>NW_027363570.1:285000-643295 GCF_046119375.1 Phyllobates terribilis | reverse complement strand
GAGGTGTCACCCCAATGGCACTTGCTTCCTCACAGCTCCCAAGTCTCCAGCTGCTCGTCTGAGTATGGGGTAACACAGATGGTTGAGTCTGCACAGCTGTTTACTCATACTATAGCCTGGGAATCAGAGGTCGGCTCCAGAGCTTCTGTGAATCCAGACGAAGAAATGATCTGCACTGATGCCCAGAATCTTTGAGTCGGATCCAGGACCAGACGCAGAAGGTTCTGACCATAGTGTAGACCCTCGTTCCCAAACAGTAACTCCTGTTGGTGGAGACAATGAGGAAGACTATGTTGAGACTCAAATACCTGATTGGAGCGACAACTTGACTTTTCGGTCAGGGCAGGAAGAGGTTGGCTCTGAGGACGACGGGTGTGATAACACACAGGGTGATGATGACGAGGTTGGAGATCCCACTTACTGTCAACCCACAGTCAGCCAGTCGATTAGGTCAGCAGAGGAGGTGGAGGAGGATGCTAGTGACGACGAGGTTAGGTTACGCCTTCCTGGACAGAGACGTAGTACTGGAAGCACGTCAACAACTGCATCCTCAAACACAACTCTGCCTCTGACCACAAGTCGTGGTGGCTCTTCAGGTCGCATGGGTGCTATGCCTTGCATAGCCTGGGCATTTTTTCAGATGGATAAGGATGACCCAACTCGTGTTATCTGTACCATTTGTCAGCAAAAGCTAAGTAGAGGCCAAAAAATACATAGTTTGAGTACTACATGCATGAACCGGCACATGGATATGAAGCATAAGTTGCAGTGGGAAGCTCACTGTGCTATAATGCGGCCTTACCGGCCGGGCCAACCACTGTCTTCCACATCTTGTGCATCCGCGGCCTCTTCATCCTCTGTGACTGGGAGGGACAGCAGTCACACCTGTTTTGGGACGCAGACCTGCCACCTCTTTACCCACAACAGCCAGCGTGATTGGCAGGTCATCATTTTCTTTGGAGGTGGAAACACCAGCTGGTGTTGAGCGCTGTCCGACATCGATAGCACCACCTTTGGATCAAGGCAACCTAACATGTCCGCCTGCATCTTCCTCACAGACCGGCAGTTTGCCGGGTACACCCATCTCAACCCTGTCTACGCACAACAGCAAGCCCTCGGTCCCTCAGATGTGGACAAGTAAAAGACCATTTCCTCCTAGCCATGAGAAAGCTAAGAGGTTGAATTTCACCATCTGCAAGCTCTTAGCTACAGATATGCTGCCTTTCCGCCTGGTGGACACAGAGGATTTTCGAGACCTTATGCCCGTCGCAGTGCCCCAGTACCAGATGCCCAGTCGGCACTACTTCTTAAAGAAAGGTGTGCCTGCGCTCCACCAGCATGTCGCACACAACATCACCGCTTCTTTGAGAAACTCTGTGTGTGACAGGGTGCATTTCACCACAGACACTTGGACGAGTAGGCATGGACAGGGGCGTTACATGTTGCTGACTGGGCACTGGGTAACTATGGTGACAGCAAGACAAGGGGCTGCTGTCCATGTCTTGCCGTCCTCACGAGTTGTGCGTCAATCCTCTTTATCTCGAAGTTCCTCCACTGCTTCTGCCTCCTCAACCTCCTCTCGGTCCTCCACCTGCACCAAAAGCCTGTCTGGTCATGCCACAAGCTTTCTAACTGTGCAGAAGGGATCCTGCACACCTCCTTACTATGCTGGCAGCAGGGCTCAACGTCATCAGGCGGTTTTTACTTTGAAATGTCTGGGAAATGTGAGTCACACAGCTGAGGAGTTGTGGTCAGCTCTGGAGAACCAGTTTCATGAATGGTTGTCTCCACTGGACCTGCAACCAGGGTAGGCCGTGTGCGACAATGCTGCAAACCTGGGTGCGGCCCTTCGCCGGGGCAATGTCACACACGTGCCTTGTATGGCTCACGTGTTGAACCTGGTTGTCCAGCAAATTTTAACCCACTATCCCGGACTAGATGGCCTTCTGCAGAGGGCACGGTCGCTGTGTGCTCACTCTGCCATTCGCATCCCGCAGCTCAGCGACTTACATCTCTACAGAAGTCATTGGGCCTGCCACTTCACTGGCTAAATGCACTGTTGCAGCGACTGTGGCAGCACCGACAAGCCTGGAGCAATACGTTCTGACGTATAGCCTGGGCCAACGAGATCCAGAGGTGGGGCAAATCACGCTGGAGGAGTGGGCTCAGATCAGGGACCTATGCACCCTTCTGCACAGTTTTGAAATGGCGACCAAGATGTTTAATGCTGACGATGCCATTGTCAGCATGACTATTCCAGTGATTTACATGCTGGAGCACATGTTAAACAGAATTCGGAGTCAGGTGGTGGCACAAGAGGAGGTGGAGGAAGTAGAGGAGGAGGAGTTGTATGCGGAAGGGCTAACATCTGCAAGGTCCAGACGATCGGCAGCACCAAGGCGGCAGGCATGTGAGGATGGGGGAGATGGTTTTACCAGGGCGCATGGTAGCAGCCAAACTAGTGAGGAAGGTGCAGGAGCCCAGGAAGAAGTGGAGGACGAACTGATGGAAGACTCATCAGATGAGGGAGACCTTGATCACTTTTCTGTTGTGCGAGGTTGGGGGTGGAGAGGGCAGAGGAAGGAAGCATGATTGTTACCTCGCCACCAACACAACAGGGACTTGGTGCTCCTGGATGCGCAAGACACATGAGTGCCTTCTTGCTGCGCTACCTGCAACATGAACCTCGAATTGTGAGAATTAGAAATAATCCTGACTACTGGGTTGCCACACTGTTAGATCCCCGGTACAAAAGTAAATTTTCAGAAATTATTCCTGCCATAGAAAGAGATGCACACATGCAGGAGTATCAGCAGAGACTGTTGCAGAATCTTACATGTGCTTTTCCCCAAAACACTAGTGGTGCACGTAGTGAATCTCACAGTTCCAACTTGCCAACCGTGGGACCGTCGAGTGTTCAGCACTCAAACCGTAACAGAAACACAGTATCTGCTGGTAACATCAATTTTGCGGAATCATTTCACCACTTTTTTAGCCCATGCTTTGCAAGGCCACAGGAGACAAGAAGTCTGACACATAGTCAGCGCCTAGAGACGATGGTACAGGAGTATCTCCAAGTAAACATTGAAGCCATGACTGTGTCCCTGGACCCTTGCTCTTTTTGGGCTTCCAATCTGGATAAATGGCCGGAGCTCGCCACTTACGCCTTGGAGATCTTGTCATGCCCCGCAGCCAGCGTTCTGTCTGAACGTGTGTTCAGCGCTGCTGGTGGTGTGCTGACAGATAAGCGCACGCAGCTCTCCACTGATAATGTAGACAGACTCACGTTCATAAAGATGACCAAATTATGGATCCGAAAGGACTTTTCTACCCCTGTGTCATCCTGGGGAGAGTAAAAGCTTGACGATTTGTTAAAATCACTTCACCAACCATTTTAAGCTTTCAAATTGCTAATCATGTTTATCTGTATCTAGGCTGGAAAATAATTTGGGCCTTGTAGCAGTTAGCAGTACTGATTCTATTAGGCCATCTATACTAAACTCCACCAGATTTCAAATCAATAATAATTTTTAGCTGCATCTAGCCCGGAAAATAATTTTGGAGCTCCTAGATGCGCAAGACACATGAGTGCCTAATTGCTGCACTACCTGCAACATGACCCTCATATTGTCAGAATTCGAAATAATCCTGACTACTGGGTTGCCACACACTTAGATCCCCCACACTCTTCGATCAACCTTTTCATTTTAATAGAGAACAAAAAAATGGTCATTTTTGAAATTATAAGCATTAGCAGGTTATTAGAAACTGAAATCAAACAGTTTTCAACTCAAAACTTTATTCTAGGTGATGTTATATTTGCACATAGGACCCCTTGTTCGAAAGGAGCTTCTGAACTCTCTCGTCCATTGAATTTATCAGGTTTTGGATGGTTTCTGCTTCAATTGTTTTGCATGAGGACAGAATACCCTCCCAGAGCTGTTGATTAGATGTGAACTGCCTCCCGCCATCATAGACACTCCTTTTGATGATGCTCCAGAGGTTCTCAATGGGGTTAAGATCAGGGGAGCATGGGGGTCACACCATAAGTTTGTCCCCTTTTATGCCCATATCAGCCAGAGATGCAGATGTGTTATGTGCAGCATGAGACCGGGCATTATCATGCATGAAAATGATCTTGCTGCGGAATACACGGTTCTTCTTCTTGAACCATGGCAGGAAGTGCTGTTTGAGAAACACCACATACATTATGGAGTTCATCTTTGCCTCGTCAGGGATCCTAAAAGGGCCGACAATCCCCATGATTCCAGCCCAAAACATTACTCCACCTCCCCCTTGTTGGCGCCGTAGCCGTGTTTGCATGGGGTGTCCATCAACCAGCCATCCTCCACTCCATCCATCTGGACCATCGAGCGTTGCACGGCACTCATCGGTGAACAAAACAGTTTTGAAGTCAGTCTTCATGTATTGTTTGGCCCACTGGAGCCGTTTCTGCTTGTGTGAAGTGGATAGAGGAGGTCGACAGGATGGCATATGCACAGCTGCAAACCTCTGAAGGACCCTGCATCTTGTTGTTCGGGGGACGTTGGAGGCACCAGCAGCTTCAAAAACTTGTCTGCTGCTATGACAAGGCTTTTTTGCCGCTGCTCTTTTAACCTGACGTAATTGCCTGTAGGAAAGAGTCCTCAATTTTCCCTTATCAGCACGCACACGTGTGTACTGTGAATCAGCTACATACTTCTTCATTGTGCGATGATCAGGATGAAGTGTCTTGGGAATGTTGATTGTAGTCATGCCTTGACCTAAACACTCCACAATTTGTTGCTTCTCAGCAGCTGACACATCCTTTTTCTTTCCCATTTTGGCAGAAAATGTAGGCTGCTTAATAATGTGGGACAGCCTTCTTAAGTAGTCTTGCCTTTCATTGGACACACCTGCCAAACTAATTAGCACAGGTGTCTGCAATTGCTTACAGTGATATAAAGAGCCCTGACACACATCACCATCAATGAGTTTAACTGACAAACAAAAAGATTCTTACCTTATCACTCCTAAACACTTTTTTGCATAATAATTTGGAACACAGTGTACATGTGCTTTTCCACAAAACACCAGTGGTTCACGTAGTGAATCTTACAGTTCTAACTTGCCAACCGTGGTCTGTATGGAGTTGTTCAATAAAGGGCCCAAAATGAAGATAACATAGACGGGAGAGGTCTCTATGAATACGAATTCCTAAGTATTTGATACCCTGTGAGGGCCAGGCAAAGGGAAAGTTGGACTGGATGGAATCCTGTATGGATTTGGGGAGGGAGACATCGAGGGCCTCAGACTTCGCTGCATTGATTTTAAAATTTGACCATGTAACAAAGTGATCTATTTCAGCCATAACAGCAGGGATGGATATATGTGATTGAGTGATATATACTAGGACATCATCAGCAAATGCAGAGCACTTGTACTCGGTGCCTCCCACCTCAATCCACCTAATATTGGTTATGGCAAATTGATGAGAGCAGGTGCTCCGTCACTAGGATGTATAAGAGAGGGGACAGAGGACATCCCTGCCTTGCCCCATTGGTGATTATGAAAGGTGATGAAAATGTTCCATCTATCTTCAGCCTAGGTGACGTATTGCGATACAGGGCCGTGATTTTGCCTATAAAAGGGTCCCCTAGACCCCTACCCCAAGCTTTTTAAGAGAATAATATATGGCGTGCCAGGAGACTCTATGGAATGCTTTCTCAGCATCCAACGAGAGTATCTAATTACAAATTTTTAACTGCATCTAGCCCAGGAAATACTTTGTGCCTAGTAGCAGTGTCTGCTAGTCAGCGGATTATCCCAGCTGTTAAGCAAGCTACACCACCTGTAGTTTGGACACTTAATTTTTTCAAAGGAAATGGTTCGGGCCCCCGGGACACTCAGTGAAGAGCTTCGGGGAGGCACCCCAAGGCACAGGGGCTGGGACTGGCAGTAGGACGCCTTGCGGTGGACCGCCAAGCTCGATCCTTATAACAGCTTTTTAACTGCATTTGCTTTAGTGGACGCTACTGGAGCTGGAATTACGCGGCTGCTGGCATGAGACTTGCCCTCCAATAGATCCTTGTAAAAGGATTTAAAGTGTACTCATTCAAATTAGAGAGACAATTTAAATTAAAAAGATTAGACCTGCCTCCACCGCAGGGGGGCTCGCTCGACCCACCAGCGGACAGGCACCAGTATTGGGAGAGGGGGGCTGGCCGTCAGGGTCCACCGCGGCTCTGGCACAAACCCGGCGACACGGAGGTCGTACGGGCAGGAACGGATTGGCCGTGTCGGCTTTGCAGTTTTTTGGTTTTAGAAGGGCATGACATGCCTATATCTGTGTTTCCCCCTCCTTTTACTCCTCCACCGCTTTTCTTTTCGCATGACTATATGTACTTGTCACTTCTCCATGTGTTTGTTGTGTCTTCTGAGCAGTTTATCAGCTTTTGGACACCTTTGAACATGTTTTCTATGTGTTTCTATGTGTTTTTGTTTGCCTGCCATTGGTTTTAACGGTGTTCGAAGGTGTTCGATGAACAGTTCGGCGAACATACGGGTGTTCGACGAACCGAACTCGAACACTACGGGGGTGGCTCAACACTACTCACAACTCACTGCTGCCTGGCTCCACCTTCCCTTTTATATCCCTAACGGGCTCCCTCTGCTGGTCTGAGGTGGAAGGTGGAGATGTGGGAACGGTTATAGGGGCCTCTTGTGGAGGAATCCTTCAATACACCCTTCTAGGATCTGTGATACCAAGCGCAGCTGGGCGTCACAGCAGCCTGTGTAACGTTGGTCCCAACTCTCTGCAGGTCATTCACTAGGTCCCCCTGTGTGGTTCTGGGATTTTTGCTCACCGTTCTTAAGATCATTTTGAGCCCACGGGGTAAGATCTTGTGTGGAGCCCCAGATCGAGGGAGATTATCTGTGGTATTGTATGTCTTCCATTTTCTAATTATTGCTCCCACAGTTGATTTCTTCACACCAAGCTGATTGCCTATTGCAGATTCAGTCTTCCTTGTTATGATCTGCAACATGTACTAAGGAAAGACCAGGGAAAACTGTCCCTACAGTAAAACTAAGCTGACTCCCTACGATGTAGTGAGCTGCCTGTTCCTAGCGAATAGACCCGCCTTAGTCCTCGGCTAGTCTGAACGAAGACCTATAGCATAAGGGGAGGGGTCCTTAAAAGAACTAAGGACTGGGACAAAAATGTGACACCTCCTAAACAGAGAAGTTGTTGCAGAACACAAAAAGACAAACAGACAAAAAAGTACTAGAGGTCCTAGAAGGACCAAATGAACTGACAGAGAAAGGCATAGAAGCACCTGGCTAGAGAAACAGTCAAACACAGAAGTCCAGCACAGCCAAAAGGGCGGAGCTAGAATATAAAGTCTCGTGACCGCAAAACACAAGATGGGAAAAAGCAAACAGGAGGGTTCTAACATTCCCAGCCTGGTGCAATTTTGTTTCTGGTGTCCTCCGACAGCTCTTTTGTCTTCACCATAGTGGAGTTTGGAGTGTGACTGTTTGAGGTTGCGGACAGGTGTCTTTTATACTGATAACTAGTTCAAACAGGTGCCAGTACTACAGGTAATGAGTGGAAGACAGAGGAGCCTCTTAAAGAAGAAGTTACAGGTCTGTGAGAGACAGAAATCTTGCTTATTTGTAATTGACCAAATACTTATTTTCCACCAAAATTTGAAAACCGTTTCTTTCCAAATCAGACAATGTGGTTTTCAGAATTTGCTTTCTCATTTTGTCTCTCATAGTTGAGGTCTACCTATGATGTCAAATACAGGCCTCTCTCATCTTTTTAAGTGGGAGAACTTGCACAATTAGTGGCTGACTAAATACTTTTTTTCCCAACTGTAAGTACGATAAGTGATGCAATGACTTTCTAAAGTTACACAATTATTTATAGAAATTGATTAAAAAAGGGTACTAAAAGACACATGGTTTAAGTTACAAATACATATATGTATATTTTAAGTAGCAGCAAGAAGTGTCTGTGAGCAGTGCTGCTGTTGGGTGAGCTACCAAAAGGAGACTAAGGGGACAGAGATTAGCGCGACCTGGACCTCAATGAAGAGGCAGAGTGGCATGCCACCTTAAAGGGGCCCTTGGATAGGATGATATGTCATGAGAAACCTTGAGCTTGCTAAACACCTAAGATAGCAAAACTAAACAGGACTAAGTTTGAATGCCCGACTACGCCACCCGTGGATTGCGGTCAGGAATGACCGCCGCTGCAAGGCAGACCACTGAGGCTGATGTTGGTGTGCAGCACAGGGGTAGGACAACTCACCACGGGAAGAGTGTAGCCCCAGGGCAGTGTAGGTGAATGCTGGGGGTGATAGTGCAGGCCGCAGTAATAAGAGTTCAGAGTCCGCTTCAAACAGTCCAGGGTCTTTATTGTAGGTATTACTATTGACCCAACAGGAGTACTGGGTAGGAATGGGCCTGGGTGTCTGAGAGCATTCGGGCGAGCCCCACTGGTCAGGGTGAGTGTGAAGGCCTACCGTTCTCTCTCTGCCCTTGCTGACTATCCCCCCTTTCGTGGTGTAATAGCCCACGTCCCTGAGCTGGCCGTGTACTTCGCCTGTATGGCTTGCGACTCGGGCCTTAGGTACCTTTTGCTGTACTGGTCCCTCTGTGTGGCGGAGCCTCCAGGCTTCTTAGGCCAAGGGACAGGTTTTTCTTCTGTGGCCATCTTCACAAGAGGGCACCAAGTGCAACTATCTACATGGTAGTTCTGGTTATTCACAGTCCATAACCTGTCAGTCCATTGTATCTAGGGAAACTGGAAACACATCATTAATAACCAGGGTACAAACATAAAACATTAAATATATACACTGTGCATTTAGATCCTCCAGCGAGCTGGTATTTGACCTCTAGTGCTCCGGGTTGACCTGCGTAACTCACTGTCTGGTGGTGGTCTAACCTGGCTTTCCCCACTAGCATTTAGGGTACAGCTACTAGCTGGGTTTACAGGCAGGGCAGGAAGCTGTCTGCGGGTCCTTTGGCTTACCGCAGGCATGGCAGGCTCACTGTCAGCAGAGGGTTGACTCTCCTGGGCTGCTGGCATGGGTTCTTCTGCCTCCGGAGCTGCTTGTTCTTCTTGTTCTTCCTGCTCTCCTGTAGGCTCCTGCTGGGTAAGTTGAAGGAAGTGTAGGATGGGTACCACTATGGCATCGTTTATCTGAGTCCAGGACCGGGGGAACTCTCCGAGAACGGTGCTGACCATTTGCTCCTTGTCCACTGCTGGCTCAAGGTCATCTTGATCTTCACTTGGATTCTGCAGTTGCTCGGGGCATCGTTTTAGGTGGTCTCTGGAGACCGTGCTAGTGGTTTATCCTCCATCCTTGGTAATTACACATACTTTAGGGTTGTCGTGGTTGGATGGCAGTACTGTGTACGGGTCGCTCTCCCACTGGTCATCTAGCTTGTGAAGCCTTCTCTTCCACTTCAGGACCTGCTCACCAGGTTCCAGGGGACCAGCAGGGGCGTGTTGGTTGCTTTTCTCTCGCTTGAGCCAGACTCCACTCCACACTCTCCTGTACCTTCTTGTACTGTAGCCGCCGTTCCGTATCCCAGTCCGCATCTGGGGAGGTGTCCTCGGGTGTCAGGACTCCCATCTCCAGGTCCATAGGCAGCTTACCTGGTCTTGCTTGCATCAGGTAAGCCAGGGTGCAGTTGGTAGCATTCACCGGGATATGGTTGTACAAGTCTATCAGGTCTGGCAGCTTCTCCGGCCACAGGCTGCGTTCTTTCAGGGGCAACGTCTTGAGGAGATCGATGACGATATTGTTCATTTTCTCACACAGCCTGTTGGTTTGCGGGTGGTAAGGCGTTGTCCGAATCTTCCTACAGCCGTAGAGGTTGCAAAACTCCTGGAAGTCTTCCGCCTCAAACGCTGGACCTTGATCTGTCAAGACCTGTTCTGGATACCCGTATGGACGGCAGAAGTGTTGTTGGAAGACTCTGGCCGCTGTTTGGGCTGTCAAGTCTTTAACAGGAACCACCACCAGGAACCGGGAATAGTGGTCCACTATTGTCAGGGCATAGACGTAGCCCGACCGGCTTGGAGCCAGTTTCACGTGGTCCAGAGCTACCAGCTCAAGAGGCTGCCTGGTGACGATGGGCCTCAAGGGTGTCTTCTGGCTGGTATGGTCCTTCCTTCTGAGGTGACATGGGCCGCAGTCCCTGCTCCACTTCTCTATGGCCCCTCTCATACCGATCCAGTAGAACCGCTCTCTCGGTAGGAACTCCGGTGTCTTCCACCCGAAGTGTCCCGCTCTGTCATGGTAGGCCTCCAGGACCATTGCTGCATCCTGTCTCGGGACCACTACTTGCCAGGTCAGCTCGTGCGTCCGATGGTTGACCAGCCTTCGGCACAGCTTACCTTCGTAGAGGAATAGCCTGCTTTTCTCCTTCCATAACTGCTTGGCTTCCTCTGGAGCGTCCGTGCCAGGGCTAGCGTCTGCCTGGGTTAACAGGTCTTTCACCAGGCGAACTGCAGGGTCACTATCTTGCGTTTCAGCCCAGCCGTGGTGTGATAAGGGGTTGAACATGACGGTGGTTAGATCTTTGTCTCTTACCCGGTGAGAATACTGAGTGGCCCCATACCGGTGGAACGCAGGGAGCTCTACTTCCTCCAGCTCTCCCGAGTCTTCTTCTCCTTCGGTTAGGTGGGGCATTCTTGATAGAGCGTCTGCATTGGCATTGGTTCTGCCTGCCCGGTATTTGATTGTGAAGTCATAATTTGATAGCCGGGCCATCTACCGCTGTTCTAGGGCACCAAGTCTTGCATTGTCCAGGTGTGTCAACGGGTTGTTGTCCGTGAACGTTGCGGAGGCCAGGTAATGTTTAAACTGTTCTGTGACGGCCCACACCTCCACCAAGAATTCTAGCTTGAAGGAGATGTAATTCTCCGGGTTCTTTTCAGTGGGACTCAGCTTCCGGCTGGCGTACGCGATCACCCTTTCTCTGCCCTGTTGGTTTTGGGACAGTACGGCTCCTAGCCCCACATTACTGGTGTCTGTGTGGAGGATAAAGGCTGGCCATAATCGGGGTAGGCCAGGATCTCATCCCCCGCGAGGGCCATCTTCAACTGGCGGAAGGACTCCTCTTCCGGCTTGTCCCACTTGAAGGGTGGCTTGTGACTTCTGGATTTAGACTGACCTATCAGGAGGTCCTGCATTGGAGCTGCCATCTTAGTGAACCCGGGGATGAACCTTCGGTAGTAGCCTACCAAAACGAGGAATTGCCTCACTTCTTTGATGTTAGAGGGGCTTGGCCAGCTCTTGATGGCTGTAACCTTGTCGGGGTCGGGGGCTACTCCCTCAGCACTCACCACGTGCCCTAGGTACTGTACCTTCGGTTATAACAGGTGACACTTTGAGGGCTTCACTTTCAGGCCATAGCCTGCCAGGGCTTCGAACACCTCGGCCAGGTGCTTTAGAAGGTCCTCGTAAGTCTTCGAAAAGACAATCACGTCGTCCAGGTAAAGTAGGACCGTCTCGAAGTTTCGGTGCCCTAGACAGCATTCCATCAGCCTCTGGAAGGTCCCGGGTGCATTGCAGAGCCCGAATGGCATACAGTTGAATTCACTCAATTCCATCGGGGTGGTGAAGGCGGTCTTCTTGTCAGCCTGTGCCACAGGAACCTGCCAGTACCCGCAAGTAAGGTCCAAAGTAGAGAAGAAATTAACTGATTTTAGTGCGGCTAAAGACTTCTCTATCCTAGGTAACGGGTACGCGTCTTTATGGGTGATATGATTGACTTGTCTATAGTCCACGCACATTCTCATGGTACCATCTTTCTTTTTTACCAGAACCAAGGGGGCTGCCCAGGGGCTACAGCTATCTCTAATGACCCCAGCTTCTTTCATTTCTCTCAGCATGCCCTTTGCGTTCTGATAATGTGCAGGGGGTACAGGTCTGTATCTCTCTTTTATTGGTGGGTGGCTCCCCGTGGGGATGTGGTGTTCTACCCCTTTCACCCTGCCGAAGTCTAGCGAGTGCTAGACTCCTTGTTTTTGGTGCAAGGGAGTGGAGTCAGCACCCACGTGGAATTTCTGGCACCAGTCCTCCTTAGGTTTCTGGGAGCCATTACCCTCCACCGGTGGAGATGGAGGCAAGGGTTCCACGACCCTGAGAGCATTGTGTTCGACAGCAAACAATTTGGCTAATGTAGCGTACCGGGGCAAGTGTACTTCCCTTTCCCCAATGTTTAAGATCCGGACGGGCACCCTTCTATGGCGGACATCAACCACCCCCCGGGCTGTCAAAATGGTGGGCCTGCTGTCTGAGTACACGGGTTCTACCAAGGCTTGGTAGTCTCTCCCTCTTAACCCGATTGCAGTCCGACACCAGATCATCATTTCACTTTTGGGAGGCATGGCAATGGGGAACGGGTCGCTCATCCTCGCGCTACCGATCTCACCACCAGACAGTTCTACCTGTTGCCGTCTCATCAGGGCTCTTGTCTCTTTCTGGAGGACCCTCTGTTGGCTGGAGCTCGCATTCATCGCCACCTGCTGCAAAATTACAATCACTTCTGAAAGACAATTTTCAATCGCGTTAGTACACAAGGTTATTTTAGGGTGACTTTCTCGACGGTCAATGTCCACAATGATCACTCTCTGTGCCGGCAGTTCAACTTTACCAATCTTGATGGTCATCTCTCTGAACCCCACCTGCGGCACGGGTTGACCATTGCTGGCGATGATGCTCAAGTCACTGTCTGGATAGCGGGTTATGTCAGTGTCACTCCAGTACTGCTTGAAAAGTACATAGGGGATGGTAGTCACTTGGGACCCGGTGTCCAGCAGTGCTCTCATGGGGATACCGTCCAGCACTACGGGTAAAACCGGGCGTCCCCCTACGTACTTATCACGCCAATTATACGGGCCTGATGACCTTATGCCTGGGGATTGGCCCTCTGCCCCAGGTCGGACCCATTTAAAGTACAGTACCTGGCTATGTGTCCCGGCTGGCTGCAACGGCGGCAAATCGGCTGTCCATCCTCAGTGTAATGGTCGGCGGGCCTCCCTCTGAAAGACGGGATCCTCCTCTGTCGACGCCACGGGACATCCTCCGGACTTGAAGCCAGCTTGATTGGTCCTGATGGGTCCATCTGTAACGACTGTACGGTCCTGGTCAATACAGCGACACGGTTTGTTAGTTCTTGGACCTGATGGTGCAGGTTTGCAGGCGGGGATGGATTTAGGGCCTGCGCATCAGCCCCCACAAGGTCTGCGGGATAGGGCGCTGCCCCCTGGTGGTAAGTGATGGCAGGGCGCCGGGAAGCTATAGCGCCACCTGGCGCGGGTTCTCGGAGCACCCGGATGGCCCTATCCTTAAACTGGGCAAAGGTCAGGCCAGGGTTCTGAAAGGCCATGAGGCGCAGCTGGGTTCTGTGGGCACTAGACAGCAGACCTTCTATGAACTGTTCAGTTAATAGCTTATCTGTATCCTGCACGCTGTCAGGGTCAGCTTGTTTGATTGCTCTCAAGGCTTCTTGCAAGTTTAGGGCATAGTCTCTAATGCTGTCTTGTGCCCGTTGCTTACATCCGTAGAACTGCATTTTAATTTCAGCTGAGGTACGGGTATCAAAGGTACTCCGCAGCTGGGTCAGAATGTCCTTTACAGTCCTTTTCTCCTCATCTGACCATGATTTCACTTCCCGCTGGGCTGCACCGGTTAGCTGCCCCGTCAGAATGCTCACTTTCTGTTCTTTTGTCAGGGGATAAACTTTAAATAAACTGTGCAGTCTTTCCTTAAAGTCAGTTAATGTATGGGATTCCCCTGAGTATTGGGGCAGCCAGGCCGCTCCGGGGATGTAGGGCATGGAGAACGGCATCACCGCTGCTGCCGCCACGCTGGTGGTAGAAGGTCCCTTCGCGTCCGACATCTTCCTTCCCCCTAGTTAACCGTGGCCTACCTTCCATTGTTCCTCTTTCGTAGGCTGCGGCTCCGCTGGTGCTGCTCCGGGCGAGGACTTGCGTCGCGTCCTGGTGACGTCAGCGTCTTTCTCTCCTTCCAGGACCTTGCGCAGCGTCGGTGAGGAGGGCGGTGCTTCGGGTCTCGCGCGGTTTGGACGTCCACGCCCCTCTTCTTCCCGCGCGGCGTCATGAAGATGGCGCCCGATGGCGGGAAAGCGACTGAGGATGGCGGGAAACGGCTGAAGATGGCGGGCAATGGCTACGCATGGCGGGAAACTTCACTCAGGTAAGTATAAAGTCTTTTTCAGGCACGCAATACCAGTTTGTGGCGGGTTGGTCACAATCCTGCCGACTACGCCAAAGCTGACTCGCCCCCTGGGCCATGGGGTACCCGGAACCGGGCTTCTATGCGATGCTGGGGGTAGTAGTGGCAACCCGATCCCATGGCTCAGGGTCGTCAGACCAAATTGTGGCAGCCTATTTATCAGTGTTTTTGAATGTCCGACTACGTCACCTGTGGATTGCGGTCAGGAATGACCGCCGCTGCAAGGCAGACCACTGAGGCTGATGTTGGTGTGCAGCACAGGGGTAGGACAACTCCCCACGGGAAGAGTGTAGCCCCAGGGCAGTGTAGGTGAATGCTGGGGGTGATAGTGCAGGCCGCAGTAATAAGAGTTCAGAGTCCGCTTCAAACAGTCCAGGGTCTTTATTGTAGGTATTACTATTGACCCAACAGGAGTACTGGGTAGGAATGGGCCTGGGTGTCTGAGAGCATTCGGGCGAGCCCCACTGGTCAGGGTGAGTGTGAAGGCCTACCGTTCTCTCTCTGCCCTTGCTGACTATCCCCCTTTTCGTGGTGTAATAGCCCACGTTCCTGAGCTGGCCGTGTACTTCGCCTGTATGGCTTGCGACTCGGGCCTTAGGTAACTTTTGCTTCTCCGTGCTGTACTGGTCCCTCTGTGTGGCGGAGCCTCCAGGCTTCTTAGGCCAAGGGACCTGAAATCCCTCCCGGGTTGGTTACTCTGCTGCTGGGCTTACAACCCTGACAGCCTCGGACCCCAATGTCCGGTAGTGTAGTTCTCTCATCCAGGACCGGCTCTCGTCGCCTCTGTCCCTGGCTCGCAGCTTCTCCTCTGCCTCACGGACTCCTTGGCTACAGCTGAACTGTCCCTACTTCTCTGGGACTAGTCTCAGTCCTGAGCTAGGTCGTCCAGTTCTCCCTAACCCTGCCCTCAGTTACAGCTTTTATAGGGGCAGCCAGCTCCCCCTACTGGCCTGGGACAGGAGGTGCTGTATGCTAATTGTCCCTGACCAGGGAACCTCCCTCCTGCTCTCAGACACAGCCTTTAGTATTTGTGGCATCCAGGCCTGGGGTGACACACTGACACCACTCCTCCAGCTGTCCCTTGGGGTTGTTGTCCTCCGCCTGACTTGACGGGGGCAAGGGCTCTAGTGTCTGTATGTTGTTATTACTGACAGTGTACAGCTTTGCTACAGTAGCATACCGGGGTAGTTTCACTTCTTCCTCACCACAATTCAACACACGGATTGGTACTCTTCCCCTGCCTACATCCACCACCCCTCTAGCTGTCAGCAGTGTAGGTCTATGCTCTGAATATACCTGTTCTACAATTGCCTGGTATTCCTTTCTTCTGATACCCATAGCTGCTCGACACCATATCATCATTTCACTGTTTGGTGGTAATACAATGGGAAACGGGTCCGTTACCCGCGCACTGCCAATCTCCCCTCAAGACAGATTTACCTGTTGCTTGTGAATTAAGGCACGGATTTCTCTTTGTAGGACTCTCCTCTGCCCAATGCCAGCAGTCTCTGTAATCTGTTGGAGTGAAAACAGCACTTCTTCAAGGCAGTTTTCAATCACATTAGTACCAAGCACCATGTAAGGACATTTGTTATTGGGGTCATCTTCTACCACACATAACCCCTGGCATCTCATCTTCACCCTCCCCAGCTTTATTGTCACCTCTCTAAACCCCACCTGATTCAGTGGTTGACCATTAGCTGCTAAAATGACAAGACTAGAGTCTGGGGGGCTAAGATCAGCATCAGACCAAAATTGCTTGTAAAGGATATGTGGGATGGTGGTGACTTGTGACCCAGTGTCCAATAGGGCCGATGTGGGGATTCCTTCTAGCGTAATGTTGACGTACGGGCGGCCTCCCACATACACACGCCTGTCATATGGGCCCTGCTGTTTTATTCCTGGGGGTTGGCCCTGGGACCCAGGAATCTCGGGTTTAAACGACATCTTCTTGCAAAGTGGCCCAGTTTGTTGCAACAAGGGCAAACGGGTTGTCCTGAAGAATCCGTGTGGTCGGTGGCTCTGCGTCGGAATGGTGCGCTGGTCCCCTGCACGGGCAACATGAGCTTTCTCCTCATCCACTGAACATCCTCAGGTGATTCAGCTAACTGGATTTTGCTTGGTGGTTGTGCCTCCGGCCTGGCTTGCAAGAGTTTTAGCACGTAGTCCATGTTTTTGGTTAGTTGTAACACTTGATTACGTAGGTCATCAGCAGATTCGGGTACGACAGCTTGTCCTACCGATTTTACAGAGTCTTTAGGTTTAGACTCTAAGTTCATGTGAGAGGTATTAACCTGCCAGGATATGATTGCAGGTTTTGTAGGTAATGGGTCTCGTAGCACAGTTATAGCACGGTCCTTTAAGGTATTAAAATCCACATCTGGATGATCTAGGACCCACATGTGCACCTGCTGACGATGAAAGTCTGATCTCAACCCATTCATAAACTGTTCTGCAAGCAATTTATCTTCATCTTGCACACTTGCTGGATCTACCTGTTTTATGGACCGGAGTGCCGCTTGTAAACGTAGGGCAAAGTCTCTGATGGTATCTTGCGGTCTCTGCTTGCATTGGTAGAATAGCATCCTTAGTTCAGACTGTGTGCATTTTTCAAAAGCAGCTTTGAGCTTATCAAACACATTTTCTATAGAGTCTCCATCAGCATCGCTCCAAGTCTCAGCTTCTAGCTCCGCTGCACCTATTAATTGTCCCTGCACAACGGAGACTCGCTGCTATTGACGCGCCCAGGGTGTTGGGGATGACTCGGCGCCCGGGCCTTGCTGTTAGGTTTGGGGGATGTCGCGGTGGCCGGCTCCCGGGCCCGTACCCTGGGGTCACTCTTAAAAAGAAAAAGGGGGAAAGTAAGTGGGATAGGGGAAAGTTCGTGACGCCACCCGTGGTGTCTGGTGTGGACCACCAGCGCTGCTACAGTCCTCTGAGGCCGGTGGTCAGGCAGCTCAGTTGGCGCGGCTCCCCACAGGTGGAGCGGGGCCTCAGGGCAGCGTAGGAGAGGGGATGCAGGACAGAGGGGACCCAGCCGGGTCAGAAGAAGAATAGGCACACTCACAACAGTTCACTTCAGTACCTTTACTGGTGGTGTTTCAGGCACGATCCAGGGCACTGTAGGGTGAAGGGTGCATTTCAGGACTCACCCCAGTGAGCGGGTGTGGGGCCTCCTGTTTCTTGCCTTTTCCTGATAAGTTTATGACCTGCCTGAAGCTAGGCCTAACTTGGTCTCTGTCTTGCAGCGGCTGACCTGGTGGTAGGGCCTTCTGTTGGAGATCACACTCCCTGGTCTCTTGGGCCTCAGTGACTCCTGACCCTGGGATAACGGTCAGCTTCTGGTGTTCCTGGGACATATAGTTTGCCAGGGGTTCCGGTTGTTTCTGCCGGTCCTTAGGAATCCCTGCAGACGCGGACCCGGTGTCCGGTAAATGCTTGTGGGGTGAGCTGGTTAAGCTCCTCTGCCCCCTATGTAGCTCGCTCACTCCTCTTGCCTTTGGCCGCTCGGGGCCCTCACTTGGCTTCACACTGGCAGTAGGCCTCGCTACTCTTCACCGTTCTTATGGCGTCGGCCGTTGGCTCAATAGTCTGAGCTTTGAGTCTGAACTCTCTCTAGAGGGACTGGAACTACCTCTGTCCCCTGAGGAAACTGTTCTCTAGACTGCACTGCCTAGCTCCACCTTCCCTATTTATATCCCTAACGGGCTCCCTCTGGTGGTCTGAGGTGGAAGGTGGAGGTGTGTGAATGCTATGAGGGCCTTTTGTGGAGGAATCCGTCCATGCACCCCTCTAGGATCTGTGGCACCAATGCGCAGCAGGACGCCTCATTTTCCTGTCATTGCATACATGTCCAGCACCGCACACATTTTACGTTTGAAAGCTGCTAAGGTACCGGGTTTACCTTCATACGTCGGTAACCATTTGGCCCCCGGTACGTACGGCAAGGCAATTGGCATTATCAGGGCCATCGCTTCAGATGCTGCGGCTCCTTCTCCAGCTGAGGAATCGGCTGCTGCTGCGTCTTGGGCGTCCCCTCCATCAAGGTCTCGGACATCATCTGTTTCACTCATGACGGTGCCCCCCTAGTTAATCGTTGCCAGCCGCTACAATCAACTCCTTCGGTAATCGGTGACTCTATGAGAAAAGGTCGAGCACTTAGAGTCTTTTCAGAATCAGCCACTCCCCTTCGTCAATCTCCGGCAGAGCGAAGAAGAAAAAGGACAAACAAAAAAACAAAAATGGCGTGGCTATCCTCACGCTTCTTTAGCCGCGCAACCGCGACTCTCTCCCGGCTCTGTGACGCAGCTCAATTTCTCTATGACGCAGTAATGACGGCCCGTTTTACAGTACACAAACCTTCAATAAAGTCCAATTTATTATCTCCACCTGATGAAGGCAGCGGACCGCTGCAGAAACGCATTGTGGGCATTAGAGCTTCAATAAAGAGGTTTGTTTTATCCTTTTCCAGCGCCTTATCCAATTTTCTAGCGTCCCACTGACCACTTCAATTTGCACACTGTTCACTTTTCCCTTGGGAGTTGTGGCTGGAGGCTGCAGAGAACTGGATACAATTTCAGCTGCAGGACCTGTAGTACCTGCGATGATGTCATCACCCATGTGACCCCACCCGGAATCACATGATTGGAAGCTCCATCTGCTAATCCAGAGGAGACACTGAAGGCATCGTGGCAGCGCTATCAGTGCCAGTAGCTGTTTAACCTGGGTTGTGCGGTCTGCACAACCCACTCAGGTGAGCAGACCACTGTATCTGCACGTATATTCTACTTCCATACAGGTTCACACAAGCACTGCGCTTTTCCACCCCACCCCCTTTTTTTGTCTTTCAAAGATACAGTCATGGCACCCTTGAAATTGTTCCAGAGAATGAAGTATTTCTCCCAGAAAATTATTGCAATTACACATGTTTTGTTATACACATGTTTATTGTGTGTATTGGAACAACACAAAAAAAAACCAGAGAAGAAAAGGCAAATTGGACATAATTTCACACTAAACCCCAAAAATGGACTGGGCAATATTGTTGGCGCCTTTCAAAAAAATGTGCGTAAACAACTAGGTTTCAAGCATGTGATGCTCATTCAAACTCATCTGTGGCTAGTAACCGTAGTGACTGAAACCAGATAAAAAGGGGAGAAGTTGATTCAATCATTGTATTGCGTGGCTGTGTGTGCCACACTAAGCATGGGGAACAAAAAGAAGAGAAGAGAACTGTCTGAGGACTTGAGAACCAAAATTATTTAAAAATATTAACAATCTCAAGTTTACAAGTCCACCTGCAGAGATCTTGATGTTCCTTTGTCCACTGTGTGCAATATCATCAAGAAGTTTACAACCCATGGCACTGTAGCGAATCTCCCTGGTTGTGGACGGCAAAGAAAAGTTGATGAAAGGTTAGAATGCAGGATAGTCTGGATGGTAAATAAGCAGCCCCAATCAAGTTCCAAAGAAATTCAAGCAGTCCTGCAGGTTCAGGGTTCATCAGTGTCAGCGCAAACTATCCGTTGACATTTGAATTAAATGAAACCCTATGGCAGGAGACCCAGGAACACTCCACTGCTGACACAGAGACATACACACGTGGTTAAAATTGTTGGTACCCCTCGTTTAATGAAATAAAAACCCACAATGGTCACAGAAATAACTTGAATCTGACAAAAGTAATAAATTAAAAATCTATGAAAATGAACAAATGAAAGTCAGACATTGCTTTTCAGCCCTGCTTCCACAGATTTTTTTAAAAAAATTAAATTCATGAAATAGGCCTGGACAGAAATGATGGTACCCTTAACTTTAATATTTTGTTGAACAACCTTTTGAGGCAATCACTGCAATCAAACGATTCCTGTAACTGTCAATGAGACTTCTGCACCTCTCGACAGGTATTTTGGCCCACTCCTCATGAGCAAACTGCTCCAGTTGTCTGAAGGTTGCCTTTTCCAGATGGCATGTTTCAGCTCTTTCCAAAGATGCTTAATAGGATTTAGGTCAGGGTTCATAGAAGGTCACTTCAGAATAGTCCAATGTTTTCCTCTTAGCCATTCTTGGGTGTTTTTAGCTGTGTGTTTTGGGTCATTATCTAGTTACAAGACCAATGCTCTGCGACTGAGACCAAGCTTTCTGACACTGGGCAGCACATTTCTCTCTAGAATCCCTTGATAGTCTTGAAATTTCATTGTACCCTGCACAGATTCAAGACACGCTGTTCCAGATGCAGCAAAGTAGCCCCAGAACATAACCGAGCCTCCTCCATGTTTCACAGTAGGGACAGTGTTCTTTTCTTGATATGCTTCATTTTTCCATCTGTGAACATAGAGCTGATGTGCCTTGCCAAAAACTTCCATTTTTGTCTCATCTGTCCATAGGACATTCTCCCAGAAGCTTTGTGGCTTACCAAGATGTAGTTTGGCAAATTCTAGTCTGGCTTTTTTTATGATTTTTTTCAACAATGGTGTTCTCCTTGGTCATCTCCCATGAAGTCCACTTTGGATCAAACAACGACGGATGGTGCGATCTGACACTGATGTTCCTTGAGCTTGAAGTTCACCTTTAATCTCTTTAGAAGTTATCCTGGGCTCTTTTGTTACCATTCGTATTATCCGTTTCTTTGATTTGTCATTAATTTTCCTCCTGCGGCCACATACAGGGAGGTTGGCTACAGTCCCATGGATCTTAAATTTCTAAATAATATGTACAACTGTAGTCACAGGAACATCAAGCTGCTTGCAGATGGTCTTATAACCTTTACCTTTAACATGCTTGTCTATAATTTTCTTTCTAATCTCCTGAGACAACTCTTTCCTTTGCTTCCTCTGGTCCATGTTGAGTGCGGTACACACCATGTCACCAAACAGCACAGTGAGTATCTGTAGCCCTAGATACAGGCCCACTGGCTGATTACAAGGTGGTAGGTGTGCAACCAAATATTAAGTTGTGGGTGCCAACAATTTTGTCTGGCACATTTTTGGGGTTTAGTGTGAAATGTCCAATTTGCCATTTTTTTCTCAGTTTTTTTTGTGTTGTTCCAATACACAAAGGAAACAAATATGTGCACAACAAATTGTGTAATTGCAATAATTTTCTGGGAGTAATACTTCATTTTCTGGAACAATTTCAAGGGTGCCAACAGTTTTGGGCCTCATCCAGACATCTATTTTTCACATATGTGTTTTATCCTTGTTTTTTATGGATAGAACATGTATCCATTACAGTCTGTAGTGCTGTTTACATGTCTTATTTTGGAAGGGAGGGGCAGACAATTCAGTCCAAAAAAAATGGAGATATGTCCATTTTTAATGTGAGTCGGGGATCAACACAACTGATGGTCCCAACCCCATTTATAAGGCAAGAAATCCCACTTATTAAACCTGACAGGGCACATCTGTGAAGTGAAAACCATTTCTGGTGACTACCTCTTGAAGCTCATCAAGAGAATGCCAAGAGTGTGCAAAGCAGTCATCAAAGCAAAAGGTGGCTACTTTGAAGAACCTAGAATATAAGACATATTTTCAGTTGTTTCACACTTTTTTGTTAAGTATATAATTCCACATGTGTTAATTCATAGTTTTGATGCCTTCAGGGTGAATGTACAATTTTCAAAGTCATGAAAATACAGAAAAATCTTTAAATGAGAAGGTGTGTCCAAACTTTTGGTCTGTACTGTATGTTTCATCCATGTGCTGTCCATTTTTCTGTCTGGTTTCTAGGCTATACCTGGAAAATTCCCTTTTAGCAGTATATTTGCATTTCTTGTTTTGATAGTAGTTAGAATATGTGCTGTCAGCATTCATCAATCATGTCAAAGCTGGATATAGACCGCTTAATTTTTCTTGTTCATAATAGGACCGAATTGTGAGAGAGCATTTGTGAGGGATATCATGACTGTGCATTGGTTGAGTAGTTGTTGGAGCTCTTCGCATCCGAGCTCGATCACAGAAGTGGAGGAGCTGTAGGGAGAAGTTTAGACGAGGTCCATGAAATTCACACTGGCTCAAAACAAATAAGAGACCCTATGTTTATGGTCATTGGATATCATTGGAGACTGGCCACTTCTGAAGTTCATCAGCGCTGGAAGTCTCTTAAGCAAGGAGAGCAGTGCTTACAAGCTCCTTGCTCTACAGCTTTCAAGCACTGCTATGAAGCTGGCTGAATTGCTAGATCTTGGCAGGTTCCATGCCCTGTTCTCCTCTGATGTTGTAGGGACAACCCTGCCTCTGCTTGCAGTATCGGAGAGAGCACACAGTTCACACCAGTGGCACAACCATGCCACTGCTTCAAAAAGACAACCATAAGGAGTGCACCATCCTCCATCAGGAATTAATATTTTTACAGATTTTGTTTAATAATAAGCCAATTTTCATATTGACATTTCTTAAAAGCACTTAAGATAATCTTGAGGAAAATGTAAATGAGGAGGAAGAAGTGCCTGGCCCATCCCTGTCTAATACTACAACCACTGGTGATGTCTAGGATGAATGTGGAGCAACAGCTGCAGCCCCAGTTTCTTCATCTCCAGAACATCAAACTTCCTTAGGACATAGGAGAAGCCAAAGTCGGAGAAGGATTCTTGAATAGGGATGAGAGGACCCATGGAAGTTCGGGTTCTAGTACCCAACCCAAACTTTAGTCCAAAGTTTGGATCGGGTACCAGAACTGTACCTCAACTTGAACCAGAACCCAAACCCCATTGAAAACAATGGAAACCTGAACTTTGGATCTGGGAAATAAAAATTTCTTCTCTCTCTCTCTCTCTAATGGACTTCCTTGGAACTCCGAACATTAAAACGACAGTACCTGTCCGGTATGAACCCCAAACTTTTACGTTCGGTTTCGCTCATCTCTATTCTTGACCTCTCTGCCACTTGAAAGTAAACAGTGGGTTCTGAACTATTTACAATGAAAGAAGCAAAAAGGAGGGCACCATCAGTAAGATAAGATGTTGCTCAACCCGTCACATACCCAAGCCAGAACAAGTAGCACGCAAAAAAAGGAAGGAAAGTGGTATGCATGGAAAGACAGGGAGCACTAAATGTATACCAACATGATTTTATTAATTCATAAGGGCCGGACAAACATGCAAAAAGTTAAAAACATTTAAAAAGCATAACGCTTAAATACATCAATAGTACCACATTTGAATATAACAGTGGTCAAAAAAAACCCTATATGTGTACAAACATCACCAATAGATATGTAACATCAATACTTGCACCCAGCTTATTTATGTAGACCCATGTAGGTCCCTGTGACCAAATAAATAAATCCTTCTCCTATTTTAGGTGACTCGGCAGCCGGGCCTCTAGTTGCCGGGGGATATCACGGTGGCTGGCCCGGTCCGTGACCCAGGGCGGTTAGTTAAATGGGGGAATACTTTTATTATATGGGGTTGTTGGGATTATTTGTGACTCCACCTGTGGTGTCTGGTGAGGATCACCAGCGCTGCAACAGTCCTCTGAGGCAGATGGTAGGGCAGCTTGTGATGGAATGGCTCCCCACAGGTGGAGCGGGCCTCAGGGCAGCGTGGGGAATGTACTGGATGGTGGTGCAGGGGAGAGACGGCAGGACGGTCCCGGAGGAAGGACGGACACTCACACGGGGGTAAGCTTCAGTACCTTTACTGGTGATGCTGCAGGCACGGTCCAGGGTACTCCAGGTGAAGGGCGCACTTCTGGACTCTACCCAGTGAGCGGGTATAGGGCCTCCTGATCCGTTGCTTTACTCTCTAAGCTTCTGGCCTGGCTGGAGCTGGGCCTAGCTTGGTTACTGTCTCTCTCTGCACCTGCTATCCTGGTGGTAGGGCCTTCTCTTTGGAGATCACTCTCCCTGGACGCTGGGACCTCTGTGACTCCTAGCCCTGGTTCTGCAATCAGCATTTGGTGAACCTGGGACCTGTAGTTCTCCAGGGGTTCCGGTGGTTCCTACTGGGTATAAGGAGTCCCTGTAGGCGCGGACCCGGTGTCCGGTATATATATATCGGGGTGAGCTTACTATGCTCCTCTGCCCCCTTAGTTCCACTCTCCTTTTCCTCTCGCCGTCGACCACACTCAGGGCCCTCACTACTTGGCGGCTGGCGTGCTGCGTCTTCACCGCTCTCTGAGCGTCGGCACGCTCTCTGCTCACTCTGAGCTGACTGACTGAACTGAAACTGAACACTGACTGAGAACTCAACTGAGCTGCCTAGCTCCACCTTCCCTATATATGTCCCTAACCGGCTCCCTTTGCTGGTCTGAGGTGGAAGGTGGAGGTGTATGAATGTAGTGACGGCCTCTTGTGGAGAAGTCAATCCATGCACCCTTCTGGGTTCTGTGGCATCAATGCGCAGCAGGGCTCCACATAGGCACCAAACAGTTTATGGTAACAATAACAGCACCACTATATTATATACATTCATTTAAATAAAAGCAGTGTTATCAAAATTCATAGTGGTAAATAGCCACAATTTTACCCAAGAAAAGGGAAGACGTAGGAGAGGGATTAAACGTCCCCATGCCAATATTTAGAGACTCCTAAAATACGACCTGTAAGCTGGGGTAAAAATGTACCCGTGTATATCAAGGGGGTCAGAAGGACCACAACCCCACGTGTATCGCCACTAACGCTGTGGCTTCAACAGGGGAGAGGTGTGGTATTAGAGCAGCTGAGCTGGTCTCTTATTTATATCTAAAAGAAAATTTAGTAATTACCCAGGCTGGTCCCAGATGCGAAAATCACCATCCGATGCAGCCGCCATGTTGTCCCAGCGCGAGCGCATTAGAATCAGATGTGCAGAACCGGAAGGAGAGCGGTAAGTATTTCCGGGACGCATCCATCCAGCGTCTGGGTTATGCGCATGCGCGGGACCGCGCCCTATCTAGGTGCACGTGACCACGTCCCTGCATTATTGCAGGTATGTATGTGGAAGCAGGGCATGTCCGACACACTGACCCATGAGGTGGTGCAATTCATTGGGTCAGTGTGTGAGGCAGCATCATGATCATGCACTCTGACACACTAGACACCGGATCGAGGTGTCCAGATCTCAACAAGTGGCAAAAAATGGCAAAAAATAATAAATGTGGCGTAATAGGGCCAATGGCCATATATAAATAGGCGTATGAGGAAAGATAGAAAAATATACTAGGAACGCCAAAAAAGACCCTTATTGTTATTATTAGTGCCATAGATTTTATGATAACCAAAGGAACCCCTAAGTCACATACCCAACAGAAGAGACATATAAGGGATGTGCGGCTGCACCATTCATTCAGACATACAGTACAGACCAAAAGTTTGGACACACCTTCTCATTTAAAGATTTTTCTGTATTTTCATGACTATGAAAATTGTACATTCACACTGAAGGCATCAAAACTATGAATTAACACATGTGGAATTATATAGTTAACAAAAAATGTGAAACAACTGAAAATATGTCTTATAATCTAGGTTCTTCAAAGTAGCCACCTTTTGCTTTGATGACTGCTTTGCACACTCTTGGCATTCTCTTGAAGAGCTTCAAGAGGTAGTCACCGGAAATGGTCTTCCAACAATCTTGAAGGAGTTCCCAGAGATGCTTAGCACTTGTTGGCCCTTTTGCCTTCACTCTAAGGTCCAGCTCACCCCAAACCATCTCAATTGGGTTCAGGTCTGGTGACTGTGGAGGCCAGGTCATTTGGCGTAGCACCCCATCACTCTACTTCTTGGTCAAATAGCCCTTACACAGCCTGGAGGTGTGTTTGGGGTCATTGTCCTGTTGAAAAATAAAATGATGGTCCAACTAAATGCAAACCGGATGGAATAGCATACCGCTGCAAGATGCTGTGGTAGCCATGCTGGTTCAGTATGCCTTCAATTTTGAATAAATCCCCAACAGTGTCACCAGCAAAGCACCCCCACACCATCACACCTGCTCCTCCATGCTTCACGGTGGAAACCAGGCATGTAGAGTCCATCCGTTCACCTTTTCTGCATCGCACAAAGACATGGTGGTTGAAACCAAAGATCTCAAATTTGGACTCATCAGACCAAAGCACAGATTTACACTGGTCTAATGTCCATTCCTTGTGTTCTTTAGCCCAAACAAGTCTCTTCTGCTTGTTGCCTGTCCTTAGCAGTGGTTTCCTAGCAGCTATTTTACCATGAAGGCCTGCTGCACAAAGTCTCCTCTTAACAGTTGTTTTAGAGATGTGTCTGCTGCTATAGAACTCTGTGTGACATTGACCTGGTCTCTAATCTGAGCTGCTGTTAACATGCGATTTCTGAGGCTGGTGACTCGGATAATCTTATCCTCAGAAGCAGAGGTGACTCTTGGTCCTCTTTTCCTGGGGTGGTCCTCAAGTGAGCCAGTTTCTTTGTAGCGATTTATGTTTTTTGCAACTGCACTTGGGGACACTTTCAAAGTTTTCCCAATTTTTCGCATTGACTGACCTTCATTTCTTAAAGTAATGATAGCCACTCGTTTTTCTTTACTTAGCTGCTTTTTTCTTGCCATAATACAAATTCTAACAGTCTATTCAGGAGGACTATCAGCTGTGTATCCACCAGACTTCTGCACAACACAACTGATGGTCCCAACCCCATTTATAAGGCAAGAAATCCCACTTATTAAACCTGACAGGGCACACCTGTGAAGTGAAAACCATTTCCGGTGACTACCTCTTGAAGCTCATCAAGAGAATGCAAAGAGTGTGCAAAGCAGTCATCAAAGAAAAAGGTGGCTACTTTGAAGAACCTAGAATATAAGACATATTTTCAGTTGTTTCACACTTTTTTGTTAAGTATATAATTCCACATGTGTTAATTCATAGTTTTGATGCCTTCAGTGTGAATGTACAATTTTCAAAGTCATGAAAATACAGAAAAATCTTTAAATGAGAAGGTGTGTCCACTTTTGGTCTGTACTGTATATACCCCCCTACAAAAACAATTTTAAGACACATAGAGGTGGGCCACAGTAACGACATGTTCCCATTAGAAAGGAGCGGTTCTGCTATACAGTTATAGGGTATGCAGTAAATGCAACGGCTGGCAAAAATTTGGAGGCACTCCAATGCCCCTTGCAAGAGATGTAGAGGAGGGCCTCCTGAAAAAAATGTTCCCATTATTAGGATGTGGGTCTCCCATACTGTCTGCCTATGCAGTGAATGCAATGGCTGCCAAAAATTTGGAGGCTCTCCAATGCCCCTTGCAAGAGACATAGATATGTTGATATGGTAGATATGGTGGTGGAGGATGAGGATGAGGAGAAGGAAGAGGACAAGACCAAATAGACAATATCAGGAAGCGTATAACCCATGTCTGGGTGTGAAGACAGAGGTGCATGGGAATAGAGTTAGACCTCCCCAAAAAAAGACACTGTATTTGAGTTTGTTACGCTGCTATCATTCGGTGGTGTTGAGAAGTCTGGCCCAATCCAGCCCTTGTTCATTTTTAGAAGAGTCAGCCTGTCAGCATTTTCCGTTGACAGGCGGATGCGCCTTTCTGTTATAATTCCACCAGCGGCACTAAACCCACTGTGACAAAACGTTAGCGGAAGGGCAGGCCAGGACCTCCAAGGCGTAGAGAGCCAGTTCATGCCACGTGTCCAGCTTGGATACCCAATAATTATAAGGTACAGAGGAATCACAGAGGACATTGGTACGGTCGGCAAGGTACTCCCTCAGCATCTTCTGAAACTTTTCCATCCTTGTGAGAGTACCCCACGCCTCAGGGCCTGTGCAATGGGAGGGTCTGAGAAAACTGTCCCAGAACTTTGACAGTGTTCCCCTTCCTCTGCTGGATTGGATTTGTGTCTCTCGCCTGTACTCCTTGGTTGTCCAATGAACTGTGACCTCTGCTGCCAGGGTTTTCAGATGGGAATTTTTTTAATAATTTCGCAACAAGGGCCTTCTGGTACTGCCCCATTTTATTAAGCCTGTCAGGCGCGGGAATAAGAGATAGAAAGGTCTCCTTGTACCATGTGTCTAGAAGTGTCACCAACCAGTAATGACTGTCACTCAAAATTTGGACAATGTGAGGGTCACGGAAAAGACAGCGTAACATAAACTCAGCCATGTGTGCCAGACTGCAAAGTGGCAAGATTTCCGTGTCCTCACCAAGAGGACGACTGACCACGCTCTCCTCCTCATCCTCTTCCTCCTCCCTGTCCTCAGGCCATCCATGCTGAACAGGCGGTATGACAGTTGTGCAGGTAGTACCATCTATAGCGCAGGAAACTAGCTCCTGTTCTTGCTCATCCTCCTCCTCTTCCTCAGTATCACCCAATCCACTTTGGAATGAGATGCGGCTGGGCTGTGTGGAATCATCCTGTATGGTTCCTTGCTCCATCTCATCATTCTCTGCCTGCAATGCATCCTCATTAATTGTGAGCAGACAGCGTTTCAGAAGACAGAGAAAAGGGATAGTAACGCTAATTATGGTGTCATCGCCGCTCACCATCTTGGTGGAGTCCTCAAAATTTTGGAGGATGGTACAGATGTCTGACATCCATGTCCACTCCCGAGGTCTTATGTGTGAAGTCTGCCCTGAATACTGACTGCCTTGTTGATGCTGGTAGCCAAAAGCTGCCCTCTACTGCTCACAAATATTTCCCAACATCTGCAATGCAGAGTTCCAATGCGAGGGGACATCGCACACCAGTTGGTGAGCTGCAAGCTGCAAACACTGCTGAAGCACGACAAGGGTGGCGGAAGCTCTAGCTGACTTTCTAAAATGGACACACATGCGGTGTACTTTGACAAGCAGATCTGGCAGATCTGGGTAGGTTTTGAGAATCCGCTGAAACACAAGCACATGGGCCAGGAATAGTACGTGTGTAATGTGGGGACGGCACAATGGGAGAAATAGTGGCGGCTGGGGACCGAGTACCGAGGGACGTCCACCGCCATCAGGTTGCGGAAAGCTTCCGTCTTCAAGAGCCTAAAAGGCAACATTTCGAGTGCAAGCATTCGCAAAATGTGTGAATTTAGTACTGTGCCCATGGGGCATTGGTTGCGTATTTGCGCTTGCGCTCCAAGAACTGGGGTAGGGACAACTGAACGCTGCAATGGGACAGGGACGTGAACGTGCTTGCTGATGTGCTAGTTGAGAGTGTGCAACGACAGGTGCAGGGCGAGAGGTATCTTCGCATGCGCCATGGACGGGTGATTGGCGTGCACGCACAACAGCAGAAGAAGCAGTGGTGTCACCCGCAGACACTGTTGCTGGACCCTGGGGTTCAGCCATCTTAGTCGGGTGCTTTGCTGCCATGTGCCTGATCATGCTGGTGGTGGTCAGGCTGCTAACCCCAAAAAGGCCATTTGCACCATCTGCCAGGCCAGCATCAGTAGGGGTATCTGCAGAGTCTTTAAAAAACAACCAGACTCAGGAAGACCTAACAGTTGTGCTGGCAACTTTTGTCATGTTGGCGTTACGGGGAGCGCTTTCCCACCTTGTGTCTGCGGCCACTACACTGCTTCTTCCTGCCTGATGTGGTGCTATGCCTCCCTCCCCCTGTGTGCTGCTGTCCTCACCCTGCATGTCCGCATGCCAGGTTGGGTCAGTTACTATATCATCCACCACCTCGTCTTCCACTTACGCACCCTGGCCCTCCTCCTGACTTTTTGGCAAATGTGTCTTATCATCATCCACCTCTTGTGACAGTAATTGCACTTTCCCACCATTGCCTTTGTGTGACCATGGCTGCTCAAATATTTGGGCATCGCTACACGGGTTCTCCTCTTCACCTGCTTGAAGCCGGCCGGGCTAGTGGCCTGAATCTATAAATGGAAAAGTGAACAGCTCTTCTGGGTGTCCAAGTGTGGGATCAGTTGACTCTGGGAACTCGGCATGGTGGGAGGAAGGAGGGTCAGGGTGAGGAATATGCGGTCCAGACTCACAGCTACTGAGACTTGACCATGTGGAAGACAGGGTAGTGGTGGTGGCAAAGTGACTGGAAGCATTATCTGCTATCCAACCAACAACCTTTTGACACTGCTCTGTGTTCAATAGTGGTGTTCTGCGGTCCCCTGGGACAGGAAGGTCGAGCGACATGATGTGGGTGTTTGTTGTGGCACAATTTCAGCTTTCCCATGGCCTCGGCCTCGACCTCTGTATGCACCATCACCATCACGTCCACTTCCCCGTCCCTTAACACGCACCTTGCCCATTTTAAATGGAGGACAATATTTTCCACGTTCACTACAAATGGCTGAATTTGAACCGCAGTTATATGATACGTCTGACAGAGAGCCACGGTTTTAAAAAGCGGGCCTGTAGTTTACTAATACTATTCTTCACAGCGACCTCGTGTGAATAGCTTCACTGACACACTGCAACAAAATGGAAATGAAATCCATAAATGGCTGATTTTGGAACGCAGTTATATGTGATACTTCTGAAGGAGAACCACGGTTTTAAGTGGCGGGCCTGTAGTTTACTAATACTATTCTTCACAGCGACCTCATGTGAATAGCTTCACCGACACACTGCAACAAAATGGAAATGGAAGCCAGAAATGGCTGATTTTGGAACGCAGTTATATGTGATACGTCTGACGGAGAACCACAGTTTTTAAAAGTGGGCCTGTAGTTTAGTAATACTATTCTTCACAGAGACTTCGTGTGAATAGCTTCATCAACACACTGCAACAAAATGGAAATAGAGGCCAATATTTTCCACGTTCAGTTCAAATTTCTGGATTTTTATCGCTGTAATATGGAAAAGATCTTGCTGTATTCTGCAGTGCTAACAAGCAAATGGAGCAGAAAAATGGTGTACTATAATAATCAGGATTAAGATAAAAAAAATTTAGCCCTGGTCCCTGATATCTGGGGCTATGTTTACAAATATCTATAATAGCAGGATCAGTCAGAACGTGCAATGGACCCTCTTGTGCAGTATGCACTGCAGTCTGCCACATACACGGCCTGCCTTGCTTTTTAAGCAAATAACCAGGATTAAGATAAAAAAAATAGCCCTGTAGACATGGCCCAAGATATCAGGGGCTATGTCTACAAATATCTGTAACAACAGCAGCAGCAGACAGAATGTGCTATATGCACTTCAGTTTGCCACAAACCCTGCCTGCCTCCTAACTCCTGCTATTACCATTCACCACTGAATATATGCAGCTGGTTTAGTCCTCCTCAGAAGGACTGTTAGTTCAGAGGGATATATGTATATGCTGTGGAATACGTATACTAACTAAAAACAAGCAAATCTCTCCCTGACTCAGCAGCAGCTATCCCTACTCTGCCTGTTTCTGGGGTAGACTGTGACGAGTATAGCAGTGCCATGTCTTATATAGACCCGATGACGTTATGCGGCCAGCCAATCACTGCAATGCCCACAACTAACATGGCTACGGCATTACAGTGCGTGGCAGGCAATTCCTACATGCTCATTGGCTCTCTAAAGAGCACCAAACATGCAGGGCGGGGTCCCGAGCTCATGCCGAGCAACCCCAGAAATACTCGCCGAGCGCTGAGCTTGTCGAGCACAGTCATGCTCGGGCGAGTACAGAGTAGTGGCGAGCACGTTTGCTCATCACTAGTAAATACATATAAATCAAAATAAATAGCATATATACAAATCATTCATATTTGCATCAATTGATCTGACAGCCATGATTAATCCAACCACAATGCATTACAAAGTGCCAAGTGCATATACGAGAGTCAGTCAATAAGTAATGCCTCCTATTTTTTTTCTCCTTTTAATTGGCAAGAAATTCAAATGCAATTACATAGGTTGAAAACCACAACTTTAACGATTAATTTGTCACTTTTCAATATAATCTCCATCCATTTCCACAGTCTTGGTCCACCGTTTAACAAGGGCATGTATTCCAGCATGGTAAAAAGCATGGTCTTGCTTCCTAAGCCATTGACGCACTGACTTTTTCACGGCCTCCTCATCCTCAAAGTGAATCCCACGATGAGCTTGTTTTAGCCCGAACAGATGGAAGGTCACCACGAATGATGTCATCAACTTGCTGAATGTTGCTTGGAGTCACTGTGGTTACTGGCCTGCCACTCCGCATTTTGTCAGCCAACGGTGATGGCCCTTCAGCTGTGTTATAGCGACGAACCCATCGTCTAACAGTACTGACATCCACTGTTGCATCACCGGACACATTTTTCAGTCTCTCATGAATTCGAATAGGCGTTTCACCTTCTGCATGCAAGAATTCAATCAGAGAACGTTGTCTAATACGAACATCGATGTCAGCCATTTTGTAAACGGATACAGTCCTGCCACCTGTTGGTGCAGGAAGTTGCAATTGCTGTGCATTGGAGAAGAAGGTTTGAGGAATTGTACCAAATTCGAATATTTAACATAACTACCTTATTTAAGGAGAAAAAAAATAGGAGGCATTACTTATTGACTGACCCTCGTAAATCAAAGATAAATTTTAATGTTAAATGCCAGACATATAATTAGAATGTATTGCAATATTAGTTAATAAATTGACCAGTATATAAGGGCTCAGGATACATCAGAACTTATTGTGTAAGTAACTGTAAGTAAGAGTATTGTGTAAGTAAAATATGGCAATGTCCCTCACTATACATATGTGTATCCTCTGACCATTAAGTCAAATTAAAGGAGACAAATGGATGTGTTTATAATAAACACCGTAGCGAGGAGGAGACAACAGTAGAAACCCTCACAGAAGATCCATCGCTCTATCCACATAAACATACCAGTTAGCTGCACTAACGTGTGTATATGGACTGGAGTGAGATCCCCGACGCCGCAATACGCATTTCGCCCTTTCTTCCTCAGGGGGCATGATTACTCAGGGGGCGTTATTTGTTATTAAATGTATGATGTTTCTTCTGTGTGTTGTAAGTTTTATCTCTTTTTTTCCTCTAAAATTTATGCTGTAGTAAAAAAATTTTGTTCAAAAATGGCTGTTTGCTATTATTATTCTAGTGCTGTATGTGAATTTTCCATGTTATAAAACCTCTTAACTTTCCCTTATTACCGTAAGTGAAAAATAGCCAAGAGATCATCAGTCACCTGAAACTGAGGATGAACTTCTTTATCTTTTTATACGTAATTGTTTTTATTTTGGTACACTTGAAAGGTAATCATTCTTCTTATAATAATAATTTTTATTTATATAGCGCCAACATATTCCACAGCACTTTACAATTAAGTAGGGAGTGATGACATATACAGACAATATAAACCATACAATGTATCACATTTCAACAGTTACAGGAGGGTTGAGGACCCTGCTCGCAAGCTTACAATCTATATGAAAAAGGGGGGACACAATAGGTAGAACATGGTCATCAGCCAGTATCTGTCTATGTGCAGTTACCGTGTGGTATTTGGTGTATGGAGGATGTGGAGACAGATGAATATGCAGGGGCAGATTAAGATTAACATTTAGGAGGGGACAGGGGAGAGTTAGGTTGATGAGTTGAGGTGATAGGCTTATCTAAACAAATGTCTTTTTAAAGCACGTTTGAAGACATGGGGCTAGATATCAGTCGGATCGTTTGGGGCAGTGCATTCCGGAAAACTGGGGCGGCACGAGAGAAGTCTTGGAGACGGAGGTTTGAGGTTCGGACTAAGGAGGATGTTAGTTTTAGATCAGTAGCAGAACAGAGGGCATGGGAGGGGCGATAGATAGAAATGAGGGATGAGATATAGGGCAGTGCAGAACTGGGTGAGAGAGATGAGTTTGTATTGTATTCTGTGGTGAATGGGTAACCAGTAGTGTTGAGCGAGCATGCTCGACACTGCTCGGCACTCGCCTGAGCATCTCACTACTCGGGATGTTCGGCGATCACCGAGTATTTTCGGGTTACTTTGGCGGGAGCTCGGGTCTCCGCCCTGCATATTTGGCGCTCTTTACAGAGCCAATGAACATGCAGGGATTGCCATCCAGTCACTGTAATGCCGCAGCCATGTTGGTTGTGGGCATTACAGTGATTGGCTGGCCGCACAGCATCACCTCGAGTATTTAAAACCGGGCGCCGCCATCTTGGACAGTCGCTCCAGATCAGACAGTGTAGGGAGAGTGCTGCTGAGCTAGGGAGAGATTTATACTGCGAAATACTTAGTGTAGGGTCTTTAAAGCCTGCAAAATCAACCAAACAGTCCTTCTGACAACTAATATCCATCCCAGATATCTGGCAGGCTGTATAGGAGACGCAGTGGTTATGCCAACAAACACTGCATTACAGTCCTGTGTACTGTAATGCTGCTCAAATTGCTAAACTTAGCCCCAGGTCTCAGGGGCCAGGAAAAATCCTTTTTTTTTCATCTAAATCCTCTTTTTTTTTTTTCCTCAGTCAGACTGTACAAATACCAGTCTTATTAAGCTTTTGGTATCCCCCCCCCAAAAAAAAAAAAAAAAATTGAGTGTGTCTGTGAATGTTCAGACACTAATATATCTGTTTAAAAGAGTCTGCTTTCGGCCAGATAGCTAGAACTGTGGATTTGCAGTTCCACGGTTCAAATCTCTGTTTTATCCACATTTTTGCCTTTTTTCCATAAAAAAAACAGTTTGAGTGTCTCGCTGACTGTTCAGACACAAATATATCTATTTAAAAAAGTCTGGTATACGCCAGGAAATTAGAAATGTGGTTTTCCTCTTCCACGGTTCAAATCTGGATGTTATCCACCTTTTTGCCTTTTTTCTATAAAAAAAAACAGTTTGAGTGTCTCGCTGACTGTTCAGACACAAATATATCTGTTTAAAAGATTTTGGTGTAGGCCAGAGAAATAGAACTGTGGTTTTCCTCTTCCACGGTTCTAATCTCCTTTATATTACCCTTTTGCCATTGATAGTGCGAGTGTAAGCTATTTTTTACTTCATTTACAATGGGCAAGGCACGTGGCAAGGGACGTGGAACTGGACGTGTTGGTGATGGTGCGTGCAGAGGACAGGGCCGTGGCCAAGGTGAAAATGTGCCACAACCAACAGCCATATCTTCTCGCTCCCAGTTCTTGACCGAACTACTATGGAAGCACACAACAACACTATTGCAAACTGATCAGTGTGAACAGGTTATTAATTGGATAGCAGATAATACTTCAAGTCACCTGGGCACCACCACCTCCGGTCTGTCTTCCACACGGTCAAGTCTTAGTAGCCATGAGGCTCGACCGCATACTCCTCCTCACCCTGATGCTCCTTCCTCCCACAATGCCGAGTGTCGTCAGACAGCAACTGATCCCACAGTTGGACACTCTGAAGAGCTGTTCACTGGTCCATTTCCATATTTGGGCCCCTCGCCTGCTCCGCTTGAAGTGGTGGAAGAGGAGATCCCATGTAGCGATGGGCAAATATTTGAACAGCCAGGGCCACAGGAAGGTGACGCTGGCAATTTGTCACAAGAGGTGGACGATGATGAGACACAATTGCCACGAAGTGAGGAGGAGGATCGTGGTGCAGAAGTGGAAGTGGAGGAGGTGGTGGATGATCTAGTAACTGACCCAACGTGGCAGGAGGACACGCAGAGCGAGGCCAGCAGCACACAGGGGGAGGGAGGCAGAGTACCTAAACAGGCAGGAGGAAGCAGTGTGGTGGCCGCAAACAGAAGGCGGGCATGCATTCCCCGTAACACCAACATGAGGGACGTTGCTGGTACAACCAATAGGTCTTCCAGAGTCTGGAATTTTCTTAAAGACTCTGCTGATAACTCCAAAAAGGCCATTTGTACCACCTGCCAGGCCAGCATCAGCAGGGGTGACAAAACTACCAGCCTGACCACCACCAGCATGATCAGGCACATGTCAGCAAAGCACCCGACTTTGTTGGGCGAACCCGAGGCTCCACGACCAGTGTCAGCGGGTGTCACCACTGCTTCTTCCGCTGTTGCGCGTGCAAGGCAATCCCCTGTCCATACTGCATGCAAAGATGCCCCCTTCTCTCAGTCTTCACTTGTTATGGCAGTTTCTCAAGAAACAGCATCAATGTCCACATCCACCTCCCACCGCAGCGTTCAATTGTCCATATCCCAGACCTTTGAACGAAAGCACAAATTCGCAGGCAACGCCCCACAGGCCACAGTCCTAAATTCGCACATTTCACGACTGCTTGCATTGGAAATGCTGCCTTTTAGGCTGGTGGAGACGGAATCCTTCCGCAACCTTATGGCAGTGGCCGTCCCTCGGTACTTGGTCCCCAGCCGACACTATTTTACCTGGTGTGCCATCCCCACACTACACAAGCACGTGCCCCAAAACATCTGCCGTCCCCTCAACAATGCAGTTACTGGGAGAGTCCACCTGACAACGGACACGTGGACAAGTGCTTGTGGCCAGGGACGGTACATCTCCCTGACGGCACGCTGGTTAAACATAGTGGAAGCCGGGACCCAGTCGGACCTTGGGACGGAACACATCCTCCTCACACCGAGGATTGTGGGCCCTATGTCAGTCAGAGTTCCCCCCCACAGTGTACAGCTCCTGCGCATCATCCTCCTCCTCCTCATGTTCAGCCTCCATCTCAGATATCACCACATCAGTTACAAGCTGGAAGCACTGCAGTACTGCCTCCGCCAAGCGGCAACAGGCTGTGCTGAAACTCATAAGCTTAGGTGATAAACCTCACACTGCTTGTGAGTTGTGGACAGCTGTGAAAGAGCAGGCAGATCTGTGGCTGAGACCGCTGAACCTACATCCAGGCATGGTCATGTTTGACAATGGCCATAACCTGGTGGCGGCTCTGAGGCGAGGAGAGATCACGAACGTACCATGCCTGGCTCATGTGCTTAACATCGTGGTTCAGTGGTTTCTTAAATCGTACCCCGAGTTGCCAGATCTGCTCGTCAAAGTACGGCACCTGTCAGCTCATTTTCGGAAGTCGGCTACAGCTTCCGCCGTCCTTGCTATGTTGCAGTAGCGTTTGCAGCTTCCGGCACACCGACTGGTGTGTGATGTCCCCACACGTTGGAACTCTACCCTCCACATGTTGCAAAGGATTTGTGAGCAGAAGAGAGCAGTTGTGGAGTACCATCTGCAACAAGGCCGTCGATATTCAGGTCAGACTCCACACATAAGACCTCAGGAGTGGACTTGGATGTCTGACATATGTACCATCTTGACAAAACTTTAAGGAGTCCACCAAGATGGTGAGTGGCGATGACGCCATCATTAGCGTCAGCATCCCACTTGTCTGTCTTTTGCAACGCTGTCTGCAGAGAATTAAAGAGGAGGCATTACAGCCAGAGTATGATGAGATGGATCAAGAAGCCATAGCGGGCAATTACACACAGCCCAGCCTCATCTCATCCCAATGTGCATTGGGGGACAATGAGGGAGAGGAGGAGGAGGAGGAGGAAGAACAGGAGCTGGTATCATGCGCTGCAGACAGTAGTACCTGTACAACTGTCATACCGTCGGTTCAGCGTGGGTGGCCTGAGGACAGGGGGGAGGAGGAGGAGTGCATGGTCAGTCGTCATCTTGGTGAGGACACGGACGTCTTGCCCGTTACCAGTCTGGCACGCATGGCTGACTTTATGCTACGCTGCCTTAACCGTGACCCTCACATTGTCAAAATGTTGGGTGACAGTCGTTACTGGTTGGTGACACTTTTAGACCCCCGCTACAAGGAGAACTTTCACTCTCTTATTCCTGAGGTGGAGAGGTCTACAAAAATGGGGCAGTACCAGAAGACCCTTGCTGCAGAACTGTTAAAAAAAATTCCCATCTGAACACGCTAGCGGCATAGGTCACAGTTCGTTGCCCAACCAAGGCATACAGGCAAGAGAGACACAACTCCAATCCAGCAGAGGCAGGGGAACACTGTTAACATTCTGGGACAGTTTTCTGAGACCCGCCCAGCTTACAGGCCCTGAGGCGCGGGGTACTCTCACAAGGAGTGGAAAGTTTCAAAAGATGGTGAGGGGGAATACCTTGCCGACTGTACCAGCGTCCTCCGTGATTCCTCTGTGCCTTTTAATTATTGGGTATCCAAGCTGGACACTTGGAATGAACTCGCTCTGTACGCCTTGGAGGTCCTGGCCTTCCCTGCCACTAGCGTGTTATCGGAGCGTGTTTTTAGTGCCGCTGGGGGAATTATAACTGATAAGCGCACTCGCCTGTCAACTGACAATGCTGACAAGCTGACCCTTATCAAAATGAACAAGGGCTGGATTGGGCCAGACTTCTCATCACCAACAAATGACAGCAGAGTAACATAAAGTCAAATCCACTGTGTTATTTCGGAGGTGTATTCCCATGCACCGCTTCACACCCGCACATGGGTATACGCTTCCTCATTTCGGCTGTTTTTTGCTCTTCTCCTTATCCTCAGCCTCCACCACTACTATATCACCAGGATGACCATGGTCCGTGTTGCCAGCATTGCAAGTTCCTCCATCCTATTTTTTGGCAGCTTTTGCTTGGAAGGCATAGTCAAAGACTGTGGGAGACCCACTCCCCAATAATGGGAATAATGTTTTTAATATGTAGTTCTGCATGGCTCTTGTAAGGGGTATTGCAAGTTCCTCTGTCCTAATTCTTGGCAGCTTTTGCTTGGAAGGCATAGGCAAAGACTATGGGAGACCCACTCCCCAATGTAACATACCTGGCAGCGTCCTTGCATAGTGGTCCATCTCCCACTGTGCAAGAGCGCGCACTTGATCTCCAGTCCAGTCTGCTAGCCTGGCTTCCCTCCATGCTGTTTGCTTGCCTCTGTTTTTGCTGCTTAAGGGCGGCGCCCGATCACTTCCTGTTTCTTGCACCTGCTGCAGACACACCCCTTGTGCGTCCTCAGCCTATTGCTGTCTGTCACCTGGTATTTAACCCAGCTCTTCCCAAGAAACCCTGCCTGAGCATTGCGTTCTGTCAGTTGGCTTCTGGTCACTGATATACCAGGTCCCGTTTATGTTTCCTGCCTTCGGTATCAGTTCCCGTGTCTGAACTGTGTCCTGCCTATCCTGGAGGCTGTATTTCCAGGCCTGTGTGTACACGCTCCTAGCCTGTTCATTACGCCATCTAGGGGCCGCATACCTAGACCCGATCCTGTATCTTGCTGCTGTGTCTGTTCTTGTCTGAATACTCTCCTAGCCTGTTTCCTGTTTTTCTCTATGTCCATACCTTCCCTTTTCCTGCAGAATCTGATCCCGTACCTATCTCCTACTCGTTGTCTCTGTACTCCCGTTTGTGAGTTTAGAGTCCACTCGCTACTTCATTGCAAGTATCCTGTGTGTACCTGGTTCTGCCTTTCCCTTCCAGTCTGTTCCGTGTGAACAGAGCCCTGTCCCCTCTGCTCTGCCTTGCTTACCGCTCCGGCGGTTCTTGCCCGCTCTGCCCTGTCCACCGCGTCTGCGGTTTCGCTTTGCTCAGCCCTGTCCACCACGTCTGCGCTTTCGCTTTGCTCAGCCCTGTCCACCACGTCTGCGCTTTCGCTTTGCTCAGGCCTGTCCACCGCGTCTGCGCTTTCGCTTTGCTCAGCTTTGTCTACCGCGTCTGCGGTTTTGCTCTGCTCAGTCTTGTCTACCGCGTCTGCGGTTCTGCTCTGCTCAGCCTTGTCTACCGCGTCTGCGGTTCTGCTCAGCCTTGTCTAGCGCGTCTGCGGTTCTGCTCCGCTCAGCCTTGTCTACCGCGTCTGCGGTTCTGCTCCGCTCAGCCTTGTCTACCGCACCTGCGGTTTCGCTTTACTCTGTTTACCGCATCTGCGGCTCTGAATTTGTCTCCCAGTCTGTACTGGACCCTACCCAGCCTGCGCTCTAGTCTGCCTGTTCCTGTATTCCCCGGTGTGGGTCAACAGCCATTTCCGGAGTCTGACCTGGAGTAGACCCTGGTCCCTCTGCTCGGTTCCTCCCTGGTGCACTGGCGTCGTATGCCGTCGTGCAACCTTGGTCGGATCGGGCAGATACTTAGTTACGCCCCTCCAGGCACTCTCCGATTCATGGCACAGTGGAACCACTAAACACGCACACGCCAGTCAGTCCGATCGTGTGCATTACACCCAATAATGGGAATAATGTTTTTAATATGCTGTACTGCATGGCTCTTTTAAGGGGCATTGCAAGTTCCTCTGTCCTAATTTTTGGCAGCTTTTGCTTGGAAGGCAAAGGCAAAGACTATGGGAGACCCACCCCCCAATAATGGGAATAATGTTTTTAATATGCTGTACTGCATGGCTCTTGTAAGGGGCATTAAAATCGTCTTGTTAAGCTACTGTGACCTCTACGTCTCTTCCAAGGGTCATTGATATTGTCTTTTTATTCCACTGCGACCTCCACCACTCTCCAAGGGGCATTAAAACAGTCTTGTTAAGCTACTGTGACCTCACGTCTCTTCCACGGGGCATTGATATTGCCTTTTTATTCCACTGTAACCTCCACCACTCTGCCAAGGGGCATTGATATTGTCTTTTTATTCCACTGTAACCTCCACCACTCTTCCAAGGGGCATTACAACCATATTGTTAAGCTACTGTGACCTCCACGTCTCTTCCAAGGGGCATTAAAACCGTCTTGTTAAACCACTCTGAACTCCACAACTCTTCCAAAGAGCATTGAAATGTTGTTTTTAATTACTGTACCTCTAACCTCCACGACTCTTCCAACGGGCATTGCATTTCCTCCTAATTTTAGTCAGCTTTTGCTTTTCAATGCATAGACGAACACTAAGGGAGACCCACTCCCCAATAATGGGTAGAAGGTTTTTAGTTCGCTTTAATCCATGTCTGTTCCAAGAGGCATTGCAGTTCCTCATAAAGCCTTCCATTCACTGCTTAGGCCAACAGTGGACAGGAGACCCAGTTGCTATAAATGGAAAAAATGGTTTAGTTAAGGCCTTCTGACCTCCATGTCACTTCCAAGGGGCATTGGAGTACCTCGAAATTTTTGGTAGGCATTGCACTCACTGTATGCCCTATAACTGTGTAGCCGGACCGCTCCTTTTGGTACAGAAACATATCCTACAAAACGTGTGGTTGACTGGCCTGATATTGATGTGAATGGTCCCTGTTCCTCCTGCTCTTTCTCCTTTGCCCCCACCTCATCCATCATTCATCACCTGAAGCTTTGTTTTAACGGGAGTCATAGAACTGGGATAGTAGCAGGAAAACATCCAGCAATCCTCGGAGGAGGTAGGATATGCGCCAAAACGCTGACCACCTCAGGCCTAGCCACTACTACATACATGCGTTTGCATTCCAAGGATCAGAAAGCTAAGGAGATGGATGGCCTCATGATCTGCAGCTGTCTACCTTCTGAACTTTGTGTTGAAGCCTGATTGGCCCAGGACCCGCAATCCTCTATGTCTGGAGGACGTGTTGCATCCCAGTGTCCAACTGTGTCCCAGCTTCCACAATATTAACCCAGTGTGAAGGCGTCAGTGAGATGGACCATCCCTGGCCACATTCACTTGTCCACGTGTTTGTGGTTAGGCTGTCCTTCCCACTAAATGCACTGGGGAGGGCACAGGTAATGTTTTGGTATGTGCGCTTGTGTATAAGGCACACCGGGACAAATAGGTGCGGCTGGGGACCGTTTATGGACACGCGGCCGCCCCCAGGTGGCTGGGGACCGTGTGTGGGCACCCGACCGCCTGGGGGTGGCTGGGGACTGGACACCCGGCCGCCCCCTGGCGGCTGGGGACCAAGCGTGGACACCCGGCCGCCGGGGACTGAATATGGATACCAGGCCGCCGACGCAGCCATGACGTGGTGGCCAGATTCCGCCTCCACATGCCTAAAAGGCCCAATTTCAAGTGCAAGCAAGCAAGCAGTATGGTATTGCAGCCTGGCGGTTGGTGGGTGGAATTGCAAGGAATAGGGGAGGTACGATTGAACACTGCCCTGGGACAAGGACTTGAAAGGGGATAGTTGCAAGTCTGCAACGACAGGTACAGGGCGGGAGGCATCTTCGCATGTGCCATGAACAGGGGGTTGGCGTGCACACACTACAGCAGAATAGGCTGTCCTTCCCACTAAATGCACTGGGGAGGGCACAGGTAATGTTTTGGTATGCGCGCTTGTGTATAAGGCGCACCGGGACAAATAGGGGCGGCTGGGGACCGAGTATGGACACCCGGCGGCTGGGGACTGAGTATGGATACCTAGCCGCCGATGCAGCCATGACATGGTGGCCGGCGTCTGCCTCCACAAGCCTAAAAGGCCTCATTTCAAGTGCAAGCAAGCTAGCAGTATGGTATTGCAGCCTGGGGGTGGGTGGGTGGCAGGCTGCACACTTACGCTTGCATTCCAAGTAAACAAAGCAGATGCTAACTTCTATCATCATCATCATGCTCCTCACCATGGCACTCTGATGGAGAAGCCAGGGCCCACCAGAGGAGTCTGGTTGTCTGGTGGGCTCGTCCAATGCTGCCCTAAAGCAGGCCAGGCTAAGAAAAGTGTGGGGAAGGTTACCGGGACAAATAGTGGCGGCTGGGGACAGAGTATGGAGACCTCGCTGCCGAAGCAGCCATGAGGTAGTGGCCAGCTTCGGCCTCCTCCAAACGAAAAGGCCCCATTTCAGGTGCAAGCTAGCAGTATGGTATTGCAGCCTGCGGGTGGGTGGGTGGTTGGCTGCATATTTGCGCTTGCATTACAAGGAATGGGGGAGGTATAATTGAACACTGCCCTGGGACAAGGACTTGCATGGGGATAATTGCAAGTCTGCATCTTCTGATGCGGCAAGGATCACTTCTGATGGGCACACTTTTAGGCAGTGACCTGGGTGTCAGAGATGCTTCCAGGGGTCTTCCCTATGCTGTTCCCATGTCTTTTCAGCACTGTATGCATGTGTCACACAGCACATGGCCAGATAAGGTTGTAAAATGTTAAAATGACATTTCCCGGTGAATGCATTTGTCACGGTTGAAAGCAATACAAAAACACATAAAAAATGCTACTTGTGAACATAGACCAAGGTGTGGAGGAGTATTTTTGTTTTTGTTTTTTTATTTTACCTTATACACAAGTCTTTACCCTGGAAAGGATGTTCCTTAACATATTTCACAGGAAAACAGTTTCAGTTTCGTTTTTGAACGTTTTATTGTGAGCCTGCAAACGTGGCTTAATACCTCTGACCAGGGCCGGCTTAAGCACCCGGCGCACCTGGGCAAGTGCCGGGGCCCTGAGCAGGAGGAGGGGCCCACTCGCCATTGGGCACCCACCACGCTATGGAACCCGTGAGCGGAGAAGAGCGGTGTCAGCGCCCGCCACCCCCCCGCTTGCTCAGGGCCCCAGCAGCCGGCACAATACTTACCTCTCCCCGTGCCTCCGCAGCGTCTTCCGCGTCCTCTGACTGTGACGTCTCAGGTCAGAGGGCACGGTGATGTCTTTACACCGTGCACGCTCTCTCCTGAGCTGTCACAGCGCAGAGCAGGAAGACATGGGCGACGCTGGAGTCTGGAGCAGCAGCAAGTGAGAAGTGAGGTGAGTATTTGATTTTTTTTTTTCATGTATGGGGGCATGGGGCATTATATGGTTGGGTGGTGACATCCTGCATGGGGCATTATAAGGGAGGGGAGGGGGTGTGACATCCTGCATGGGGCATTATAAGGGAGGGGGGGGGGTGACATCCTGCATGGGACATTATAAGGGAGGGGGGGTGACATCCTGCAAGGGGCATTAAAAGGGGGGGAACATCTTGCATGGAGCTGTTATAGCAGAAGATGGAGTCCCTCAAGTTTAAAGGCCCCATCTATGCTATACAAGTCTGACAGTTATTTTAGGTAAAAAAAAAACAGCAAGCTGAAATGTTCCTTCTTGTATCAATAGCATGTCCTTGCTAAAAAGATAACATGTACTCCCTGGCCAGATATTTCATCTTGTAGCAATAATGTGTTCTTGCAAGAAGATAAAATGGCCTTGCTAACCAGATAAGTCTAATTAAATATTTTAAAGCATACAGAAACTAGCTTTTTTTCGCTTGTTCAGCTAAACTGTATAATCGAACCATATATGGCAAATCCGTTTCCTGCCTTCAGGGTGTATATTAGCCCTGTGTTTTGTAATAAAGGTTAGAGTATGTTTAGACACAAACATCCTGTCCTGTGTCTTCTTCTCTCCGATATCGTAATCCAAAGGATAGAAGACCAAGAATGTAGTGACGACAGAGCGTTATATGGGGGTCAGTATTCCGTATGGAGCGTTATATGGGGGTCAGTATTCTGGATGGAGTGTTATTTGGGGGCCAGTATTCTGGATGGAGCATTTTATGGAGGCCAGTATCCTGTATAGAGCGTTATATGGGGACCAGTATTCTGTATGGAGCGTTATATGGGGACCAGTATCCTGTATGGAGCATTTTATGGGGACCAGTACGATGTAACGGGGAACCTGATCCTGCGATCAGACCCGCTAAAGTCCTCGGCTAGTCTGCACGAAGACCTATAGATGCAAGGGAGGGATCCCTACAAGAACTAGGGACTGGGATAAAGTTGGGCACCTCCTAGCAGAAATTGTAGCAGTAAAAGACAAACACACAACATAGAACATAAAGGTCCGAAGACCAAGCTAAACTGACTGAGAAAGGTAGCTAAGCACCAGGCTAACTTAAGAGTAGAAATTACAATGAAGTCCAGCAAGGCCAGGAGGGCGGAGCAGGATTAAATAGGCAAACAAAGTCATGTGACCAGCAAGATAGAAAAAACCTAACAGGAGAGTTCTAACAATCATAGGCCTAAATGCATATTCATAAAATATAAGAATTTTTGTATTAAATAAATATCTATTAACAGGTAATGGTAGGAACAAAGTGCACAGTGCAAATGGTTATATACAAAAAGGACACGCAGCAGTGGAGACATTATTCATAATGATGTCAATTCATACCATGTATACCATGCTAAAACCCTTCCGTAATAGGACTGTGCCAATAAGTAACAAATCATATGGTCTATATATATAAAACTAAGTATTTGGCATGTCCTTACTGTCCAACATATGGCACTACCCAATCCAGACACAGCCTAATAGTACTATTCGTAGCCTATCTAGAAGGTAAATTCCACATTGGGATAAGTATTCATAACACACTGGTGTAAACGGAAGGCAGCAAGTCTCCAACAACAGTACGGCTGTCCCAACACGAGTTTCGAACTCCCTTCGTCAGGGGGCATACAGAGTGTATAGTGCAGGGGTTTAAAAAGGGCACCAAATGACATCGCGGCCCAGGAAGTGACGCATGCGTCACCATGTCAACTGGTATGATAGCCAGCGTCATGTGACGGCAAGACGCCACGATCACATGGGAACCACATGACCCGAAGTCAGACGGCACAGAGAGCCGGCAGGGACCGCGGAAGTATAGCGCACATGCGTACAGGGTCGCGATGGATAACAAAGAATCCCATTCCAAGAATATGCACACAATGACTGACACAGGTAAATATGAACATTGAAATCACAATATGGGCATAATCAAAATACAGAAAGGGCAGTCTGGCCACAACACCATAACCATTCAAATATCTAGATCATATAGATATAGCATGTAGACTGCAAGGAAGGTATAAAATAAAACCATGTCCATATGTTAACATTGACTCATATATACAGGTACAAAAAGTGAAACTCATATATTATATACAGTCATTACAGAGTGATTTATTTCAAGTGTTTATTTCTGTTAATGATGATTATGGCTTACAGCCAATGAAAACACAAAAGTCATTATCTCAGTAAACTAGAATTATTAACAAAAAACACCTGCAAAGGCTTCCTAAGCATTTAAAAAGGTCCCTTAGTCTGTTTCAATAGCCTCCACAATTATGGGTAAGACTGCTGACTTGACAGATGTCCAGAACGTAACTGACACACTACTGACACACTCCACAAGGTCCCAAAGTTCCAATTTTCATGTGGAAATCAAGGTCCCAGAGTCTGGAGGAAAAGTGGAGAGGCCACAATCCAAGCTGCTTGAGGTCTAGTGTGAAGTTCCCACAATCAGTGATGGTTTGGGGAGCCATGTCATCTGCTGGTGTAGGTCCACTGTCTTTTATCAAGAACAAAGTCAGCGCAGCCATCTACCAGGAAATTTTAGAGCACTTCATGCTTCCCTCTACCGACAAGCTTTATGGAGATGGAAATTTCATTCTCCAGCAGGACTTGGCACCTGTCCACATTGCCAAAAGTACCAATATCTGGTTTAAAAACAAGAGTATCACTGTGCTTGATTGGCCAGCAAACTCTCCTGACCTTAACCCCATAGAGAATCTATGAGGTATTGTCAAGAGGAAGATGAGAGACACCAGACCCAACAATGCAGACGAGCTGAAGGCTGCTATCAAAGCAACCTGGGCTTCCATAACACCTCAGCAGTGCCACAGGCTGATCGCCTCCATGCCACGCCGCATTGATGCAGTAATTGATGCAAAAGGAGCCCCGACCAAGTATTGAGTGCATTTACTGAACATGCATTTCAATAGGCCAACGTTTCAGATTTTAAAAACATTTTTCAAGCTGTTAGAAAGTATTCTAATTTGCTGAGATAATAACTTTTGTGTTTTCATTGGCTGTAAGCCATAATCATCAACATTAACAGAAATAAACACTTGAAATAGATCACTCTGTTTGTAATGACTTTATTTAATATGAGTTTCACTTTTTGTATTGAAGAACTGAAATAAATTAACTTTTTGATGATATTTAATTTTGTGAGATGCACCTGTATATATGACACTTGTATAGTGCAATAGCCACGTCCTCATCAATACTACAGCAAAGCTATAAATCTGTAAACACCTAGCAATAACAAAGTTACATAACTGGTTGTACATAGTGTTTACAATTGAAAGCACATAATCACCAATGAAACTCCGCATAGGACTAACAATGTATCAATGTTTTTATATGGTGTAATATTGTAGACCTAATGTCAGGCACAGCAAAAAACAAACTGGCAGACCCATAGCATAGATAGTAGTACAGTCACTATAACACATATATATGCATATATAAATGAGGATAACGTAAATAAGGAACCCTAGAGTATAAAAAGAAAACAAGTAAGCAAATAAAATTTATTAAAATCGGATAAGAACACTTGCAACAACCATGTGGACAAATACAAGCAGATAAGAACTAAAGCCACAATGATGGGTAATCAATCACAGAAAGGATGCAAAGTTAATATTTTCATTCAGTCTGCTGGGATGTAGTGTATTGAGCTTCCAAATCCAGCGAGATTCTAACTGCGCCAATCTCGGACTAGTTTTACCTCCACGTCTGTTGGGTACAATAGAGTCAATCCCTCCAATTGTGAGGAGAGAACTGTCAAATTTGTGATGTAAATTAAAGTGACTTGGTATGGTCTTGAGTGTGGATGTATCCGTGTAGTCAGATGCTGCATCAATACCCAATACATGATCACAAATACGCATCTTAAATTGTCGAGTGGTCAAGCCCACATAGATAAGTCCACATGGACAGGTGGCAAAATAAATAACCTTTTTTGTAGTGCAAGTGATACGCTTCTCAATCTTGTAGGTCTTGGACCCACTGGAATTAAAGAACGTATCACTGCGATCAACATTGGGACAAGCTACACATCAACCACACAGAACACATCCACATCTCCTACTGGCACCATCCAAGAATGTGATCACATGACAAGGACGCCAGCTGGCATCGCGGTGAATGAAGTATGCGTCACTTTGTGGGCCGTGATATCTTTTGGCGCCCTTTTAAAACCCCTGCACTATGCACTCTATGATCACTAGTATTAGTAAAATTATTGCTATATGTTACATACTATTACACTACAACTTTTCCTATGAATTCCTTTTACTATGGAGAACCATGGGAGAGTGCATGATATTTTACCAAGGACCATGAGGAGTACAATATATTCTATGTAGGACCATATGGAGTGCATGATATTCTATGGGGGACCATGGGGAGTGCATTATATTCTATGGGGGACCATGGGGAGTGCATTATATTCTATGGGGGACCATGGGGAGTGCATTATATTCTATGGAGAATCATGGGGAGTGCATTATATTCTATGGAGGACAATGGGGAGCACATTATATTCTATGGAGGACCATGAAGGGTGCCTTATATTCTATGGAGGACCATGTGAAGTACATTATATTCAATGAAGGACCATGGGGAGTGCATGATATTCTATTGAGGACCATTGGGAGAGGTGCATTATATTGTATGGAGGACTGTAGGTAGCGCATTTTATTCTATGGGGGACCATGGGGAGTACATGATATTCTATGGAGGACCATGGGGGGCGCATTATATTCTATGGAGGACCATGGGGAGTGGATGATATCCTATGAAGGACCATGGGTAGAGCATTATATTCTATGAAAGGCCATGGGGAGAGCATTATATTCTATGGAGGACCATGGGGAGTGCATTATATTCTATGGAGGACCATGGGGAGTGCATTATATTCTATGGAGTACCATGGTGAGTGCATTATATTAAATGGAGGATGATGGGGAGTTGTATGGAGGAGCATGGGGAGAGGGGCATTATATTATATGGCTGACCAATTGGAGAGCATTATATTCTATGGAAGACCATGGGGACAGCATTATATTCTATGGAGGACCAAGGGGAAATAATTATATTCTATGAAGGACCATGAGGAGGGCATTATATTATATGGCTGACCAATTAGAGAGCATTATATTCTATGGAAGACCATGGGAACAGCATTATATTCTATGGAGGACCATGGGGAGTGCATGATATTCTATGGAGGACCATTGGGAGAGGTGCATTATATTCTATGGAGGACTATAGTGTGCGCATTTTATTCTATGGAGGACCATGGGGAGTACATGATATTCAATGGAGGACCATGGGGGGTGCATTATATTCTATGAAGAACCATGGGGACAGCATTGTATTCTATGGAGTACCATGGGGAGTGCACTATATTAGGTGGAATGATGGGGAGTGCCTTATGTTGTATGGAGGAGGATGAGGAGAGGGGCATTATATTATATGGCTGACCAATTGGAGAGCATTATATTCTATGGAGGACCATGGTGGAATGCATTATATTCTAGGAAGGACCATGAGGAGTACAATATATTCTATGTAGGATCATAGGGAGTGAATGATATTCTATTGATGACTATGGGGAGAGCATAATATTCTATGGAGGACCACGTGGAGAGGATGCTATTCTATGGAGGACCAAGGGGAGAGCATTATATTCTATAAAGGACCATGGGGAGAGCATTATATTCTATAGAGGACCATGGGGAGAGCATGATATTCTATTGAGGACCTTGAGCATTATAGGGCATTATTGTAACATGCAGAAGTAGTGCTGTTGCTTCCAAATCATCCAGCAACTGTTACAAATAGCACAAGCACCGGAGATAGGAAGTGTTTTGCTCCAAAAGTATCCAGCAACTAGAGAGTTTAACACAGTCACCGGAGATAGGGATTGTTTTAGCAGAGTCCCAGGGGGATTGTGGGGAACTTTTTATTGTAGTCTGGCTGAAGCCGAAGAGAAAGGTGGCATGTTATCTGTATCTGACAGAAGGCAACTGAACAGGATTCAGATCAGGAGAGAAATTAAACACAGGTCAGATAAACTCCCTGAACTAACAGTGCAGAGTTTTATTGGGCAGGAAGATAAGGACTGAAATAAATTGTGTCACAGGGATCATCTCCCTCATCAAACCCTCCCCCCTCCATCTCCATGCAGGATAAAGAATGCTGTGTACTATTGTGTCCTTGTGAAGGAAAAGCCTGTGTTTGGGTATGCATAGAAGTGTGCTTCTAAGAGATCTAATCTATGCTGAATTGTGCTACTGAAGAGTCTGTAATACTGTGCCTTGTGAAGAAACTACGGTATTGTTACTGGAGCTGGTTGCTCAAGAAACTCAGACTGTACTTTATTGAAGATTGTTGCTGTAATATCCCTGAATTACACTGAATCAGATTAAATTCCACTGTTAAACTGTTGAAAAAGACTCTTGTCAGATCTGTCTGGTCAGCAATTGAATCTATCGTGTGCCTGAGAGAAGCTGCAGCCTATGGTTGCCCTGAGTAATGGTTCCCCCAGGATTCCAAAGAATTCATGAAGCCCTTATCTGAACCTAGCAGCGTGCGTGTAACATTATATTCTATGGAGAACCGTGGGGGGTGCATTATTTTCTATGGAGGACCATGGTGAGTGCATTATATTAGATGAAGGATGATGGGGAGTACATTATGTTGTATGGAGGAGAATGGGGAGAGCATAATACTATATGGAGGACCAAGGGAATAGCATTATATTCTATGGAGGACTATGGGGGGTGCATTATATTCTATGGAAGAGGTTGGGGAATGCATGATATTCTATGCAGGACCATGTGGGGTGCATTATATTTTATGGAGGACCATGTGGATGGAGTACATTGTATTATATGGAGGACCATAGGGAGTGCATTATACTATATGGAGGACTATGGGGATTGAATTATACTATATGGAGGACTATGGGGAGTGCAGAATACTATATATATGGGGGCACTTTTGTTGGCATTATACTTTATGGGGGCAATGAAAGAGAAGTCTAGGACTTCAGCAGTAGTAGAATTATTTTGTAAAGGTGTCATGTTACTGGCGATACTGGACTGGAGGTCAGTGGCCGGAGCAGATGTGTACAGGTGACCTGACCGTGGGAAGACTTCTGGGGACGCATTATATGGCGGTAGTAGTTCACCCTGTCAGCAGATGCAGTATATGGTGGTAGTAGTTCACCTTGTCAGCAGATGCAGTATATGGTGGTAGTAGTTCACCTTGTCAGCAGATGCAGTATATGGCGGTAGTAGTTCACCATGTCAGCAGATGCAGTATATGGCAGTAGTAGTTCACCATGTCAGCAGATGCAGTATATGGTGGTAGTAGTTCACCTTGTCAGCAGATGCAGTATATGGCGGTAGTAGTTCACCTTGTCAGCAGATGCAGTATATGGCGGTAGAAGTTCACTATGTCAGCAGATGCAGTATATGGCGGTGGTAGTTCACTATGTCAGCAGATGTAGGGGCCCGCCCGAGCAAGGGCTGGCCGGGATCACACACGAGCACCAGGTTCGTTTAGGCAATAGAAGTTCGAGGTAGGAACGGCAGAGTTTTCACAAGAAGCAGGAAGGAGCCAGCAGAACACCTTCCAAATCAGGAGCTCAGATAATGCTTCACTTAGTTAGACTGAGCACCACAATACTCAGCAACAGGAAGCTGCACAGGGCCAGGTATATATAGCAGGTCCAATCAATCTCAATCAGGGCGGGAACAATCAGAAGGGCAGGTGATGATCTCTATCCCAGACGAAGTTCATATGATTTCAGGCAGGAGTTAAACAAGTTCCGAATAGCTCCACAGCAAAGGATCAGACTAGCAAGCAATGGGTCACAGGTTCAAATCCTAACAATACTCCCCTCTTAACGGCGGCCTCTGGATGCAATTTGCCCAGGCTTTGCAGGATACCGCTGATGAAATTGTCTAATCAAACGGGGAGCATTGACGTTGCTTACTGGTTCCCATGAATTTTCTTCCGTGTCGTAGCCCTGCCATTTGATTAACCCTCCGTCACATACAATAGGCCTGACAGGCACATCTCTTTTACTTTCATTTCTCCTTCCTCACCAGATTGTGTGGAAATCCCCTCCCTCCAGGTAGTCTCCTGTCTCTAGCAGCTCTGTGAAACCTCATACCACAGTTGGATTGCAGAGCTTCAGGAGGACAGATATAACTGCACTAATCTCTCAGGCTCATTGTATGTGAACACGTCACACTCAATAAGGTTGGTATTTTATGTTTTTATTCATCACAATTGTTTATTTAGCTTGTTTTATGAATGTATAGCACAAAGTGTGAGGATATTTCATAGAAATAAGGCAGATTAAAAAAGAAAGTGTGCTGCTCAGGCATATACAGTAGTTCCCTAACACATATTCCTTCTCTTGCTTCAGATTATCTGCTGAAATGGAGAGGAAAATTTACAATTTATCAAAAAACCTTGATGTTGAGAAAGTAACAAATATGCTGTTAGATGATGCAGACCCCACACTGAATGAGGATTTAGGAGAGGAAAGTGAGATTGATTCTCATGATGAGGTGGAAGTATGTGAAGTGGATTCTGAAACAGAGCCAGATGGTGACAGTGATGAGGATGAAGATGTAGAATCTTATTATATGGGAAAAGATAAAAAAAAACAATGGAACAAGAAGCCACTCCAGAAAAAACGTAGGGAACCTCAAAACATTATTACTCACCTTCCTGCAGTTATAGGAACTACAAGTAATGCAAAAACTGCAGTTGAATGCTGGAATAGTTTATTCGATGACATTCTGGACTCTATTGTCACATATACCAACCAATATATAGACATTATAAAGGACAAGTTCATCTGCAACAGAACCATCAAGGCCACAGATGAAATAGAACTGGGTGCTTTTTTGGATTAGTATACCTTGCAGGAGCTTATAGGGCAAATAGACAAAGTTTGGAGTAAAGATGGGGATGGAGTTGAAAAATTTGGCCTTGTTATGTCCATAAACAGATTCAAGCTTCTAATTCGTTGCTGTTATGTTCTGCTACCAGAGCTAAGGAAAGAGAGGAGATCTGTCCCTACGATAGAACTCAGCTGAATCCCTACGATGTAACAGGGGACCTGATCCTGCGATCAGACCTGCTAAAGTCCTAAGCTAGTCTGTACGGAGACCTATAGGTTTGGGGGAGGAATCCCTACAAGTACTAAGGACTGGGAGGAAAATGGACACCTCCTAACAGAAATAGTAGCAGACAGACGAACAAACAAAATATATAGAACATAGAGGTCCGTAGACCAAGCAAACTAACAGAGTTAGATACAGAGCACAGGCTAGCTAGAAAGTAGTTATACAATGAAGTCCAGCAAAGCCAGAAGGGCGGAGCAGGATTAAATAGGCCAACAAGGTCATGTGACCAGCAAAGGAAAAAACCTAAGAGCAAGGTTCTAACAGTACCCCCCCTTCTAAGAGGATCCTCCGGATCCCCTAGGACCAGGCTTATCAGGAAATCTCCTGTGAAACGCTCTGATAAGTCTGGACGCGGAAACATCATCTGACCTCACCCAAGAGTTATCCTCGGGTCCGAAACCTTTCCAGGCCACAAGATACTGCAAACTACCTCTATACCGACTAGAGTTAAGGATGCGAGAAATTTCATATTCCCCGTCCTCCACCACCGGAGGAACAGAGGCAGAGGCATCACCATCCGACACAACAGCTTTTTTTAACAGAGAGACATGAAATACCGGATTAATTCTCCAGGAGGTAGGAACCTCCAACCTAACAGCAGATTGGTTGACAACCTGAAGCACCTTAAAGGGCCCTACAAACTTGGGACCCAATTTCTTAGAAGGAATCCTCAACCGCAGATTCCTAGAGGACAACCAAACCATGTCACCAACAGCGAACAAAACCTCCTGTCGTTTCCTATCAAAGTAGTCTTTAGATTTTCTGTTGGCCTCCTGAAGATTACCACGCACATCCGTCCAAACTCTCTCCAAATCACCGGAAAAATTCTCCTCCTCAGGCACGGCACATCCCAACTTGGAGAACGACCCAAACGACGGATGTCTCCCAGAACAACAAAAAAAAGGCGAACAACCAGCAGAAGAAGATGTATGATTGTTCAGAGCAAATTCAGCAAGTGGCAGAAACTCAGACCACCCCTCTTGATTGTCTGCCACAAAACAACGCAAGAACTGCTCAACATCCTGGTTTTTCCTTTCTGTCTGGCCATTAGATTCAGGATGATATCCGGACGAGAACGATAAATGAACTCCCAACCTGTCACAAAAGGCACGCCAAAAACGAGCCACGAACTGAGGACCCCTATCAGAAACAATGTCAGTAGGAACGCCATGAAGTCTGACAATTTCCTTGACAAAGGCCTTAGCGAGAGTTTTAGCGCAGGGCAGTTTGACGAAGGGAACCAAGTGACACATCTTGCTAAAACGGTCCACGACCACCCAGATGACAGTAAAACCCTCAGAGGGGGGAAGGTCAGTTATAAAGTCCATAGCCAAATGTGTCCAAGGAGCACTAGGAACCTCCAAAGGACAAAGCAACCCCGCAGCAGGAGTATGAGAGGACTTAGATCTAGCACATATAGTACGTTGACGCACCCACTTAATGACTTCCTTCTGCCATCCAGGCCACCAAAAACTGCGACCCACCAGTCTCTTGGTCTCAGAGATTCCGGGATGACCTGCCAACCGAGATTCGTGACACTCAACAAACAAATCTCTCCTAAAGGTCCCAGGCACAAACAACCTCCCATGAGGAGTGTTAGATGGGGCATTCTCCTGTGCTTTAAGAATCTCATCTTCCAAAACGGAGTCCAAAGCAGCTATCACAACACCTTCTTGTAAAATGTTCTCCTCTTTCTCAGCACCGACTATGGGAGAAAAACTGCGAGACAAGGCATCCGCCTTAACATTCTTAGTACCAGGGATGTAAGTAACGGAGAAATTAAACCGCGAGAAAAACAGTGCCCACCTAGCCTGACGGGCATTCAGGCGCTTGGCAGCATCAAGATATATCAGATTTTTATGATCCGTAAGAACCTGAACGGGAAATTCCGCACCTTCCAAGAAGTGGCGCCAGTGTTCAAATGCGAGTTTAATAGCCAATAATTCCCGATTACCAATATCGTAATTCAGTTCAGTCTCCGAAAAATTTTTTGAAAAAAAGGCACAGGGATGTAATCCATCCCCGTTATCCTGAGACAATACTGCGCCAACCCCCACAGAGGAAGCATCAACCTCAACCAAAAACGGCTTAGTCACATCAGGCTGCATAAGGATGGGAGCAGAGGTGAACCTCTCCTTGAGATACACAAAAGCTTCAATAGCCTCAGAAGACCACTGAACCGCATCAGCACCTTTCCTGGTGAGATCGGTCAGAGGTTTGACAATACTAGAAAAATTTTTTATGAATTTTCTGTAATAATTGGCGAAACCTAAAAACCTCTGTATCGATTTCAAACCAATAGGCCTAGGCCATTCCTGTACAGCTTGAACTTTAACCGGGTCCATCTCAAAACCTTCGCTGGAGATAATGTAACCCAAAAAACTAATTCTCTGTACAGCGAACTCACATTTCTCCAGCTTAGCAAAAAGCGAATTGTCCATTAACAACTGTAATACCTCACGTACGCTCCGCCAATGAGACTCCAGATCCGGCGAATAAATCAAAATGTCATCCAAATACACAACCACATTTTTGCCGATCAAAGGTCTAAGGATGTCATTAATAAGATTCTGAAAAAATGCAGGAGCATTGGTAAGACCAAAAGGCATCACCAGATTCTCAAAATGACCCACAGGAGTGTTAAAAGCAGTCTTCCATTCGTCACCCTCCTTCATGCGCAACAGATTGTATGCCCCCTTAAGGTCAATTTTAGAGAACCACTTGGCCCCCATTAACTGGTTAAATAAATCAGGAATCAATGGCAGTGGGTAAGGATTGCGTACAGTAATTTTGTTAATCTCACGAAAATCCAGACAAGGACGTAAACCGCCGTCCTTTTTTTTTTACAAAAAAAATCCAACCGCCACAGGAGACTTAGAGGGCCTAATGTGACCGGCGGCCAAACTTGTCTGTATGTATTCCTCCAAAGCCTTCCTCTCAGGAATAGTAAGGTTAAATAAACGACTTTTAGGAAGAGTCGCTCCAGGGACAAATTCAATAGAACAATCATAGTCTCTATGGGGAGGCAAAACCTGCGATTCCTTCTCAGAAAAAACTCTCCAAAAATCCTGAATAGGAACAGGCAATTCTCCCCTATCCAAAGCTGCAATACGCCCGTTACAACACTTGTCATAACATTTATGGCTCCAAGATTTAATTTCATTGGTAGACCAATCCAGTACAGGATTGTGAAATTTTAACCAGGGCAATCCCAATATTACTGGAGAAGGCAAGTTATTCAACACTACCAAATCCAATTTCTCATGGTGAACACCATTAATAGTGAGGGGAAATTCACAGACCTTGAGAGTAATATTCTTCAAAGGGGAACCATCCACAGAAACCACAGCAATGGGGGATGATAAAGGTTCGGGTTTTAAATTGAGTCTTTCCAAGAATCCCCCATCAATTACATTCAGAGTAGACCCACAATCGACAAACACCCGAAATTCCATTAATTTTTCCTGAGCAATCGTGGAAGCAGCTAAAAATACACCCTTGGAATTTAAACAGGCAATACGGGCATGACTGACCATTTTTTTTTCTTTCTTCATACGAAGCTCACAGCCTTTAATCAAATGACCAGATTTTCCGCAATAGAAACACAAGCCTTCAAAAAGTCTACGGTCTTTTTCTTGAGAGCGAGGTGCCACCGATCTAATCTCCATCGGTTCACCACTGTTAGTACACACATTCTTATAACCAGAAACTGACATAGCAGAGGATTTGCTCTCATTAACCCTTGCACGCAGTCTTCTATCCACCCGTATAGCTAATTGCATAGCCTGTTGCAAATCTTCAGGTGTAGGATAAGCAATTAGCAGGTCTTTAACCCTTTCATTGAGCCCAGCAAGAAATAGACTTTTCAGAGCAGAATCGTTCCACCCTGTTTGAGTAGACCATCGACGGAAATGAGTACAATATTTTTCCACATTACCTGATCCTTGTCTCAAACGTCTTAACTCAGTCTCAGCTGATGCGACACGGTCAGGATCATCATATAATAGCCCCAAAGCAGAAAAAAAACTATCCACTGATCTGAAGCATGTATCACTAGGTTGCAAAGAAAAGGCCCACTCCTGAGGCTCTTTGCGCAAAAGTGACATTATGAACCCTATGCGCTGGGATTCATCCCCAGAGGACTTGGGTCTCAAACGAAAATACAATAAGCAAGCATTTTTAAATGAAAAAAATTCTCGGTGTTCACCAAAAAATAAATCCGGCAAACATACCTTAGGCTCCAAGAAATGTGCTCCAGGACAGTTACTCACGTGCTGACGGAGCTCGGCCACCTCCAGAGAGAGTCCCTGCAGGCGATGAGCCAAATCCTGAACCGACACCATGATGGAACAGAAAAATCTTTCCTTAGAGAATTTGCAGGCTGGACTTACTGTTATGTTCTGCTACCAGAGCTAAGGAAAGAGAGGAGATCTGTCCCTACGATAGAACTCAGCTGAATCCCTACGATGTAACAGGGGACCTGATCCTGCGATCAGACCTGCTAAAGTCCTAAGCTAGTCTGTACGGAGACCTATAGATGTGGGGGAGGAATCCCTACAAGTACTAAGGACTGGGAGGAAAATGGACACCTCCTAACAGAAATAGTAGCAGACAGACGAACAAACAAAATATATAGAACATAGAGGTCCGTAGACCAAGCAAACTAACAGAGTTAGATACAGAGCACAGGCTAGCTAGAAAGTAGTTATACAATGAAGTCCAGCAAAGCCAGAAGGGCGGAGCAGGATTAAATAGGCCAACAAGGTCATGTGACCAGCAAAGGAAAAAACCTAAGAGCAAGGTTCTAACAGTTGCCTTCGGTTTGACGACAGAACTACCCGAACCGAACGTAAAACACATGACCGACTTGCTCCAATTCGTGATATATTCCAAAAATTTGTTGAAAACTGTAAAAAAAAGCTATTGCCCTGGGGAGAATCTCACTATTGACGAAATGCTCCCTGGTTTTCGTGGTAAATGTGCCTTTCATCAATATATTCCATCAAAGCCTAACAAATATGGAATAAAAATGTATGCCCTTGTTGATGCCAGTAAGACCTACACTTACAACCTGGAAGTTTATGCAGGAAAACAACCAGAAGGTCCTTACTGTGTCAGCAACAAACCCAGTGATGTTGTAAAAAGACTGGCTGAGCCCTTATTTGGATCGGGTCGCAATATAACAGCTGACAATTGGTTTTCAAATTGTGATCTGATTGATTATCTGAAAATGCAGAAGCTTTCATATGTCGGAACTGTAAGAAAAAATAAAAAAGAATTGCCTACACAGTTTGTAAGTGTGAAAGGGAGACAACAGTACTGCAGTATGTTTGCATTCCATAATGGAAAGGTTTTGGTTTCCTATGTACCACAAGCAAAAAAAATTGTACTTCTTCTATCAACACTTCATGATGATGATGCCATCGATCCTGAGACTGAGGCACAAAAAAACCCGGAGATAATTACATTTTATAATGCAACCAAAGGGGGTGTTGATACAGCTGATCAGATGTGCTCAACTTTCAACGTCAGCAGAAACACCAAACGCTGGCCAATGGTCATATTTTTTGCTATGTTGAATTTGGGTGGTATAAATTCACAAGTCATTTACCCTGAAAACAAGCTTGAACCACTCCGTAGACGATTCTATCTGAAAAAATTGGCCCATGAACTAGTGCTTGGAGAGCTACGCAGGAGAAGTATGAAAACAATCGGTATCCCGGCTCTCCTTAAAGTTCAGCTCAAAAGATTCCGCCCAGAAGATGATAGTGAAAATTCACCACCTGCACCACCTCCCAAAAGAAGGAGATGCACCACCTGCACCACGGAAAGCGGAATCAGAAGGCTTTCTAATTATGAATGTCACAAATTTCATAATGCAATCTGCCTGACACATGCAAAAATGATGTGTAATTCTTGCTCTTTGCTCTGCAAGTGTAATTTTTCTGGGGAAACTTCAGGATCTAATTCTGATTGAATATGTGTTTAATAGTACTTAAGGTACCTTAAAATTGAGTTTGTTTCCATAAATTTTCTTTGTAGAGTTTTTTGACACAGTCGAACTGGGGACTATTTGGCGGGAGTTTTGAAATGTTTGTATTTCAGAGTTATTAGTTTTATGTTAAGTAAATGTTTTTTTTTTGCCCCTGATTATGTGTAGTCTCTTTTATTACATCCCTATGAAGGTTACGGATCACTTTTAGAGCACTGAAATTGCAAACATTAGATATTATAGGTATTTTTCTAGCCTGCGCCTGACAGTCACATTGTATGTGAACTCGTTAGAACCGATATTGTATGTGACGGAGGGTTAAGTATTGTAAACAATTTCTGTGTATTCGGGAATCTAAGATCTTTTCCACCACAAACTGCTCCTGTCCGTCCACTTCAATTGCATCGGGAGGCGGAGGGGAACGTTCTGGAAATGGATTGGCTGTGGCGGCTTTCAACAAAGACACGTGAAACACGGGATGAATCTTCATTGATGTTGGTAGCTGTAGACGTACAGCCAATGGACTCACAATCTTACTGATTTTGTATGGTCCCACAAACTTTTGTCCTAATTTAGGAGAAGGAATCTTCAATTTCAAATTCTTAGTGGATAACCACACTCGATCTCCAATCCTAAACGTGGGAGTGGGTCTACGATACTTGTCGGCAGTTTTTTTTATATTTCTCCTGAGCTTCCCTTAATGTGTCTTTCAGAACATTCAGATTTTTCTGTAGAAGAGAGATTCTTTCTGCGACTGCTGGTATTAATGGTGACACAGGATTCTTGGGAAGGATGTTTGGGTGATATCCAAGATTTGCAAAAAATGCGTCTATTTCGTAGAGGCATTCTGTGAATTGTTATATGAAAATTCCGCAAATGGCAACAGATCTACCCAGTCGTCTTGCAGATGGCAAATATAACAACGAAGATACTGCTCCAGCGTCTGATTCGTACGTTCTGTATGACCGTTAGATTGCGGATGATAAGCGGTTGACAATCGTACCTTGATGTCTAGCGCTGAGCATAAACTGCGCCAGAATTTAGATGTAAATTGCACACCTCGATCTGAGACGACTTCATCCGGCACTCCGTGGAGGCGAAAAACATTGCAAATTATCAGATCAGCTGTATCTTTTGCTGAAGGCAGACCTGAACACGGGATAAAATGCGCTGCTTTCGTAAGTCGATCCACTACTACCAGAATGGATGTTTTTCCCTTCGAGTCTGGTAGGTCTACTATAAAGTCCATTGAAATCGATCCCCATGGTCGAGTTGGGATGGCGAGAGGCTGCAATAGTCCCATAGGAGATGCACGTGGAGTCTTATATCTGGCACAGATGTCACAGGAATTAACGTACTTCTTCACGTCTTCTTGAAAGTTCGGCCACCAAAAGAAACGTGACAAAAATTCCTGCGTTTTCTGTACCCCTTTGTGCCCTGCAACTTTAGAATCATGCACTAGTTGTAGAACTTTTAATCGAGCTGCTTCTTGCACATATAGTCGTCGACCATCGGTCCATACTTGATTTTTAAAAAACAGATGCACGTCCTCTGATGGACGTGATAGAAACGAGTCTGTTTCGTATGCTGCTTTCAAATCTTCCAGCAAATCTCCATCATGTATTACTCCCAAGATCTTAGTATCTGCCACAATGGGTTTGGGTGTTGTTACGAGGTTAGCCTCACTTGAAAACATTCGGGATAATGCGTCTGCTTTCTTGTTACGGGTGCCTGGTCGGTATGAAATTACAAAATTGAATTGATTCAAAAACAGACTCCAACGGGTCTGCCGAGGAGAGAGGCATTTTGCAGACCTGATAAACTCTAGATTGCGATGATCGGTCAACACCAGAATTTGTTGTGCAGCCCCCTGGAGATGATGTCTCCACTCTTTGAATGCTGATATGATGGCGAGCAATTCTTTATTTACCACGTCATAGTTTTTTTTTGGCTAAAGACATACGTTGTGAGAAAAATGCGCAGGGATGCAGCAACTTCTTTTCCCCTGTCCTCTGAGAGAGGATAGCACCGACCGCACAGTCTGAAGCATCCACCTCGACGATAAAAGCCAATTCAGGGTCAGGATGGCGTAGTATGGGAGTCGTCGTGAATTTCATTTTTAAATGAGAGAATGCTTCTTGCGCTTGGGGGGTTCAGATGAATTTTGCTCCTTTTTTTGTTAGTTGCGTGATGGGTGCCACGATTTCTGAAAAATTCTTGACAAAACGTCTGTAAAAGTTGGCGAACCTCACAAAATGCTGAACTTCTTTCACATTTTTAGGGATAGGCCACTCGGTGATAGCTTGCGTTTTCTTAGCATCCATCCGTAATCCTTGAGGTGAAATTATGTATCCCAAGAACTGGATCTCTTCTTGATGGAATTCACATTTTTCTAATTTAATATATAACGAATTCTCAGGATGTCATCTAGATAAACGACCATGAACTGGTCCAACAGGTCTCGGAAAATATCATTTGCCAGGTGCTGGAAAGTAGCTGGAGCATTGCAAAGTCCGAAGGGCATCACTAGACTCTCAAAGTGTCCATATCGGGTACGAAAAGCCGTCTTCCATTCATCCCCAGGTTTTATACATACTAAATTATATGCCCCACGTAAATCTAACTTAGTGAAGATTTTCGCACTTTGCACTTTTTCTAGGAGTTCCGGGATCAACGGTAGGGGATAACGATTTTTGACCGTGACTTTATTAAGCTCCCTGTAGTCCACTACTGGCCGTAGTGCTCCATCCTTCTTTTTAAAGAAGAATATAGGGGCTCCAGCGGGCGAGGATGATGGACGGATGAATTTTTTGCTTAGATTTTCAGCAATAAATTCTTTGAGAGCCTTCAGTTCAGGACCCGCTAGAGGGTAGATAGTTCCAAATGGTATAGCTGCCCCTGGGAATAGCTCTATTGGGCAATTGTACGGTCGATGTGGGGGAAGTGTATCCGCTCCCCTCTTGTCACAGACATCTAGGAAATCTTCATACACCGCTGGTAGCTGAGGCAATTCTGGATTCTGAGCTGCTTCTAATGTGGACTCACTTGGAACCTCCGCCTGAACTTCCTTTTCGGGGAAACTAATCTTTTTTATCTCCCAATCGATGATAGGGTTTTGCTTCTGCAACCAGGGCAGACCTAAAATGCTGGGAAAATGTGGAGAAGAAATAATTAGGAATGTCAACATCTCGCGATGCTGCGGCTCAATATAGATCTCCAAAAGTCCTGTCTCATGATCCACTGGCCCTGAATTCAGTGGAGATCCATCGACCGTCTCCATCACAATAGGTGAACGTCTTTTCTGCACATCTATGCCATGTTTTTGAGCAAATGCAGAATCCATGAAAGTCCCACTGGCCCCAGAGTCGATCATGGCTGATGCAGTGATCCACTGGGAGTTAACCTTCAGTTTGATAGTTACAAAACAATGGGATTCTCGGCTCTCCTTCCTGGTATGTGGAGCTATGGATGATATGGACTGGATCTCATCTTTAGCGTAATCAGTTTCTGAGATGAAAGACTCCTCGTCGGAAGAATCAGGATCCATTATGGCCGCCACCATTTTCCTTGAACGGTTTGTGGGACGACTTGGACAGTTAATGAGAAAATGTCCTGCTTCCCCGCAGTACAAACATAGATTCTCTTTAAATCTCTGTTCTCTTCGTTCTGCACTCGCTCGTCTCTGGATCGCATCCACTTGCATTGGCTCTAATTCTGTATCTGGGAAATTTCGGCTAGGCCCTTCTTTAGTGACCGATGGCAGGGAGGAGTTATACGAGTTAGTTGAACGATTCATGGAGGTCCACTTCTCTTGTCATCGTTCAGACAGACGGGTGTCAACCCGGATGCAATGCTTGATAAAATCATCCAGATCCGAAGGGGTCTCTCCACGGGCAAGTTCGTCCTTTACTGCACTAGAAAGTCCTCTTTTAAAGAAAGTTACCTTTGCTGCATTATTCCATTCGGTGTCGACGGCCCACCTCCTATACTCCATAGCATACTCTGCGACAGGACGTTTGCCTTGCCGTAATGCCAGCAACGTTGATTCAGCTGTAGCTGCACGATTTGGGTCATCAAACATCTGCTGCATCGCTCGAATAAACTCATTCAAATTGTCTAAACGTGCGTCCCAAGTCTCAATCAGAGGATTAGCCCAAGCGATCGCTTTGTGGGTTAACAGCATAATGATGTATAACACCTTTGACCTATCGGTCGGGAACTGATTAGCATGTGTATCGAACAGGTAGCATTGATTCAAAAATCCACGAAATTTGTCTCGATCACCGCCAAAACGAAAAGGTGGTAGCTTGGGCGGCTTGGCAAACGCCGAGATGGGAGCTTGTCCTTCTAGCTGTGTAATTCGAGCAGTCAACACTTGTACCGCATTCTGCAGATCTTGGATAGCTTGTTGGCGATTCTGAACATTATGATCGCTCTGTACAATAAATGCGTCTACCCGTGATTTTCCATTCATCTGTTCGGTGTGCAGACTGGATATTGCACCCTGCAGTTTTCTGACACGTGTCTCCATAGTTTCTGCCCCAGCGGCCTCCATTTTTGAGAGGCTGAGTATTCTGTCACGTTACTGGCGATACTGGACTGGAGGTCAGTGGCCGGAGCAGATGTGTACAGGTGACCTGACCGTGGGAAGACTTCTGGGGATGCAGTATATGGCGGTAGTAGTTCACCTTGTCAGCATATGCAGTATATGGCGGTAGTAGTTCACCTTGTCAGCAGATGCAGTATATGGCGGTAGTAGTTCACCTTGTCAGCAGATGCAGTATATGGCGGTAGTAGTTCACTATGTCAGCAGATGCAGTATATGGCGGTAGTAGTTCACTATGTCAGCAGATGCAGTATATGACGGTAGTAGTTCACCATGTCAGCAGATGCAGTATATGGCGGTGGTAGTTCACTATGTCAGCAGATGCAGGGGCCCGCCCGAGCAAGGGCCGGCCGGGATCACACACGAGCACCAGGTTCGTTTAGGCAATAGAAGTTCGAGGTAGGAACAGCAGAGTCTTCACAAGAAGCAGGAAGGCGCCAGCAGAACACCTTCCAAATCAGGAGCTCAGATAATGCTTCACTCAGTTAGACTGAGCACCACAATACTCAGCAACAGGAAGCTGCACAGGGCCAGGTATATATAGCAGGTCCAATCAATCTCAATCAGGGCGGGAACAATCAGCAGGGCAGGTGATGATCTCTATCCCAGACGAAGTTCATATGGTTTCAGGCAGGAGTTAAACAAGTTCCGAATAACTCCACAGCAAAGGATCAGACTAGCAAGCAATGGGTCACAGGTTCAAATCCTAACAAAAGGCTGCAAAGTTGTGAGAAATGCTCTTTTCTGTGACCCTGACAAGTATTTATTTATTTTTTTGGGTGGGTAGGGCCCAATTAGAACTTCTGCTATGGGGTCCCATGACTTCTATGTACGTCCCTGTGCTTAGCCATACGGCGAGACTCAGGAGGGACGGAGCGCTATTTGCCTCCTAGAGTATAGATTTTCCTAGCATAGTTCGCCGACACCATATACAGAGCCCCTGAGTGCTAGAAGAGCAGAGTACCTCCTCAAGTGACCCCATTTTGGAAATTATACCCCTCTGGGAATTTATTTAAAGATGTAGTCACCTTTTTGACTACATGTGTGTTTTCCAGAAACAAGCAGCATTGGATGTTGCTCAGTGAAAATTGCAAACTTCTGTTGTAGTGATCAGTACGTTGTGGTCCCCAGTATGTTGTAGTCCACAGTACGTTGTAGTGCCCAGCTTGTGCTTCTGGAGACATGCACCCATAAATTAGGCGGGCTGTAATCACTACAGAAATGTCAAACATGTGGACGCTAAATGTGATTTAGGGAGACTGTAAAGCTCAGAAGGGAGAGGCGCATTTGGATTTGGGAGCGCAGAATTTGCTGAATTTCTTTTGGGGGGTGAGGAGCCATTTTACTTTTCCAGAGCCTTTGTGCTACCAGTAACGTGGAAGCCCCTATATTTCCATTGACAGATGACAGACCTGAGTGGGGGCTTTTTTTGTGGATTGATTTGAAGCTTTTGTTAGGAACATTTTACATAACATTTTGAATTACATTTTTCCAGCGCTCTACGCTGAGCACTTGTATTGGCGTTTCCATTTAAATTTCCAAGTGACATGATTCAGATGAAACCCCCTAGGGATGCTTTCACCATAATGAGGCAGCAGAGTTACTCTGGACTCCATCTAGCATCTGTTCAGCTTTGTCTTTTTTTTCAGAGGTGCACAAAACTGTGGCCGACGGCACTTTTATGCACGCCTAAAAAGACGGACACCGTGGGATGATAGACCAGATGGCGTCCACAGTGCCTGCATCTGCCTCATTATAGGGAATCTTCCACCCGGGGTTCCGTCTGAATCACCTATTTCAAAGTTTTACATGGAAACCCCAGTGTAAGCGCTCAGCACAGAGCGCAGGATAAATGTGAGTCGAGTCTTACGGAGATCTGCAATATTTGGGAAACCGAATGAACAAATCAACAACAGGTTGATATTTGAGAGCTATACTTTTTTATATTTCTGCCAACACTCATGTGAGGGCTTGTTTTTTGCGGGACAAGTTGACATTTTTATTGGTACCATTATTGTTTTTTTATCAGTTTCTATTCTGATGTTTTTGGGAGGTAGAATGAACAAAAACCAGCAATTCAGGAATTGTTTTTTTTTCTTATGCTGTATTGCTGCTCCACGTGTAGTAAAATTAATAAGGCAGCTTCTTCGGGTCAGTACGATTACAGCGATACCACATTTATATATTTTTTTTATGTTTTGGCGCTTTTACACAATAAAAACTATTTTATAGAAAAAATAATTATTTTTGCATCGCTTTATTCTGAGAGCTATAACTTTTTATTATTTTTCCGCTGATGGAGCTGTATAGCAGCTTGTTTTTTGCAGGACAAGATGACATTTTCAGCGCTACCATTTTTGTTTACATATGATTTCATTTTATTATTACACTTTTTGTTCTGCAGTATGATGATTTTTTGTGCTTAGTTTTTTTTGTTTGTTTTTTTACAGTGTTCACTGAAGGGGTTAACTAATGGAACATTTTTATAGGGTGGGTCATTCCGGACGCAGCGATACCAGATATGTGTACTTTTTCTGTTTGATTTGTATTTTTTCATAAAAATATTTGTTTATATGCACAATAAATATATAGATTTTTTTTATTATTTAAGTTTTAAAAAATTTATTTTTTTCTTTTTACTTAGTCCCCTTATGGGACTTTCACAGCTCTGATCACAGTTTTAAAGCATAGCAATGCAGTAGCAGTACCATGTTTCATTATCATTGCGGAAAAATCCGCAGCACAACCAATTTGGGCCCTATTTCGCGGCGAAATCGCGCCCATTGACTTCCATTGAACCGCATAAAATCCACATGTATACAAGTATACATGCGGATGTTATGCGGTTCAATGCGCAGATGGTACCCGGGATGGGAGAAGAGGAGACTCTCATCTGACCTGGGTACCAACGTACCTGCAAGTTAAAAAAGAATTATAAAGTGAAAAATAAAAGAAAATATTCATACTCACCCCTCCGTCGGCCCCCGGCGGCGATCTTCTCTCCTTGGCGGCCCGCGGTGTATTGATAGAACCTGCGGTGATGTCATTTAGTCAGCTGATGGTCACGTAACCATCAGCTGACCGCTGACGTCAGCGGTCGCGTGACCATCAGCTGACTAAATTACGTCACTGCAGGTCCTGGCAGTACACCGCGGGCCGCCAAGAAGAGAGGATCGCCACCAGGAGGAGACCGGGGGCCGACGGAGAGGTGAGTATAAGTTTTTTTTTTTTTCTCTTTTTACTTTTTAATTCTTTACACTAGATGCACGATTTGAAGCAGAAATCTCCTCATAAGTTGGTCACACAATATAAATCCATGCCAGTTGCATGGATTTATATTGTGTGACCAACTTGCCAAGCCCTTTTCCAAGTGATGCTCAAAATCGCTTGGAAAACCGTTTGAAAAAAACGCATGCATAAACGCATGTAAAATCCGCATGCGTTCTTTCTGCCAAGGAGATGCAGAAACGCTGAGGAAATTTCTACTTTAAATCTGCATCGTGGGCACATACACGTATTGTGAGTCCGTAAAAGTGGTGTAATACCTCTGACAATATTGTTCACAACAGTGACCTGGGAATCAGAGATGCTTCCATCGGTCTTCCCCATGATGTTCCTATGTCATTTGAGCACTGTTCCCATCGATTTGGGCAATTTTTAGGCCCTCTGCTGATCTCCGATGGGGGGGTGGGGGCGCCGGAAAAATGCTCGAGTTTCCCATAGACTTACATTGGGCTTGTTGCTCGAATCGAGCACCCGAGTATTCCAATTTGCTCGACTTGAGCATTTTAGTACTCGCTCATCACTAATTGCCACCTGTTCACATGGGCCAATAAGTGAACCAAGCTTTTTTTTTTTTTTTTACTATGACATGGGAGATGTTTCTGAATGAAGCCGGGACAACGTCATCCATAACTGTGTGGAGCGGGAAAGCTATAGTGACAGGTGAAGCTACACCTGTACCACGTCAGCAGCACAGAGGAATTATGGGACTTCTATGAGGATCTATTCAGCGTGCGTGAACATTCTGACATTGTAACTGACATATCTGCTATGAATAAAGAAAAAGAAAGAAGGGGGCTGGAGGCAAGGAACCTAGATGGAAGCCCCAAATGACCGGGAGGGGACAGGAGGGTGTAATTTGAACTTAAAAGGATAGGGATTGGATATAGGTTGAAGGGCGGGCATTTGAGGGGGGGGGGGTAGATAAAGCAGAAAGGGTGGGGTGAGAAACGGTCAGTTCAGAGAAGAAAGCATTGGAACGCGACAGGCCGGACACGAGAGTCGGGGTCTGGAAATCAAGGAAGGTCACAGACGGCAGGAAGGACCAGAGCCAGGATTGACGGAGGATGAGCAGCGGAGACGGCGGCGAGTGCTCAGGTCCCCCCTGGTGACGAGGAGGCCAGGGGCGCGGGCCTTGCGCTGCAGCAGGAGTCGGACGGATCAGAGAGTGGGGAGGATAGAGGTGAATCCAGGTGTCGGCAGGACACAGGAATTTCGGCTGGCAGGGACACAGCACCTGCGCAGCTGGGTGAGTTTGCTTCTATGTCTTGTTTGTCGCCCGCTGGGTCATTACTGTATGAGGGAGTTGATAGGCAGTCGGCGGGGCCCAGCGGGCAAAATATTAGGGGAGGTTGCGGGTCAGATATAATGGGTCTTAGAGACATTTTGTTTAATATGTTGCAATTTTTAGCTAGAATAGATAGTGGGGGGAGTTAATCAGGGTGGATTGGCACCCGCGGCAGCGACGTGGGAGCCTAGTCAACCGGTGTCTTTGCAGGTGGGAAGCCAGATGGGCAGGTTGGGGGTCAGTGCAGATATTATACCTTCTGGGGTATCGGTTTGTGTGCAGACAGAGAAGGACAAGGCGGATAATGTAAGACTGGACGATAGGGCAAAAGGGGAAGTTTATGTGTGCTTTGAGGGGCCGTTGGGGGCACACCTAAACAAAGAGGTAAAGGAAAAAATTTGGCGGGATGAGTACGTAGAGATTTTTTCCCTTCTTCCATTGGAAAAGTTTAACCTGGATAAGGGAAAAAGGGATGAGAGTAGAAAAGAGGAGGAGGAGAAGCGTAGGTGGAGGTTGATTCCTCAGACGTTTGTAAATTGGTTACAGGCTTTCGCAATATTGGCTAGTGTTATTGGGGAGAAAGCTCCTGATAATTGCTCAGGCTTATTCTGCTACCTTGATGCTTTCGGGGAGGCCCAGAGGACTTACGGGGGTCAGGCGTGGTTAAGATATGATGAGCAATTTCGGCAGAGAAAAGCAGTCCGACCGGAGATCAGATGGGATCAGAAAGACATTGGGTTGTGGTTGAGGGTTATGGCTCCAGTGAGGTATGGGCAGTCCTTTCACGGGGAACAACAGTAGCGGGAATCAATCAGCGGGACATGGGGGAGGTAGTCAGGGGGCGCAAAACATTAAAAAGGAAGCGGGAACTTGCTGGCAATTTAATGATGGCCAATGCAAGTACGGGAACTCCTGTAAATTCAAGCATGTGTGCTCCCATTGTAATGGAAGTTCACATCGAGCATCAAAATGCTTTAAGAGAGGAAAAGGAAAGCCGTTGGTGGTTACCGGTCAAGGGGGTTACTCCGGTGAGGGTTCACGCGATGGCCCCCTTTCTAAATAGGTATCCGGATCAGTTGAAGGCTAAAGTTATTGAGGATGGGTTTTTGGATGGTTTTAGAATACCAGCTCCTGATCATGTAGTTCCTTTTTCGGTTAAAAATTTAATGTTGGCTCACCGTTATCCAGAGGTGGTTAAGACGAAGTTAGCTAAAGAGGTTGAATTGGGCAGGATGGCGGGACCGTTTCAGGAATTGCCTAGCATCAAGGTGATTATTTCACCGTTAGGAGTTGTGCCCAAGAAAGAGGTGAATAAGTTTCGCTTGATTCAGCATTTGTCATACCCTAAAGGGCTTTCAGTGAATGATGGCATTGCGCAGGAGTTGTGTTCGGTCCAATATACATCTTTTGATGCGGCGGCACAATGGGTACGGAGGTATGGGCCAGGCTCGTTGCTAGCTAAGACTGATATTGAGTCTGCTTTTAGGTTGTTGCCAGTTCACCCGGATAGCATCCCGTTGTTGGGATGTTTTTGGGAAGGGGAGTATTATGTTGATAGATGTTTGCCAATGGGTTGTTCAATTTCGTGTTCTTTGTTTGAAACTTTCAGTAGTTTTTTAGAATGGGTAGTGAAGGACCTGGCTTCTGTGAAGTCGGTCATTCATTATTTGGACGACTTCTTGTTTATAGGTCCCCCGCAATCATTGTTGTGTAGGAATTTGTTAGGTACTATGGAGTGGGTGGCAGAGCATTTTGGCGTACCTTTGGCAGTAGAAAAGACGGAAGGCCCTTGCACAACCCTAAGTTTCCTGGACATTGTAATTGATACTGAAAGGATGGAGTGTCGGTTACCAGATGATAAATTGATTTTGCTTAAACAGGAGGGCGATAGGATCCGGAGATTGCGCAAGGTGACACTGAAAGAGTTACAGTCACTGTTAGGGCGTTTGAATTTTGTGGGCAGGATTATGCCAATGGGAAGAATATTTTGTCGCAGGTTGGCTGGAGCGACAGCAGGAGTGCGGGCTTCGCATCATTTTATTCGCTTAAATAAACAACACAAGGAGGATCTGAAAGTTTGGAAGTTGTTTCTGCAAAATTATAACGTAAGATCGTTAATACAGGAGGAGTTTTTGAACAGTTATGATTGTGAGATATTTACGGATGCTGCAGGAGGTGCTGGTTATGGGGCATACTGGAAAGGACGGCGGAGTGTAGGTGAGTGGCCGAATATGTGGAAAGAGAGGGGTCTTACGAGGAACTTGGCATTTTTGGAGTTGTTTCCTATTGTTGTGGCGGTGAATATTTGGGGGGAGTGTTTTGCCAACAGGAGAATTCGGTTTCACTGCGATAACATGGGAGTGGTATCGGTCATCAACAGTTTGTCGGCCTCGTCGCCGCCTGTAATTAGGTTGCTGAGGGAACTTGTACTTTGTTGCTTAAGTTGAACGCTTGGATTACAGCAGTCCTTGTGCCAGGTGTAAAAAATTCCATAGCAGATGCCTTGTCTCGTTTTCAGTGGGATCGTTTTCGGGCACTAGCACCAGAGGCAGAGGACGTGGGTCAAGAATGTCCTTCGCGGTTGTGGCAGATGGTTATGGAGGAGCGGGACTGTTAATACAAGAGTCTATCACAAGGCAGACCTGGGCATCATACGAGGCATCGTGGCGAGTATGGCAAAGTTGGATTCGGGAGTGGGGTGGAGTGGAGAGTGAGGTAGATAGAGAGACGGCTGTGTTGTTTCTGCTGGGAAGGGCGGCGGAGAGCGGATGGTCTGTTTCAAAAGTTGGCAAGTTTGTGGCAGGATTAGCATTTGGTTTTAAATTGCTGGGTACGAAGGATGTTACGAAGGCCTTTTTGGTGAAGCAAACTTTGAAGGGCTTTAGGAGAGGAGGTAAAGTGTTGCATAAACGTAGGCCGGTAACCTTTAGTATCTTGGAACGTTTGGGTTTGGTAATGGATAGGATTTGTTGTTCATTTTTTGAGGCCACATTGTTTAGATTGGCTTTTGCATTGGCATTTTTTGGTGCACTGAGGATAGGTGAATTGGTGGCACCAAGCAGGAATAAGGTTGGGGGTTTGTTTGCTGAGGATATGAGCGGTTGAAATGGGGGCATTGAATTTTGGATAAGGCGGGGGAAGACAGATCAATTGGGCAGAGGAAAACGTGTGGTCTTAGGTGAGGTTAAGGGATCTTTGGTTTGTCCTAGGACATGTTTAATGGCTTACTGGCAGGTTTGCTCAGGGAGGAAGGGCCCATTATTGTGTCATGAAAATGGTGAATTTTTATCGCGTTTCCAGTTTATAGCAGTGTTTAAGAAGGGTATTGCTGAGTTGGGCCTTAGCCCTGAGGTATATGGGTCACATTCCTTCAGAATTGGCGCGTCGTCGGAAGCGGATGGTTTGGGGTTAGGCAAGGAAGTGATAAAACGCATTGGGAGATGGAGTTCCGATCGATACCTGTCTTATGTAAGGAATTAGGCATTCGGTCTAATGTAATTATCTTTTGGATTTAAATATTTTTGGTTGTCTTGTTGCAGGTGGAGTCCCGTTGTTAGTGTGGATTATGGGGCACTCTTTTGTCCACTGGGGGGCGCTGCGGGAGGACGTGAGGCCCGACGGTAGGCAATTGGGCTTCAGCCGAGAGCAAGCCGTGGTTCGGTGGTTGGGTTTCCGAGGGATGGTGTGGAGAAGAGTACTGCCAGAGTTCCATAAAGCAGCTCGTTTGGATCGGGCACCGGATATTTTAGTGCTGCACATGGGAGGGAATGATTTGGGGGCTCGACCGGTCAGGGAATTGATGAGGGACATTAAAATTGATCTTTTAAGGCTATGGACATCGTTTCCTGAGGTGTTGACTGTTTGGTCTGAGGTGGTGCCCAGAAAAACATGGATGGAGGCCAGATCATTGAAGGGAATTAATAGGGCACGTATAAAGTTGAACAGAGCCATATCAGCTTTTGTTAACAGGAATGGGGGAGTAAGCGTACGGCATCTTGATCTGGAAGTGGGAGTTGGAGAATTTTGGGCAAAGGATGGCGTGCATTTGAATGATATAGGCATCGATTTATGGGCACTGGCCATACAGGGGGGGATTGAAAGGGCTTTGGTGGTGTTGGGGCGCTCACGAGCCTGAGGTGGTCAGGGCTGTTCGTTTGTGGCGGGGGGGGGGGGGGGGTTCGGGTTCTTGGAGTTGGCACGGAAGTGTCGGTAAAAAAGGAGATTATCAAGTTACTGGCATTGGCTTGATTAAGTGGGGTGATCTGGCATTTTGGTTTTGGGGGCTCTGGACGGGGTTTTACCCTGGGAGCTTTTGGTGCCCTTGAGCTGGTGTGGTACGGCTGAGGGTAACATGGTGGTTCAAGTACTGTTTGGTTTATGCCAGATCATTTTTTTTAACTCCAAGAACCCTTACCCTTGTTATTATAATGTTTATATGTTAATATTGTTGTTTGTTAATAAAACGGCCGCTGTGGCCAAATTTATCCAAAGAGAAAATTACAGGTGCAGTGTTTTATTTGGCATGGGTGAAAAGGGGAGGGGGAATGTGAACAATGGAACCCGGGTTGGCCGTACACGGTCAGGAGGTGGAAAGATGGTGCCAGCCTCTGGTAGAAGACTGAAAAAAGGTATCAACAAATACATGTTGAAACCATTGTTAGACTTGGAATAGGTTGATTCTGAATGTTTCCTGTTAATTGATGGTGATGAACACAGACACTCATTGTCTCCTTATTAGTGTTGAGCGAGCACTAAAATGCTCGGGTGCTCGAAGCTCGGGCCGAGCTCGCCATGATACTCGGGTGCTCGACCCGAGCAACGAGCCCAATGTAAGTCTATGGGAGACCCGAGCATTTTTGCCCCGGCAGTCTGTTGAAAGCCTAAAAGGTGCCCAAAACGATAGTGACAGTGCTCAAATGACATGGGGACAGCATGGGCATCACCCCAGGAAGCATTTCTGACCCCCAGGTCACTGCTGTCAACAACGTGGTCAGAGGTATTAAGCCACTTTTACGGGCTCACAATAAAACGTTCAAAAACGAAACTGAAACGGTTTTCCTGTGACTGAACACATCCTTTCCAGGGTAAAGACTTGTGTATAAGGTAAAATAAATAACCAAAAACAAAAATACCTCATACACCCGCTCTACTCCATAAACGCGCGGCTCCGCTCCGCACACCTCATACACGCGCGTCTCCGCTCCGCACACCTCGTACACGCGCGTCTCCGCTCCGCACACCTCGTACACGCGCGTCTCCGCTCCGCACACCTCGTACACGCGCGTCTCCGCTCCGCACACCTCGTACACGCGCGTCTCCGCTCCGTACACCTCGTACACGCGCGTCTCCGCTCCGCACACCTCGTACACGCGCGTCTCCGCTCCGCACACCTCGCATACGCGTGTCTCCGCTCCGTACACCTTGTACACGCTCGGCTCCGCTCCGCACACCTCGTACACACGCGTCTCCGCTCCGTACACCTCGCATACGCGCGGCTCCATTCTGCTCCGCACACCTCGTACACGCGCGGCTCCACTCCGTACACCTCGTACACGCGCGAATCTGCTCTGTACACCACGAACACGCGCGGCTCTATTCCGCACACCTCGTACACGCGTAGCTCTGTTCCGCACACCTCGTACATGCGCGTCTCCGCTCCGTACACCTTGCATACGCGCGGCTCCATTCTGCTCCGCACACCTCGTACACGCGCGGCTCCACTCCGTACACCTCGTACACGCGCGAATCTGCTCTGTACACCACGAACACGCGCGGCTCTATTCCGCACACCTCGTACACGCGTAGCTCTGTTCCGCACACCTCGTACACGCGCGGCTCCGCTCCGTACACCTCGTACACGCGCAAATCCGCTCTGTACACCTCGTACACGCGCGGCTCCGCTCCGTACACCTCGTACACGCGCGGCTCCGCTCCGTACACCTCGTACACGCGCGGCTCCGCTCCGTACACCTCGTACACGCGCGGCTCCGCTCCGAACACCTCGTACACGCGCGGCTCAGCTCCATACACCTCGTACATCTGCGTCTCCGCTCCGTACACCTTGTACTTGCGCGGCTCCACTCTGCTCCGCACAACTCATACACGCTCGTCTCCGCTTCGTACACCTCATACACGCACGGCTCCATTCCGTACACCTCGTACACACGTAGATCTGCTCCGTACACCTCGTGCATGCGCCACTCTGCTCCGCTCCGTACACCTCGTACACATGCGGCTCCGCTCCGTACACCTCGTACACGTGAGGCTCTGCTCCGTACACCTCGTACACGCGTGGCTCTGCTCCGTACACCTCGTACACGCGTGGCTCTGCTCCGTACACCTCGTACACGCGCGGCTCCGCTCCGTACACCTCATACACGCGCGGCTCCGCTCCGTACACCTCGTACACGTGCGGCTCTGCTCCGTACACCTCGTACACACGCGGATCCGCTCCATACACTTCGTACACGCACGGATCCACTCCGCTCCGTACACCTTGTACATGCGCGGCTCCGCTCCGTACACCTCGAACACGCGCGGCTCCGCTCCGTACATCTCGTACATGCTCAGCTCTGCTCCGTACACCTCGTACACGCGCTTCTCTGCTCTGTACACCTCATACACGCACGGCTCCGCTCCGTTCACCTCGTATACGCGCGGCTCCGCTCTGCTCCACACACCTCGTACACGCGTGGCTCCACTCTGTATACCTCGTACACACGCGGCTCCGCTCTGTACACTTGTACACGCGCAGCTCTGCTCCGTACACCTCATACACGCGCGGCTCCGCTCCGTACACCTCGTACACGTGCGGATCCGCTCCGTACACCTCGTACACGCACGGATCCACTCCGCTCCGTACACCTCGTACATGCGCGACTACGCTCCGCTCCGTACACCTCGTACACGCGCGTTTCTGCTCCGTACACCTCATACACGTACGGCTCTGCTCCGTACACCTCGTACACGCGCAGCTCCGCTCTGCTCCGCACACCTCGTACACGCGTGGCTCCGCTCCGTACACCTCGTACACGCGCGGCTCCGCTCTGTACACCTTGTACACACCCGTCTCTGCTCTGTACACCTCGTACACGCGCGGCTCCGCTCTGTACACCTCGTACACGCACGGATCCACTCCGCTCCGTACACCTCGTACATGCGCAACTCCGCTCCGTACACCTCGAACACGCGCGGCTCCGCTCCGTACACCTCGTACACACGCGGCTCCTCTCTGTACACCTTGTACACGCGCCGCTCTGCTCCGCACACCTCATACACGCGCAGCTCCGCCCTGCTCCGCACACCTCGTACACGCGCGGCTCCGCTCCGTACACCTCGTACACGCGTGTCTCCGCTCCGTACACGCTTGGCTCCGCTCCTTACACCTCGTACACGCGCGTCTCCGCTCCGTACACCTCGTACACGCTCTGCTCCACTCCGTACAGCTCGTACACGCGCGGCTACGCTTCGTACACCTCGTACACGCTCCGCTCCGTACACCTTGTACTCGCGCGGCTCCGCTCTGCTCCGCACAACTGGTACATGCGCGTCTCAGCTCCGTACACCTCATACACGTGCTGATCCGCTCCGTACACCTCGTACACGCGCAGATCCGCTCCGTACACCTCGTACACGCTCTGCTCCACTCCGTACACCTCTTACACGCGCGGCTCCGTTCCGTGCACCTCGTACACGCGCGGCTCCGCTCCGTACACCTCGCATACGCGCAGCTCCGCACACCTCATACACGCGCGGCTCCGCTCCGTAAACCTCGTACACGTGCGGATCCGTTCCGTACACCACGAACACGCCCGGCTCCGCTCCGCACACCTCGTAGACGCGTGTCTCCGCTCCGCACACCTCGTAGACGCGTGTCTCCGCTCCGCACACCTCGTAGACGCGTGTCTCCGCTCCGCACACCTCGTAGACGCGTGTCTCCGCTCCGCACACCTCGTAGACGCGTGTCTCCGCTCCGCACACCTCGTAGACGCGTGTCTCCGCTCCGTACACCTTGTACACGCTCGGCTTCGCTCCGCACACCTCGTACACGCGAGTCTCCGCTCCGTACACCTCGCATACGCGCGGCTCCATTCTGCTCCGCACACCTCTTACACGCGCGGCTCCGCTCCGTACACCTCTTACACGCGCGGCTCCGCTCCGTACACCTCTTACACGCGCGAATTTGCTCTGTACACCACGAACACGCGCGGCTCCGCTCCGCACACCTCGTACACGCATGGCTCTGTTCCACACACCTCGTACACGCTCGGCTCCGCTCCGTACACTTCGTACACGCGCAAATCCGCTCTGTACACCACGAACATGCGTGGCTCCGCTCCGTACACCTCGTACACGCGCGGCTCCGCTCCGTACACCTCGTACACGCGCGGCTTCGCTCCGTACACCTCGTGTACGCGCGGCGCCATTCTGCTCCGCACACCTCGTACACGCGCGGCTCAGCTCCATGCACCTCGTACATGCGCGTCTCCACTCTGCTCCGCACAACTCGTACACGCTTGTCTCCGCTTCGTACACCTAATACACGCACGGCTCCGCTCCGTACACCTCGTACACGCGTAGATCTGCTCCGTACACCTCGTACACACGCTGGGCTCCCTTCCGTACACCTCGTACACGTGCGGCTCCGCTCCGTACACCTCGTACACGCTTGGCTCCGCTCCGTACACCTCGTACACGCGCGTCTCCGCTCCGTACACCTCGTACACGCTCTGCTCCACTCCGTACACCTCGTACACGCGTGGCTCCGCTCCGTACACCTCGCACACGCTCCGCTCCATACACCTTGTACTTGCGCGGCTCCGCTCTGCTCCGCACAACTGGTACACGCGCGGCTCAGCTCCGTACACCTCGTAAACGTGCGGCTCCGCTCTGTACACCTCGTACACGTGCGGCTCCGCTCCGCACACCTCGTACACGCGTGGCTCTTCTCCGTACACCTCGTACACACGCGGCTCTGCTCCGTACACGCACGGATCCGCTCCGCTCTGTACACCTCGTACATGCGCGGCTCCGCGTCGTACACCTCGAACACGTGCGGCTCCGCGTCGTACACCTCGAACACGTGCGGCTCCGCGTCGTACACCTCGAACACGCGCGGCTCCGCTCCGTATTTCTCGTACACGCTCGGCTCTGCTCCATACACCTCGTACACGCGCTTCTCTGCTCCATACATCTCATACACGCACGGCTCCGCACCGTACACCTCGTACACACGCGGATCCTCTCCACACACCTCGCACACACGCGGCTCTGCTCTGTACACCTTGTACACGTGCGGCTCTGCTCCGTACACCTCGTACACGCGTGGATCCACTCTGCTCCGCACACCTCGTACACGCGTGGATCCGCTCTGCTCCGCACACCTCGTACACGCGCGGCTCTGCTCTGCTCCACACACCTCGTACACGTGCGGCTCCGCTCCGTACACCTCGTACACGCGCGGCTCCGCTCCGTACACCCCGTACATGCGCGGATCCGCTCTGCTCCGTACACCTCGTACACGCGCGGCTCCGCTCCGTACACCTCGTACACGCAGCTCCGCTCCGCACACTCGTACACGCGCGGCTCCGCTCCGTACACCTCGTACACGCACGGATCCGCTCCGTACACCTCTTACACGTGCGGCTCCGCTCCGCACACCTCGTACACACGCGAATACGCTCCGTACACCTCGTACACACGTGGGATCCGCTCCACTCCGTACAGCTCGTACACGCGCGGCTCCGCTCCGTACACCTCGTACACACATGTCTCCACTCCGCACACCTCGTACACGCGTGGGATCCGCTCCGCTCTGTACATCTCGTACACACGCGGCTCCGCTTCGTACACCTCGTACACACGCTGCTCCGCTCCGTATACCTCGTACACGCGCGAATCCGCTCCGTACACCACGAACACGTGCGGCTCCGCTCCGCACACCTCGTACACACTCGGCTCCGCACACCTCATATACGCGCGTCTCCGCTCTGCTCCGCACACCTCGTACACGCGTGGATCCGCTCTGTACACCACGAACACGCGTGGCTCCGCTCCGTACACCTCGTATACAGGCTTGTCTCCGCTCCGTACATCTTGTACACGCTCGGCTCCGCTCCGTACACCTCGTATACGCGCGGCTCCGCTCCGTACACCTCGTACACGCGCGGCTCCGCTCCGTACACCTCGTATACGCGCGGCTCCGCTCCGTACACCTCTTATACGCGCGGCTCCGCTCCATACACCTTGTATACGCGCGGCTCCGCTCCGTACACCTCGTGTACGAGCGGCTCCATTCTGCTCCGAACACTTCGTACACGCGCGGCTCCGCTCCGTACACCTCGTACACTCGCGGCTCCTCTCTGTACACCTCTTACACGCGCGGCTCCGCTCCGTACACCTCGTACACGCTCTGCTCCGTACACCTTGTACACGCGCGGCTCCGCTCTGCTCCGCACACCTCGTACACGCGCGGCTCTGCTCTGCTCCACACACCTCGTACACGTGCAGCTCCGCTCCGTACACCTCGTACACGCGTGGCTCCGCTCCGTACACTTCGTACATGCGCGGCTCCGCTCTGCTCCGCACACCTCGTACACGCGTGACTCCGCTCCGTACACCTCGTACACGCAGGTCCGCTCCGCACGCTCGTACACGCGCGGCTCCGCTCCGCACGCTCGTACACGCGCGGATCCGCTCCGTACACCACGAACACGTGCGGCTCCGCTCCACACACCTCGTACACGCTCTGCTCCGCACACATCGTACACGCGTGTTTCCGCTCTGTACACCACGAATACGCGTGGCTCCGCTCCGTACGCCTCGTATACAGGCTTGTCTCCGCTCCATACATCTCGTACACGCTCGGCTCCACTCCGTACACCTCGTATATGCGCGGCTCCGCTCCGTACACCTCGTGTACGCGCGGCTCCATTCTGCTCCGCACACTTCGTACACGTGCGGCTCCTCTCTGTACACCTCGTACACTCGCGGCTCCTCTCTGTACACCTCGTACACGCGCGGCTCCGCTCTGTACACCTCGTACACGCTCTGCCCCGTACACCTTGTACTCGCGCGGCTCCGCTCTGCTCCGCACAACTGGTACACTCGCGTCTCAGCTCCGTACACCTTGTACACGCGCTGATCCGCTCCGTACACCTTGTACACGCGCTGATCCGCTCCGTACACGTCGTACACGCGCAGATCCGCTCCGTACACCTCGTACACGTGCCGCTCTGCTCCACTCCGTACACCTCGTACACGCGCGGCTCCGCTCCGTACACCTCGTACTCGCTCTGCTCCACTCCGTACACCTCGTACACGTGCGGCTCCGTTCCGTACACCTCGTACACGCGCGAATCCGCTCCGTACACCTCGTACACTCGCGGCTCCTCTCTGTACACCTCGTACACGCGCGGCTCCGCTCCGTACACCTCGTACATGCGCGGATCCGCTCCGCTCCGCACACCTCGTACACGCGTAGCTCCGCTCCGTACACCTCGCACACACGCGGCTCTGCTCCGTACACGCACGGATCCACTCCGCTCTGTACACCTCGTACACGTGCGGCTCCGCTCCGTACACCTCGTACACGCGCGGCTCCGCTCTGCTCCGCACACCTCGTACACGCGCGGCTCTGCTCCGTACACATCGTACACACAGCTCCGCTCCGCACACTCGTACACATGCGGCTCCGCTCCGTACACCTCGTACACGCGCGGCTCCGCTCCGTACACCTCGTACACGCGCGGATCCGCTCCGTATATCTCGTACACGCGCGGCTCAACTTATTTAGCTCTGTATGGCAGTATTACCTGGGCGGTGTGTTATTTAGCTCTGTATGGCGGTATTATCCGGGCGGTGTGTTATTTAGCTCTGTATGGCGGTATTATCCGGGCGGTGTGTTATTTAGCACTGTATGGCGGTATTATCCGGGCGGTGTGTTCTTTAGCATTGTATGGCGGTATTATCTGGGCGGTGTGCTATTTAGCTCTATATGGCAGTATTATCTGGGCGGTGTGTTATTTAGCACTGTATGGCGGTATTATCCGGGCGGTGTGTTAGGGTACTCTGCCTCCCTCCCCTTATGTGCTGCTGGCCTCGCTCTGCGTGTCCTCCTGCCATGTTGGGTCAGTTACTAGATCATCCACCACCTCCTCCTCTTCCACTTCCGCACCACGGTCCTCCTCCTCACTTCGTGGCAATTGTGTCTCATCATCGTCCACCTCTTGTGACAAATTACCAGCGTCGCCTTCCTGTGGCCGTGGCTGTTCAAATATTTGGCCATGGGATCTCCTCTTCCACCACTTCAAGCGGAGCAGGCGAGGGGCCCAAATATGGAAATGGACCAGTGAACAGCTCTTCAGAGTGTCCAACTGTGGGATCAGTTGCTGTCTGACGACACTCGGCATGGTGGGAGAAAGGAGCATCAGGGTGAGGAGGAGTATGCGGTCGAGACTCACGGCTACTAAGATTTGACCGTGTGGAAGACAGACCGGAGGTGGTGGTGCCCAGGTAACTGGAAGTATTATCTGCTATCCAATTAATAACCTGTTCACACTGATCAGTTCGCAATAGTGGTGTTGTGTGCTTCCCTAGTAATTCAGTAAAGAACTGGGAGCGAGAAGATGTGGCTGTTGGTTGTGGCACATTTTCACCTTGGCCACAGCCCCGTCCTCTGCACGCACCATCACCAGAACGTCCAGTTACACGTCCCTTGCCACGCGCCTTGCCCATTGTAAAGGAAGTACTATAGCTTACACTCGCACTATCAATAGAAAAAGGGTAATAAAAAGTAGATTAGAACCGTGGAAGAGGAAAACCACAGTTCTATTTCTCTGGCCTACACCCGACTCTTTTAAACAATCTGAACAATCAGGGAGAAACTATTACTGTTTTTCTTTACGGAAAAAATACCAAAAGCTGAATAATAGAGACTTTTTACCGTGGAATGGCAAAACCACAGTTATTGTTTACTGGGGTATACTGTTTTTTTTTTTTAGGTAAAAATGGCCCAAAAGTGGATAACAAAGAGGTTTGAATCGTGGAACTGCAAAACCACAGTTCTATTTCTCTGGCCTACACCAGAATATTTTCAACAAATATATTTGTGTCTGAACAATCAGGGAGACACTACTACATTTTTTTTTTATGGCAAAAAATGCCAAAGGCAGGATAATAGAGATTTTTTACCGTGGAACAGCAAAACCACAGCTATAATTTACTGGTGTATACCAGACTCTTTTAAACACATATATTGGTGTCTGAACAATCAGGAGACACTATTACTGTTTTTCTTTACGGAAAAAATACCAAAAGCTGGATAATAGAGATTTTTTACTGTGGAACTGCAAAACCACAGTTCTATTTCTCGGGCCTACACCAGACTATTTTAAACAGATATATTGGTGTCTGAACAATCAGGAGATACTATTACTGTTTTTCTTTACGGAAAAAATACCAAAAGCTTGGATAATAGAGATTTTTTACCTTGGGACGGCAAAACCACAGTTATAATTTACTGGTGTATACCAGACTCTTTTAAACAGATATATTTGTGTCTGAACAATCAGGAGACACTATTACTGTTTTTCTTTGCGGCAAAAGATGCCAAAAGCAGGATAATACAGAGATTTGACCCGTGGAACTGCAAAACCACAGTTCCATTTCTCGGGCCTGCACCAAACTATTTTCAACAGATATATTTGTGTCTGAACAATCAGGAGGCACTATTACTGTTTGTCTTTGCGGCAAAAAATGCCAAAAGCAGGATAATAGAGATTTTTCATCGTGGAACGGCAAAACCACAGTTATAATTTACTGGTGTATACCAGACTCTTTTAAACAGATATATTGGTGTCTGAACAATCAGGAGACACTATTACTGTTTTTCTTTACAGAAAAAATACCAAAAGCTGGATAATAGAGATTTTTTACCGTGGAACGGCAAAACCACACTTCTGTTTCTCGGGCCTACACCAGACTATTTTCAACAAATATATTTGTGTCTGAACAATCAGGGAGACACTATTACTGTTTTTTTTTACGGTAAAAGATGCCAAAAGTAGGGTAATAGAGATTTTTTACCGTGGAACGGAAAAAACACAGTTATAATTTACTGGTGTATACCAGACTTTTTAAAATAGATATATTTGCCGCTGAACAGTGAGCGACACACTCAAACTGTTTTTTTTAAGGTAAAAATGGCCCAAAAGTGGATAATACAGAGGTTTGAACCGTGGAACTGCAAAACCACACTTCTATTTCTCTGGCCTACACCAGACTCTTTTAAAAAAATATATTTGTGTCTGAACTGTCACAGACACACTTCTTTTTTTTTTTTCTTTTTTTTGGGGGGGGGGGCACCAAAAGGTTAATAAGATGGGTATTTGTACAGTGTGAAGGAGGAAAAAAAAAAAAAGAGGATTTAGATGAAAAAAAAGGATTTTTCCTGGCCCCCGAGACCTGGAGCTAAGTCCAGCAATTTCAGCAACAGGAGCACACAGGACTGTAATGCAGCGTTTGCTGGTATAACCACTGCGTCTCCTATACAGCCTGCCTGCCTGATATCTGGGATGGATATTAGTCCTGAGAAGGACTGTTTGGTTGATCTGGCAGCCTTTACAGACCCTACACTAACTATTTCGCAGTATATATCTCTCCCTAAATCAGCAGCGCTGTCCCTACACTGTCTGATCCCAGCCGTCTGTGTCCTAGATGGCGGCGCCCGGTTTTAAATACTCGAGGTGACGCTGTGCGGCCAGCCAATCAATGTAATGCCCACAACCAACATGGCTGCGGCATTACAGTGACTGGCTGGCAATCCCTGCATGTTCATTGGCTCTGTAAAGAGCGCCAAACGTGCAGGGCGGAGACACAAGCTCCCGCCCGAGTAACCCGGAAATGCTCGGTGCTCGCCGAACATACCGAGTAGCTTGATGCTCGGGCGAGTACCGAGTAGTGTCGAGCATGCTCGCTCAACACTGCTCCTTATCTGTGGAGAAAAAAAAGGAAAAATATATAAAATAATTAATTTATCAGACAATAAGAAACTAAATGAGAAACTAAATATTTCCAAGAATATTCTAAAAATAACATTATAGTTTTGAAAATAATAGAGGATTTTTTCTTGCCTCCATTCCAGGTGGATGAGGCCACGCTTGTATCACTTCACTAGTACAGAGGAATTATGGCACTTGTAGGAAGAGCTGGTCAACGTGAGCTCTCATTCTGATGTTGCAACTGCCATATCCACTGGAGAGAAGTAGGAAAATGGGGTGGAAAGATGGTGCCAGCCATGGATATGTGTCACCCTGGCCTGGATGCCACAAATGTATAATAAAGCTGTGTCTGAGAGCAGGAGGGAGGTTCTCTGGTCAGGGACCATTAGCATGCTGCACATCCTGTCCCAGGCCAATAGGGGGAGCAGGCTGCCCCTATAAATGCTGGAAATGGGGGCAGGGTTAGAGAGAGCTGGACGACCTGTCTCTGAAGCGAGAGGCGTCCCAGAGAAGGGAGAGTCAGTTGAGCTGTAGCTGAGGAGGTCGTGTGGCAGTAGAAGAGCCACGAGCCAGGGACGGAAGGCGAGGTGAGCCTGTTCTGGCTGAGAGAGAAACTGATCTACCGGACTTTGGTGTCCGAGGCTGTTAGGATTCCAAGTCTTACAGCAAATAACCAGCCCGCAGGGGATTGTATGTCCCTTGGCCTAAGAAGCCCAGAGGTTCCGCCACAGCAGAAGGGACCAGCAAAGTTGCACCAGGCCAAGAGTAGAAAGGGACCCAAGTTGCAAGCCATACGGGCGAGAAGACACGGCGAACTCAGGAACGTGGGCTGTTACACCACGAGGAGGGAAATAGCCAGAAAGAGCGCAGAGAGCACGGTAGGCCTTCACCCTCACCCTGACCAGGAGGGCTTCCCACTTGTTCTCAGACATCCAGGCCCCCTCATAGCCGGTACTGTTTTTGGGTCGTCTCACCTGTTCCAATAAAGACCCTGAACTGTTCAAGAGGCCTCCTTTTTCTGGCTATTGCGATCGGAATCATCCCCTCCATCATCCACTTACACTGCCCTGGGGCTACACTCCTCCCGTGGGGAGTTATACTACTCAGTGCTGCACACTTACATCTGCCCCAGCGGTCTGCACTGCAGCGGCGGTTATCCCTGACCGCAATCCACGGGTGGCGTAGTCGGAACTTCCCATACATATAACAAAAGACGGTTCCCCTTTAAGCCTGACACCCTGAGCACGAGACCGGGTCGCCACTACTACTCCCCGTCCGCATCCAGAGGCCCGGCCCTGAGTATCCCACGGCCCAGGGGGCGAGTCAGCTTTCTGGCGTAGTCGGCAGGATTGTGACCAACTCGCCACAAACGGGTATTGCATGCCTAGAAAAGACTTCATACTTACCTGAAAAAGAGGTTTCCCGCCATCCGGAGCCATTTCCCGCCATCTTCATCCGTTTCCCGCCATCCTCAGCCGTGTTCCCGCCATTGGACGCCATCTTTAGGACGCCGCGCAGGAAGAAGTGAGGCGTGGACGTCCAAACCGCGCGAGACCCGAAGCCACGCCCTACACACCGACGCTGCGCAAGGTCCTGGAAAGAGTGAGAGCGACGCTGACGTCACCAGGACGCGACGCAAGGTCCTCGCCCGGAGCAGCACCAGCTGAGCCGCGGCCTACGGAAGAGGATCAACGGAAGGTAGGCCACGCTTAACTAGGGGGGAGGAAGATGACGGACGCGGAGGGACCTTCTATCACCAGCGTGGCTGCAGCAGCGGTGATGCCGTTCTCCATGCCCTACATCCCCGGAGCAGCCTGGCTGCCCCAATACTCAGGGGAATCCCATACCTTAACTGACTTTAAAGAAAGACTACACAGTCTATTTAAAGTTTATCCCCTGACAGAAGAACAGAAAGTGAGCATTCTGACGGGGCAGTTAACCGGCGCAGCCCAGCGGGAAGTGAAATCATGGTCAGATGAGGAGAAAAGGACTGTAAGGGACATTCTGACCCAGCTGCGGAGTACCTTTGACACCCGTACCTCAGCAGAGATCAAAATGCGGTTCTATGGCTGTAAACAGCGGGCACAGGACAGCATCAGAGACTATGCCCTAAATTTGCAGGAAGCCTTGAGAGCCATCAAACAAGCTGACCCTGTCAGCGTGCAGGATACAGATAAGCTACTAACAGAACAGTTCATAGAAGGTCTGCTGTCTAGTGCCCACAGAACCCAGCTGCGCCTCATGTTCTTTCAAAACCCTGGTCTAACCTTTGCCCAATTCAAGGACAGGGCAATAAGGGTGCTCCGTGAACCTGCACTAAGTGGCGCTATAAACCCCCGGCGCCCTGCTCTCACCTATCACCAGGAGGCAGCGCCCTCTTCTATGGACTCTGTGGGGGCCGATGCACAGGCCCTGAACCAAGCCCCGTCGAAAGATCTGCACCACCAAGTCCAGGAGCTGACCAGGAGCGTCGCGGCGTTGACCAGGACTGTCCAGGCGTTACAAGTGGACCCGTCAAGACCCATCGAGTTGGCTTCAAGTCCGGAGGATGTCCCGTGGCGTCGACAGAGGAGAACCCCGTCGTTCCGAGGGAGGCCCACAGACCGCTACGCAGAGGATGGACAGCCCATTTGCCATCGATGCAGCCAGCCCGGACACATTTCCAGGTACTGTAATTTAAACGGGTCCAACCTGGGGCAGAGGGCCAAACCCCAGGCATAAGATCACCAGGCCCTTACAATTGGCGTAATAAGTACGTTGGGGGGTGCCCGGTTTTACCCGTGGTGCTGGACGGTATCCCCATGAGTGCCTTGCTGGATACCGGGTCGCAAGTAACTACTATCCCTTATGTACTTTTTAAGCAGTATTGGACTGATGCTGATATAACACGGTATCCAGACAATGACTTGAGCATCATCGCCAGTAATGGCTTGCCCGTGCCGCAGATGGGGTTCAAAGAGATGACCATTAAGATTGGTAAAGTTGAACTGTCAGCACAGGGGGTGATTATTGTGGACATTGACCGTCGTGAAAGTCACCCTAAAATAACTGTGGGTACTAACGTGATTGAAAATTGTCTTTCAGAGATAATTGTAATTTTACAGCAGGTGGCGGTGAATGCTAGTTCCAGCCAACAGAGAGTCCTCAACAAAGAGATAAAGGCTCTGATGAGGTGGCAGCAGGTAGAACTGTCTAGTGGTGAGATCGGTAGCGTAAGAATGAGTGACCCATTCCCCATTTCCATGCCTCCCAAAAGTGAAATGATGATCTGGTGTCGGACTGCAATCGGGTTGAGAGGCAGAGACTACCAAGCCATGGTAGAACCCGTGTACTCCGACAGCAGGCCCACCATTTTGACAGCCCGGGGGGTGGTTGATGTCCGTCATGGGAGGGTGCCCGTTCGCATCCTCAACATTGAGGAGAGGGAGGTACACTTACCCAGGTACGCTACACTTGCCAAACTGTTTGCTGTTGAACACAAAGCTATCAGGGCCGTGGAACCGTTGCCCCCATCTCCACAGGCGGAGGGTAATGGCTCCCAGAAACAAAAGGAGGACTGGTGCCAGAAACTCCATTTGGGTGCTGACTCCACTCCCCTGCACCAAAAACAAGGAGTCTACCGGGTGGTTCAGGAGTACGAGAGAATTTTTAGTAAGCACCCGCTAGACTTCGGCCGAGTAAAGGGAGTAGAACACCATATCCCCACGGGAAGCCACCCACCAATAAAAGAGAGACACAGACCTGTACCCCCTGCACATTATCAGAACGCAAAGGGCATGCTGAGAGAAATGAAAGAAGCTGGGGTCATTAGAGATAGCTGTAGCCCCTGGGCAGCCCCCTTGGTTCTGGTAAAAAAGAAAGACGGTACCATGAGAATGTGCGTGGACTATAGACAAATCAACCGTATCACTCATAAAGACGCGTACCCGTTACCTAGGATAGAGAAGTCTTTGGCAGCCCTAAAATCAGCTAACATCTTCTCTACGTTGGACCTTACTAGCGGGTACTGGCAGGTTCCTGTGGCAGAGGCTGACAAGGAGAAGACCGCCTTCACCACCCCGATGGGATTGAGCGAATTCAACTGTATGCCCTTCGGGCTCTGCAACGCACCAGGGACCTTCCAGAGGCTGATGGAATGCTGTCTAGGGCACCGAAACTTCGAGACGGTCCTACTTTACCTGGACGACGTGATCGTCTATTCGAAGACCTACGAGGACCATCTAAAACACCTGGCAGAGGTGTTCGAAGCCCTGGCAGGCTATGGCCTGAAGGTGAAACCATCAAAGTGTCACCTGTTGAAACCGAAGGTCCAGTACCTAGGGCACGTGGTGAGTGCAGAAGGAGTAGCCCCCGACCCTGACAAAGTCACAGTAATCAAGAGCTGGCCAAGCCCCTCAAACATCAAAGAATTGAGGCAGTTCCTCGGGTTGGTGGGCTACTACCGAAGGTTCATCCCCGGGTTCACTAAGATGGCAGCTCGAATGCAGGACCTCCTGATAGGTCAATCCAAATCCAGAAGTCAAAACCACCCTTCAAGTGGGACAAGCCGGAAGAGGAGTCCTTCCGCCAGTTGAAGATGGCCCTCACGGGGGATGAGATCCTGGCCTACCCCGATTATGGCCAGCCTTTTATCCTCCACACAGACGCCAGTAATGTGGGGCTGGGAGCCGTACTGTCACAAAACCAACAGGGCAGAGAAAGGGTGATCGCATATGCCAGCCGGAAGCTGAGGCCCACTGAAAGAAACCTGGAGAATTACAGCTCCTTCAAGCTAGAATTCTTGGCAGTGGTGTGGGCCGTCACAGAACGGTTTAAGCATTACCTGGCCTCCGCAAAGTTCACCGTGTACACGGACAACAACCCGTTGACACACCTGGACAATGCAAGACTAGGTGCCCTAGAGCAGCGGTGGATGGCGCGACTCTCGAATTATGACTTCACGATCAAGTACCGGGCAGGCAGAACCAATGCCAATGCTGACACCCTATCAAGAATGCTTCACTTACCTGACGGAGGCGAAGACCCAGAAGAGCTGGAGGAGGTAGAACTCCCTGCGTTTCACCAGTATGGAGCAACTCAATACTCCCACCGCGTGAAGGAGGAAGACTTAACAACCATCATGATCAAGCCGAGACCCAAGATAGTGACCCTGCAATCCGCATGGTGAAAGACCTGCAGACCCGGGAAGATGCCCGTCTAGATCCGGATGCTCCAGAGGAAGCCAAGCAGCTATGGAAAGAGAAGAGCAGGCTGTTCCTCTATGAAGGTAAGCTGTGCAGGAGACTCGTCAACCACCGGATTCATGAGCTGACCTGGCAAGTCGTGGTCCCAAGGCGAGATGCAGCTATGGTCCTGGAGGCTTACCATGACAGAGTGGGGCACTTCGGCTGGAAGAAACTGGAGTTCCTGCTAAGAGGATGGTTTTTCTGGATCGGCATGAGAGGGGCTGTAGAGAAGTGATGCAAAGACTGTGGCCCTTGTAATCTAAGGAGGAAGGACCGCACCAGCCAGAAGACACCCTTGAGGCCCATTGTCACCAAGCAGCCTCTTGAGCTGGTAGCTCTGGACCACGTCAAATTGGCTCCAAGCCGGTCAGGATACGTTTATGCCCTGACAATCGTGAACCACTATTCCCGATTTCTAGTGGTGGTCCCTGTAAAAGACTTGACAGCTCAAATGGCGGCCAGAGCCTTCCAGCAATATTTCTGCCTCCCACACGGGTATCCGGAACAGGTCCTGACAGACCAGGGTCCAGCGTTCGAGGCTGAAATCTTCCAAGAGTTCTGCAACCTCTATGGCTGTAAGAAGATTCGGACAACGCCTTACCACCCACAAACCAACGGGATGTGTGAGAAAATGAACAATATAGTCATTGATCTCCTGAAGACGTTGCCCCTGGAGGAACGCAGCCTGTGGCCAGAAAAACTGCTGGACCTGATAGACTTATACAATCATATCCCGGTGAATGCTACAAACTGCACCCCGGCTTACCTGATGCGAGCCAAACCAGGTAAGCTGCCCATAGACCTGGAGATGGGAGTCCTAACACCCGAGGACACCTCCCCAGATGCGGACTGGGATACGGAAAGGCGACTGCAGTAGAAGAAGGTACAGGAGAGTGTGAAGAAGAGCCTGGCCCAGGTGAGAGAAAGGCAAGAGAGACTCTTCAACCAACACGCCCCTGCTGGTCCCCTAGAACCTGGTGAGCAGGTCCTGAAGCGATAGAGAAGGCTACACAAGCTGGACGACCAGTGGGAAAGGGAACCCTACACAGAACTGCAGTCTGATCACGACAACCCGAAGGTGTGCGTGATCACCAAGGATGGAGGAGAAACCACTAGTACCGTCTCCAGAGATCACCTAAAAAGGTGCCCCGAGCAACTACAAAGTGCAGAAGAGGATCAAAGTGACCTTGAACCCGCAGAGGACAAGGAAGAGATGATCAGCACAGTTCTTGGGGAGTTCCCTCAGTCCTGGACTCGAATAAACAATGCCATAGTGGTACCCGTCCTACATTTCCTGCAACTAATTCAGCAACAACCTACACTAGAGCAGGAAGGGGAAGAGGAACAAGCAGCCCCAGAGGCAGAAGAGCCTGTACCAGCAGCCCAGGAGAATCAACCCTCTGCTGACAATGAGCCTGCCATGCCTGCGGTAAGCCAAAGGACCCGCAGACAGCTGCCTGCCCTGCCTGTAAATCTAGCCAATGACTGCACCCCGAGCGCTAGTGAGAAAAGCCAGGTTAGACCACCACCAGACAGTTGGTTACGTAGGTCAACCCGGAGCACTAAAGGGCAAATACCAGCTCGCTGGAGAGTGTAGGGTGTGATAGCAAATGTAAATAGCCTGCAAAATGTTGAATTGTTTAAAATGTAATTGCATGACCAGTAACTACGCTTTTTCTCAGTTTCTTTCAGTTAATACATGGACTAACAGGTTATGAACTGTGAGTAACCGAGACTTTCCTGTAAATATGTTTGGAGCTTAACCAACGGAAGGAACAAGGACTGTCAAAGACTTGGGGCTACGGCAGACTCCCACCTGGTTTGAGCTCCCCGTTGTTGTTGGTGAGATGGACACCTGGTCACAGACCACACTGTGACCTTAAGAACTCAACCTGTGCGTCGTTTGCTTTTACTTGCCTAATAATGTTTTTATGGTCATGCATATTACTCTTGTTTTAAGCTTAGTCCCGGAGTACTAAGTTTTACTAGGGGGGAATGTGTCACCCTGGCCTGGATGCCACAAATGTATAATAAAGCTTTGTCTGAGAGCAGGAGGGAGGTTCTCTGGTCAGGGACCATTAGCATGCAGCACATCCTGTCCCAGGCCAGTAGGGGGAGCAGGCTGCCCCTATAAAAGCTGGAAATGGGGGCAGGGTTAGAGAGAGCTGGACGACCTGTCTCTGAAGCGAGAGGCGTCCCAGAGAAGGGAGAGTCAGTTGAGCTGTAGCTGAGGAGGTCATGTGGCAGTAGAGGAGCCACGAGCCAGGGACGGAAGGCGAGGTGAGCCTGTCCTGGCTGAGAGAGAAACTGATCTACCGGACTTTGGTGTCCGAGGCTGTCAGAATTCCAAGTCCTACAGCAAATAACCAGCCCGCAGGGGATTGTATGTCCCTTGGCCTAAGAAGCCCGGAGGTTCCGCCACAGCAGAAGGGACCAGCAAAGTTGCACCAGGTCAAGAGTAGAAAGGGACCCAAGTTGCAAGCCATACGGGCGAGAAGACACGGCGAGCTCAGGAACGTGGGCTGTTACACCACGAGGAGGGAAATAGCCAGAAAGAGTGCAGAGAGCACAGTAGGCCTTCACCCTCACCTTGACCAGGAGGGCTTCCCACTTGTTCTCAGACATCCAGGCCCCCTCATAGCCGGGACTGTTTTTGGGTCGTCTCACCTGTTCCAATAAAGACTCTGAACTGTTCAAGGGGCCTCCGTTTCCTGGCTATTGCGATCGGAATCATCCCCTCCATCATCCACTTACACTGCCCTGGGGCTACACTCCTCCCGTGGGGAGTTATACTACTCCGTGCTGCACACTTACATCTGCCCCAGCGGTCTGCACTGCAGCTGCGGTTATCCCTGACTGCAATCCACGGGTGGCGTAGTCGGAACTTCCCATACATATAACAAAAGACGGTTCCCCTTTAAGCCTGACACCCTGAGCACGGGACCGGGTCGCCACTACTACTCCCCATCTGCATCCAGAGGCCCGGCCCTGAGTATCCCACGGCCCAGGGGCAAGTCAGATAGTTGTCTCAGCTCAGCATTTGAAGTAGCACATTTTTGCTGAGAATTATTGTATTTGTTAATAGCAGCCAACCTTGCTGGGTGATCTCTGATGCGGGGTTGCTCGATGCTGGGAAGGTTTTAAAAAGGTCGCTGTCCACCTACTCCTCATTTAGAGCCTCAATATCAAAGAATCCATTTGAGTTTAGATTCTCTATTTTTGTTTTATTGGATTATCTGTAGGAGAATGCGGCAATTATTTGCGCTGGTCTTTAGGAGGTGACAGAATTCTCTGATCTGTACCTCTCTGATATAGTTGTCCAGCTTTGCGAATATCTTCTGCAGTTGTGGAGGAAAATGCTACTATATCTCTTGGGTTAGAGCAAAAGATTTATTGCTGCCTGTCTTGTATATAACAGTTGCGTTATCAAATTGCCAATAGATGGAGGTGGGACTGTAGTGACGGTTGGGAGAGTCTCTTGACTATTCTCAGGGTTGTGAAATAACTGAGGGTTGTTTGACCAGTGTCCACCACAGTTGCACTACGAGTAGTAGTGTTTAGTGATGATTGAGCGCTAAAATGTTCGAGTGCTCGTTATTCGAATTGAGCAGGTCAGACGCTCAGACGGGCTCAACTCAAGTACCGAATATAATGGAAGTCAAAGGGAAACTCGAGCATTTTTCCGGAAGACGCTAACAGGAGGGCTGGGGAGGCAGGAAAATCACTGAATTGGATGGAAACAGTGCTCAAATTGAATGGGAACAGCATGGGGAAGGTGCCTGGATGCATCTCTTACTTCCAGATCGCTGCTGGGAACGATGTTGTCAGAGTATTACTCCACTTTTACAGACTGACAACAAAATGTACAAAACCGAAGAGTTCTTTCCTGTATAATGACTTGTGTATAGGGCAAAATAAAAAAGAGGAAAAAAACCTGCCTTTTCCACCTCTTAATAGCCGCGCCACGCTCACCGTATTTACCCGTTGCCTATGACTACAGTAGATGACATAGTAGAGGGGGAAATAAATCTGCACCCACCGGAAGTCACCGGTAAGGGTATGTGCACACGATGCAGAAAATTTCTGCATCATTTCTGCATCTCCCTGGCAGAAAAAACGCATGCAGATTGTGCATGCGTTTTTCCTGCAGAATACATGCGGATCCACATGCAGATTGACATGCGTTTCCGCATGCAGATTGACAAGCGCTTTCCAGGCGATTTTAGCATCACCTGGAAAGTGCTTGACAACTAGGTCACACTATATAATCCATGCAAACAGCATGGATTTATATAGTGTGACCCGAGAGAGTGTATATACTTACCTCCGATGGCCCGCGCTGTCCTGCTTTACAAAGTTCCCGGCTGCCGGCAACTTTGAATTGAAAGACCTGCCGACGTCAGCGTCACGTGACCCGTCACATGACTCTGACGTCACCGCAGGTCCTACAACTCACTGCAAGTGCCGGGAACCAAGCGGGAGCGCTGCGCGGGCCGACAGATGGTAAGTATACATTTATTTTTTATTTTATTCTTTTTTTTACAGCTTTTTTAATGGTACCTGGGTGTGGATGAGACTCTCCTCTCCTCCACACTCGGGTACCATTTGCATATTAGAACGCGCCAATAACGCAAGTACAAATGCTGTCTTGCGGAATTGGCGCGTTCTAATGCAAGTCAATGGCGGTGAAATCGCCGCGTTTCCGCAAAATTAATTGACATGCTGCGGATTTTTGACCGCAGCGTTGACGCTGCGGAAAAATCTGCATCATGGGCACAGCACATGCGGATTTCCATTGGGGAACATTGCTTCCCTTCTACCATGCGTTTTTCATGCGTTTCCGCGGCGTTTACGCAACTGCAAAAACGCCGCGGAAACGCATGAAATACGCATCGTGTGAACTCAGCCTAAATGTAATTTTAATATTTTAGTACCTTATCTGGGCATGTGGTGTGTGTGACCTGGTCAGACACATCCTGTTTAATTTATGAAGGAGGGACTCTGAAACTCACAAAGCCTATGCAGAAAATGCAAGAACTGCCAAAAATTAGAAGGAAGAGGGACTCCGATACACCATGTATTAGACATAAAGGCGGGCCTCATGCACATTCTGTTAAAATTGTTCGGTAGTGATACTGCTAGACTCATATAGTCTATGCACTAAGTGCAAGAGCCGCCAAAAATTAGAAGGAGGGACTGCAATACACCTTGGAAGACACGTATAGAAGGGCCTCAGAAAACATTTTTCCCAGCGATTAAAATTACTGTAACAGCAATTAAACATTGACTATATGCCTGCCATAATCTAAGCTCTCTCTCCTAGATCAACTCTCCCTGAACTGCTTCAAGAGGAGTGGGGGCCGAGCATCGCGTCACCGAGTCTTATATAAGTGTCACGGGTGTGTCTGATGCAACAGACAGTCGCTCTGGATCTGTTTGTAGAAGGTCACTGCGTCCGGCATTGCAGACGCTGTCTTAATTCATCTGCTATTAGGACCCAGCGGCTACCTCCCTTCTGCTCAGATTGACACACCCTAGTATGGGTGTTTAAAAACTATCAGTCTGCTTCAGGGTTTCACCGGTGATATTTTTATTTTCATTGGCTCTGACTTGGAGTACTAGCAGTCGGCTAAGATTCTTCTCTGGTGCCCTTGGAGGACTGTTGGCGTTGCTCCTCTGGTGTCTGCTCAAGCTAAATTATCCCCTTTGTTTGACTACCTTGTTGTCTTTAGTTTGTAGTGGGGCCTGACTAGTGCTCACCCCCTCCACCTCCCTATCTTGGGCCAAGCTCTTTGGGTATAAACAGGGCTTAGGTTTCCTGCTTGGCGATTGGTGTGAAACCAATATAGGAATGGTAGGGTAGGCAGGGCATTATTAGATCTGCCTAGGGGTCTCAACTCCCCCTTTCTCTAGTGTTTGGCCTTCCTTCCCCTCTTTTCTTCTTGTTGCACTTAGTCTTCCTACATTGTGTGTGACAATAAGACCCAATGACGCGATGCGGCAGGCCAATCACAGTAAAGCCAGTAGCCAACATGGCTACGGCATTACCGTGTATGGCAGAAAATCCCAACATGTTTATTGGCTGTCTAACAGCTGAGAAACATGCAGGGCGGGGACTTCAGCATGGCGCTCGATCGCCCGCAATACTAGATTGAGTAAGGAGCTTACCCGAGCACCCCAATGCTCTATCGAGTATCGAGCAGTGGCGAGCACGTTTGCTCATCACTAGTAGTGATATGATAATCGGACACTTATCAGTTAGATCTTGTCTAGTAGACATCCTAACATATTGGAGCTGTACTACTAATGGAGTTATAAATGAGGCTGATCCAGACCTAAATATTGGTCCTGAAATATTTGGGGTAAGACCTCTGATGATTGGTAACTTGTGGAGCACCAGGTTCTGATACGGAGGAGTTTAAATGAGAAATGCCTCTTGTAAGTGATACGTTTTCTGCTTGTCACCTGTTATCTGGAGCTGGTGAGCTCTAATCATCATGAGATGGGTGGGAAAGCAATGAATCAGGTTATTTAATACATTATTCAGTTCAGATGTTAAACTTAATTTTATATTTTAATTATTGTAATGGCTCACAATCTAATTATTGGTATTGTTGTGGCTTACAATGTAAACTCCCTATCCATATGTCTTTAGAGTGTGGGAGGAAACCGGAGTACCCGGAGGAAACCCACGCAATCATGGGGAGAACATACAAACTCCTTGCTGATGTTGTCTTGGCGGGATTGGATCCCCGGACCCCAGTGCTGCAAGGCTTCAGTGCTAACCACTGAGCCACCGTGCTGCCCAAAACGTAATTCAGACAAGTTGTTTCCGTTACAACAGCTCCATCCATCGCTTCTTCAGCCTTGTACTGTATAGCGAGGAGAGCTGTCCGCCTTGTCTCTTCACCCTGAGTTGCTCTTGTTGCTGTGACATCCTAACGTGGTGGCCAGTTGATGTATTCGAGCTCCACAGCGGCGGCAATAACATTTATTCTTTGGTATTTTATTGAAACGCCCGCATCTACAAAGATAGAAGGAATATTGGTTAACAGACTGGCATGAATGTTGGTTAGTACCATGGATTGTATCAAAAAGTATAAATTGTAAAAAAAAATATGAAGAACTGTCTGTAGGCAACAAAATATAATATGTAGCATCCTCAACCCTACAGCTTCCAGACGTCAGTCTACTCTGATAGTAGTAAAATATAGAAGCGTAATACCAACAGAGCCGCACCGGTGTCATTCCACAGTGATTGCGTTTCATGAGGTATAGAATCATGAGATTTACTTACTTGTTATTACATAAAGTACATTGATAGTAGAAGTTATACTTTATGATATAATTGTGATACTTCGTCACGTCTGGCAGCTCAGGATGGATGGATTTGATGCTTTTTGCATAATCCTGCCATAACGGTCCATGGTTGTCGTTAATTTCACCGTTGATCAACCAGCAGGCAGCATGGCACATCTTGTGTGCAAGTGTGGATCGCAATCGCTCTGAAAATAAAAGAGTTTATACAGGCATGAGATGAACTAAGTACACCCTGTTTGAAGTCTTTGGTTTTACATATCAGGATATAATAAAACATATGTGGTCCTTAGAAGATCTTCAAAGAAGGGAGATACAATCTGAGATGAACAACTCCATGTCATTATTTATTTATCAAAAACTGTGAGAAAAATTAGATGCATCCCAAGAATCAATAGCTTGGTAAGCAAGCCCATGTGGATGAACAGTTAATTAATGGGAACCTGTCAGTTCCGGTAGTGCTGTTAACCTGCAGATATAGGGTTAATCAGCAGGTCACTAGTGCTATGAAGGTGCCTGGCCACAGCACTGGAAGTGTGACACCAGGAAGAAAATGAACTTTATTTCCCACAGAAGCTGCCGGCTGTCAGTCATGTGACGCACCCCCTGGGCCATGTGCAAGGGATACCCGGAGCCGGATCTGGATAGGGGTAGTAGTCCTTGTGGCGGTGACCCGGTCCGTGCCCAGGGTGTCAAACTAAGTGGCAGTCTATGGCAGTAGATGTTAACTTGATTGTCGACTACGCCACCCGTTGAGTGCGGCTTTGACGCCGCCGCTGCAGAGCAGTCCGCTGAGGCCGGTGGTATATGTGCAGCAGTGATGGTATAACCCCCAACGGGAGGGGTATGGCCTCAGGGCAGCAGGTGTGGATGATGGGGGTTGTGATGATGCAGAAAGAAGACTCAGAGTCAGGAGATGCAGTTCAGGGTTTTTACTTACTGGTGTTCTTTTGGTCACTCTGGCCTTGAGTGACCACCCGAGCCGTGCTGCGTCCACCAGGTCCTGGACTCGGCTAACCCCCAGGCGATTCCGGAGCGTGGTCCTGAGCTCCCTTCTGACTCTCTCTCTCTCTCTCTGGCTGTTCCCACCAGGGATCCACCTGTGTCCGGCTCCCTCGGGTCTCTTGTTGGTTAAACCTTCCCTGGCTTCCCTGACCCTATGCTCGGTGTGCCATTCTGGTGGATTTGGTGAGGGTCGTGGCAGATCCTGCCCACGACCTCCGGTTCCTGGCTAAGGTTTGTTTTGGCCTCTGCCAGCTTGGGATCCGGTACCCTTGTCCGCCAACCCTTCACCCTTTTGTCTTTATTCTGGGGTCTTGGGGTTCCCTTCTTGTCTTTCTCTCTGGGTCCTTCTTTTCTCCTCTCTCCCTCTGCAGGCTTGGCTCTGGAGCTGGGCCCAGCCGGAGCCACAGCTCCCTGTCAGCCCTCCTGGCTGAGCTCCTCTGCTCTGCTCCTCAGGCTAAAAAGACCCTGTCCTAAGATGGTGCCCACCATATATACTCCCTCTATGTGTGAGCCCAGGTGACTAGCACCCAATGAGCTCCTAGCTTTACCCAGACTACTCCCCCTATCTGCCCCTACACTACTGGGATTTTCCACCCCCCTCCCACTCCAGCCAGGGACAGACGCTGTCGTACCTGCACATATACTGGTGGGAGTACCGTAGTTCTGTCCCCCGGAAATGGGATGTATGTAGTGCATGCAGCCTACTGAGTCCTGGTCCACACTCCATCCTTACCCGGGAGTGGAATACCACACCTCTGGCTTGAGGTGTAATACCCCTGTAGCAGCCAAATCCTCAGGGTGCTACATTCCCCCCTGGTAAATCACAGCACGTCCTCGGGCTGTAAAAGAGCAAAATATCCAAAAACATACAAAATTTTTGCAAAAACATCATAAACATATAAAACACTATATATATATCAGCAGCATAATACTCTTCATATAAAACATTTTTGACCTCTGGCCACTTGTGCAAATTGTGACCAGGTAAGTGCCACAGTCTCTGGTAGAAAAAACAGTTTCCTATAAAACCGGTAGGGGGCACTTTAGGAAGCGCAACTATATACAAAGGGATATGGCCGCTCTCAGTCCTCGGCCAGTGGGGAAAAAGGGATGGCTGCTCACAGTCCTCAGCCTGTGGGGAGATGGGACACACTGGAACAGTTCACTGGTCCCAACGGGGACTATAATGGTAACAGTTATTGTACCTTCACGGGTAACTATTTACAGTGCTCCTACTGTACATCAGTGGCGACGTCCTCCAGCTCCTTCCTTCGTGTACCCTTCAGACCCGTCCGGGTCCTCTTGCTCCTCCTGACACCTCAGCTCTTTCTCTGTCAGTCGGTGTACATGAAGGGCATAGGGTCCTTTGGCACATTGGTGCCGGGTGAAGGTGACCTCATCACCCAGGTAAAGGTCACGACCTCTGTGTCCCTCCGGTAGGTGGGACTCGACATCTCTTCTGGTCACGAAGACGTCGCCGGGGGTGTGATGATCTCTGATGAAGCCCCAAACGTGCTGCAGTTGGAATTTGATTACAGTCCCGGTGGCACGGGGACCGTGGGCTGCACGGGGGTTCCTTCGGGTCCGGCTCTTTTGTTCTGCACTCTTTACTTGCAGCCGCTCCTCGCGGACCCGTCTCTCTCTCCGTTCTCGCTCAAAGACTTCCAACTGCTGGCGGCAGCACTCTGCACGCTCCGCTGCAGCCGCCCGGGTCTCTTGAGTGAACCCGATGAGGTCTCCTCCAGTGGGGTCCCACGCAAACTGCGCTTCCTCCAGCGAGAGTGGGGTGATCTTGGCGGGCGCCGGAGCCGGGATCAGGGGCTCATCCAGGGGCCTTTCCTTCCGGAGTCGGGGATGGTAGTACTCCGGTGGCCACTCAAAGGGCTGCCCATCCGGGCAAGTGTGTTGGGCAAACAAGTCTTCACCCAGGTGCGGCACAGTGGAAGTTGAGGGCGCGGTGGTGGCAGCGGCGCCCGGGATCACTAGGCCTTGCGACCAGGCTTGGGGTACCCTGAAGGTAAAGGGCACCGTGAAGACGGCGGCGCCCGGGGGCACTCGGCCTTGCGACCAGGCCGGTGGCGTCTCCTGCTTGGCCGCGCTCAGGGTTGAGGCGCGTGACGTCACAGGGGGCGTGGTCGCGGCTCCTGCTTGGGGCCTAGTCTGGAGCGGTAGCGGTGCGGCAACGGGCACGATCAGTGGGACTTCGGGCTCTGCGACGGGGAGTGGGGGTAGGCTTACGGTGGCTGGGCTTGGGGTAGTGACGTCCCCTTTACTTGCCTCCGTCTCTTCAGCTCCCTCTGCGGCGTCGTCTCCGGCCTCCGTCCCTTCTGCATCCTCTTCAGGGGCAGGCGTGCTCCTCGTTGCAGGTGGTGTGCTCCGCTGGCGGGTTCCAGCCTGCTGGGCCATCTCCCTGCTCCACTCCGTCAGCGTTTCTCGCTGCACCTGGGCCATCCTCCGTGCGAGGCCCTCCAGCGCGGTCTGTGCACGCTCCCGGTCTCGGGGGAGCTGTGCCAGGATCTCCACCAGGTCTTGTGGAGTGGTAGCTTGCATCAGGCTCCTGACCACAGGGTCGGTGCTGCCTGCCTCTCCCTCCATCTCCGGGTACGGCTCCTCCAGACTTCTCCAAGCTGCTCCCATCTTCTCTCTTTTGTTCTGTCTCCGCCCACATTGAGGGCGGTCCTCGGGCAACTTGGTGATTGTCAGTTCCAGGGGCAGACCCCCCACGCTGATGGACATCTCAATCATTGCAGTCTCTGCTGTTGGGGGCGGTCTTCGTTTTTGGCGCCATTCTTGGTCCTGGCCCACGATGGGAGGTGGCCTCTTGCCACCCTCTGGCACGCCCATAATGGCGTCCGCTCTGCCAGGGCGGGAAATCTTCTGAAATGGCGGGAACCGCTTCCCAGTGGCGGGAAACTCTGTGGATGGCGGGAAAAGACTGCAGAAGGCGGGCAAATGGCGGGAAATGATCCGAGATGGCGTCCGATGGCGGGGACCCTCCGGAATTGGCGGGAGACTTCTTTTTACGGTAAATATGAACTTTTCTTCAGGCACGCAGTACCCGGTGGTTGCGGGCACGTTATCCTGCCGACTACGCCAAAGTTGACGCACCCCCTGGGCCATGTGCAAGGGATACCCGGAGCCGGATCTGGATAGGGGTAGTAGTCCTTGTGGCGGTGACCCGGTCCGTGCCCAGGGTGTCAAACTAAGTGGCAGTCTATGGCAGTAGATGTTAACTTGATTGTCGACTACGCCACCCGTTGAGTGCGGCTTTGACGCCGCCGCTGCACAGCAGTCCGCTGAGGCCGGTGGTATATGTGCAGCAGTGATGGTATAACCCCCAACGGGAGGGGTATGGCCTCAGGGCAGCAGGTGTGGATGATGGGGGTTGTGATGATGCAGAAAGAAGACTCAGAGTCAGGAGATGCAGTTCAGGGTTTTTACTTACTGGTGTTCTTTTGGTCACTCTGGCCTTGAGTGACCACCCGAGCCGTGCTGCGTCCACCAGGTCCTGGACTCGGCTAACCCCCAGGCGATTCCGGAGCGTGGTCCTGAGCTCCCTTCTGACTCTCTCTCTCTCTCTGGCTGTTCCCACCAGGGATCCACCTGTGTCCGGCTCCCTCGGGTCTCTTGTTGGTTGAACCTTCCCTGGCTTCCCTGACCCTATGCTCGGTGTGCCATTCTGGTGGATTTGGTGAGGATCGTGGCAGATCCTGCCCACGACCTCCGGTTCCTGGCTAAGGTTTGTTTTGGCCTCTGCCAGCTTGGGATCCGGTACCCTTGTCCGCCAACCCTTCACCCTTTTGTCTTTATTCTGGGGTCTTGGGGTTCCCTTCTTGTCTTTCTCTCTGGGTCCTTCTTTTCTCCTCTCTCCCTCTGCAGGCTTGGCTCTGGAGCTGGGCCCAGCCGGAGCCACAGCTCCCTGTCAGCCCTCCTGGCTGAGCTCCTCTGCTCTGCTCCTCAGGCTAAAAAGACCCTGTCCTAAGATTGTGCCCACCATATATACTCCCTCTATGTGTGAGCCCAGGTGACTAGCACCCAATGAGCTCCTAGCTTTACCCAGACTACTCCCCCTATCTGCCCCTACACTACTGGGATGTTCCACCCCCCTCCCACTCCAGCCAGGGACAGATGCTGTCGTACCTGCACATATACTGGTGGGAGTACCGTAGTTCTGTCCCCCGGAAATGGGATGTATGTAGTGCATGCAGCCTACTGAGTCCTGGTCCACACTCCATCCTTACCCGGGAGTGGAATACCACACCTCTGGCTTGAGGTGTAATACCCCTGTAGCAGCCGAATCCTCAGGGTGCTACACATGCAGACATGCCTGGATCAATTACAGTCACCACTTAGAGCACTGAGAGCGGTGTCTGTAAAAACACCCTGACACTGACTGAGAGCCACACTGAACTGTGCACAGTAGAGCTGGCTGTCAGTCAGTGCCGGGATGTGCTTACAGTCGTCGCTCTCAGTGACCGGTGACTGTAATTGCTCTGAGTATGCCGGTTCTCTGCAAGCCGGCAGCTCCTGGATGAAGTAAAGTTCATTTTCTCCCGGGTGCTGCACTTTCAGTACTGCGGCCGGGCACTCTCATAGCACTATTATCCTATACAATAACCCTTTATCTGCAGGTTAATAGCATTATTGGACCTTACAGGTTCCCTTTTAGTTCATATTATTAGCAGCATATGGCTGCTGCAAAACGTATTAATTCCAATTAAAGCAACAAAGGTGTACTTAATTTTTCACACACTGCTTTTCTATGTTGGCCTAGTTTTTGTCAAATACATAATGTCACAGAGTTATTTATCAGGAGTTGTTGTTTCCTGAGGTTGTATTTCCTTAACTTTAAGACATTCAAAGCACCAAATGCTTTTTTATTTTGTCCTGATGTAAATCCATGGAATTCAAAGAGGGTGTACTTAGTTCTTCTCAATGAGTATATGAGATGTATGATATCCCAAGTAGCAGCTTTTTACCATGTATACACGTTATCTTATGAAGCTGCTGGAAGTGATGTGAAACCTACCGGCAGAATCCAAGACTTTATCGGAAACCTGAATAATGGAATAACGTTGGTTATTCTTCTGTATGTTACCGCTTCGTCCGGATGTTGTTTTCAGTCCCTTATTCCACACAATTTTCATTTTTTCAGGAAGCTAAAAAGAGGAAACAATTTTCATTAAATCTGTAAACTCTTAGGTCCCAATCTATCAAAGCACCCAACGCTCATATGTAATTTACTTTACAGGTCTTCTTATATGGGGCATGGGGTATTGTGAGAAGTCCAAGTTGTGACAGCAACAACAAAAATAAACTTATAAAATGTCCAAATGTCAACTAAATGGATTTATTTATAAATGTAAAAATCCTTTCAACTTCAAACCATAATCTGAGAATCTCTATGTCTGTGAATGGTGGATATCATGTAGGTCTCCACTCATTCCATAGATAAGAACAAGGTTTTCCACAGATTTTCAATAACTCATTTTCAGAAGTGTAACCAAGGTATTAAGGTGCCCTCCAGAAAGCTAAAGCCACTTTTCTTGGAAATAATTGTTGGAGGAGGGAGATGATGTATTTGTCATGTATAACCCAGATACGGATAAAAGCATACCTGATTAAAGAAGACTGTTTCATTATACAGCTGATACAGTTCTTGCGCTAGCTCCTCTTTATTCTCCTGGAAGTTTGTCACGTAGATGGAACTTGGTGATATGATGTCTTCCAGGAAACAACCAGGGATTTTGCACATCGGCATACTGGGAAAAATAAGGAATCATTTATAAATTCACAAGAAACATTTCTTACCTAGTTCATGGTTTTATATAGAGATATTTATGTACAACATAACTCACCTCTCCTCTGTGTCGGAGGTCTCCTCAGCATCAGATGGTTCATTATCTGTTCAGAAATATGGAACAGTGAAAAGATTTTTCTAAGTTTTAGGCTCAAAACTGATGATAAGACATGTCAGTATACAGGTCTATACTAGAGAGGGGTCTATAAACATGGAGTCTGGAGAGCCAATAAGACTGCAAATATATGTTCAAGCCAGAGCAGAATACATCACTGACCAGACTACCAGAGATCCTCAGGATCCAACATTAGGAACAGAATCGGACATGATAATGAGGTCCAAACCCAACAGGACCCAGGAGTTTTAGCAGACGTCTACCCCACCTGCTGCTCAGTTAAACTGTCCTTATTGATTATATGATTTCTATGTTCAGTAGAAGATTAGAAGAGAACATGTCCTATGTAGCCGGAGTGTGGACCCTCAAAAATCTCAACCATTCTAACAATGGTTTTCAGGAAATAAATGGAAGCTAAGATTAGATGATTTCCAACTAGATATGAAAAGTTAAGTCACTTAATATGTTCTGCACAGGTAATACTATCATATTAGTTATTTATGGCAGATCAAAAGTAAAGGTCTGTCCAGTGGGGCCTCCATCTAACATGAAACTAGACGTCCCATGACCTTATTTGCTATGTCATGGTAACTTTCATAGGTTTCAATGGAGATGTGGGGGCACTTGTAAAAGACTCTACTGATGTCTATCAGTGAATATGAATAGCGGTACCAGAGCGCCAATAACAGGGCAAAAATATTAAAAGGACTGATTTATTAATACACACACAACGCGTTTCGGTGGACACAGCCACCTTCATCAGGTGTGACAAGCAGCAAACAATTGATCCTTATATACATTTGACTAGGTATACAATTACTTAAAAGGGGCGGGGCCAGATACAGAGTAATACCTCTATATTAACCCCTTGAGTTCATATATGCTCAATAGAGTAAAAAGGATTGTTATAAAATAATGCCTAATGAAGCATATAGGGTTCTTATAAAAAGGATTCGCTGTAAAAAAAAACAACTTGTGAATCCTATAATCTTAATACTTCATAGGATATATTGTCATCTACCACCCTATATTTTAGATTATATAAAAAAAAAATAATAATAATTTTTACATACAACATAAAACAATGCATAAATATAAAGTTATAAAATTACAATCAGTTTCTACCATTGTAATTAGGAAAAGTAGACGAAGAAAGGAAAGAGAAAAAAAAAGAGAAAAAAATAAAAAAATAAAAAAATAAAAAAATTCCAAAAAAATCCCCAAAAAAATCGCCCAAAAAAATAAATAAAAAAAATAAAAATTTTTTCTTTAAATTTTTTCTCCTTTCTCTCTCTCCTCCCTCCTCCCCTCCCTCTCTCCTTTCCCCTCTTCCCTCCTTCTCTCTCTCCTCCCCCCTCCTCCTCCATATAAAAGATATATATAATAAATTTGCTAAAATATGAAAACACATAGACTCGATAGATAGACTCGAACGCCCCCATATATAGATTTGCATAACTGGGGGCAAACCTCGTCCCCATCGCGCAGCCCCTCAGCTGCCGATACATCACCCCCTCAAAAGAAAATACATTGTTCTCAAGAATGAAAGTTATACCCCTCAATAAAAAGTTTTTTTGAGGATCTTGTAAGTTAGGGTCCTCATCTAGGAATATTTTAATTGCCTGTAAACCCAGAAGACCGAACCATTCAGCTCCTATTAGCAATAATGTTATAAATGTAATGTCCCTAAATGCTTATGCTGTCAATCCATTGATAACGGAGCCAAAACATTCGTCTCTGCGGTCACTGGAGAGATATATCCCATTCGCTTTAGACTTACATGTCAGTCCTCATATGTGATCTATCTGCTCCAGTGCACCTGCGGCCTGCAATACATTGGCCGCACTATCCAGGAAATGCACTCAAGATTAAATAAACATCGCCAAAACATTAGAAACGGCTTTCCCCTACATAGTGTTTCTAATCATTTCTTAAAAGAACATCAAAAAAATCCTAATAACCTAAAACTAACTATCATTGATCATATAGTTGATACACACCCTGATAGACTAAATCGTCTCATTACACGTGAAAATTATTGGATTTTCAAAATGGGAACCTTGTCTCCTGAAGGTTTGAACCTTAATATAGAGAAGACAACTTTTTAAATAATTGTTTTCATATTTTAGCAAATTTATTATATATATCTTTTATATGGAGGAGGAGGGGGGAGGAGAGAGAGAAGGAGGGAAGAGGGGAAAGGAGAGAGGGAGGGGAGGAGGGAGGAGAGAGAGAAAGGAGAAAAAATTTAAAGAAAATTTTTTTATTTTTTTTATTTATTTTTTGGGGGGATTTTTTTGGGGATTTTTTTGGAATTTTTTTTTTTCTCTTTTTTTTCTCTTTCCTTTTTTTTCTCTTTCCTTTCTTCGTCTACTTTTCCTAATTACAATGGTAGAAACTGATTGTAATTTTATAACTTTATATTTATGCATTGTTTTATGTTGTATGTAAAAATTATTATTATTATTTTTTTATATAATCTAAAATATAGGGTGGTAGATGACAATATATCCTATGAAGTATTAAGATTATAGGATTCACAAGTTTTTTTTTTTTTTTTACAGCGAATCCTTTTTATAAGAACCCTATATGCTTCATTAGGCATTATTTTATAACAATCCTTTTTACTCTATTGAGCATATATGAACTCAAGGGGTTAATATAGAGGTATTACTCTGTATCTGGCCCCGCCCCTTTTAAGTAATTGTATACCTAGTCAAATGTATATAAGGATCAATTGTTTGCTGCTTGTCACACCTGATGAAGGTGGCTGTGTCCACCGAAACGCGTTGTGTGTGTATTAATAAATCAGTCCTTTTAATATTTTTGCCCTGTTATTGGCGCTCTGGTACTGCTATTCATATTCACTGATTGTCCCTTTCCCCCTGTTGGGGTGTGGTAGAGCTGCCTTTAATCTATTGTTTTTTCACCTGTGGGAGCAATTTAATTAAAATTACTACCCTGGTTTTCCAAGCTGCGCTGCCTTAACCCCTCCGGAACGTTGCCGGGGGTGTTGGTGAAGCTGGGCGTCCATCTCGGCGTTACATGCTACTAACCTGACCACGTGATCCACCACCGAGAGATCAGGATCTGTGAACGCCGCTGGAAATAGATGACAGCCACCAACAGAGCGGAGCTTGTGGAGCTTTACACTGGGGTTGTGCAGAGGTGCACAACTTCATAAGGTTAGTAGCCATCCTCACACCCCTCTAACAATTGCAATACTGAGTCACCCATTGCGCCTTGTTCTCTCCTCTCTTTACATATTGAGTCTGCTATTGCTGGGGGCTTAGCCTCAAGACCAGGAGCTGCAAATTGGGCGACCCAGATTGTTCTACACATCGAGAGACGGAAAAACCTTGCAGAATCATCAACAGATAAGAACTGTGTTTAAGACTTTAAAATCTAAATTGCTGGATCATTATGGACTTTTATGTGACCAATAGAGAGAAATTTAGATTATCTCTGATCAATACAGCCCTTAGTAAAGACTTTAAAGATGGCGACAGATGCATATATAATAATCCAACTATGCTGAATGATATAGATCAAAAAAGGTTACGTGGACTGTTTTTGAACTTAGAAAATAATAGCAAAATAGAAATAACTAATCACATAGACACAATGTTTTTAGAACATTACATTAAGGATAACATAATACCCAAGGGATTGAGAATGAATCTCAATTCATCCTTTCCTCAGGATATTGTTTTTACTGAAAGATGGGACAGGTGTATTTCTGATTGCTCAACAACACTGATCAGATTGTTGATTGATAAAAGGAATACTCTGGCTGTGCATGCTTTACAAACAATAGCTAAAATTAAAGGGGATTTGGAGTTCTTTTCTTCATCTACGGAATATTTTGCCACAGATAATGAGGTAAAACTAAGACTGGCTAAGTTTGAAAATGATTTAATAAATAAAAAAGAAAAAAAATATGAAAGAGATATAAAAGACTCTAAAAAAGAAAAAATCCAATCACCACTTCAAATTTCACCTGTTCCCATCATCTCTATGCAGAGAACAACTAGGGATAATCCATCATCCCCTATTCTAAGCAATGATACTGATAACCATACAAAACAAGTGAATAGTTTTCAAAAACAGTTTTTTATGAATAAAAAACAACAAGCAATATATGAGACTCATAAAAAGAAGTTATCCATTAACAATAATTACAAGAAAAATACTGCATTTAATTCTAATTTGGAAAAAAATAATGACCTTATAATAGAGGGAATGTGTATGGAAATTACTCCTCCCTCCATACTGATTACTGATCCACCTATTTTATCCACACAAGCAGCAGATGTAGAATTTATTGCTAATCCGCCTACTATTTCCACACAAGTAGCCGATATTGATGAACTGAACTTCACATTACATATTAACACACAGGAGATATCCCATAGTGGATCTAATATCTCAGAGCTTTCTAGTGCAATACAGATTCCTATTGCTGGGGAGTTATCTGGACAGATCCCGTTAGCGGATACACTGAATATTTTTAATCAAGGGAGACCCTCTGATAAAACAAGTGGTATAAACCACATAAAACCCCCTATAAACAGAATGACATCCTTGGAATTATCTCCGATTTTGAATGAAAATAGTATCTTGATAAATCCTCAAACACAGAATGCAGTTGCATCTCAAACTAATAAAACGAAAATTACACATTTTTTTCACGTGGTCCCCGGACGTTGTCCAAAACGAAAAAGAAATTTAGGGAATGTAGAGGGAGTGGAAAAACCCGAGGCCTCAATAACAAAAATAGTCCAAATGCCGAAATTGAGACATAATCCAAATATAAAGAAAATGAAATCTTGCCAATGAACCAGAATACAAATTCCCTGCAGATAGAAACCCCTATCGGTTGTGGGGGTATTTTTAATATTTCTAGCTATGTGCTATCTGAAGCTGAACAATCCTTGTTAGGTCGAGGATTATCTTTCTGTCCAGCTGTCCCATTTAATAATTTCACTTTGTTCTGTGATTTAAATGAATTTATAAGGAAATTGACACTAAAAAGGCATTTTCTATTGGAAGATAAGAGAAAATCACATCCTATTAGTTCATGCTCAACAGTATCCCCCTCCATTCAAGAATCTAATATACCAGGCCCCCCATTACTGGACCCTTTCACTCATGTAAATGTGAAGGGGAAAAATAATTTCTATCCATTACATCACAAAGGTTCACACCTTGAAACTTTCCAACAATTAATTTTGAGGGACCTTAGGACATTCCCCCCAATTTCAAAAAAAGTGAACAACTTGAGCTACCAGGAGAAATGTGCATTAAAAACCCTTCAGGATAATAAAGAAATAATTATAAAGAGAGCAGATAAGGGAGGGGGGACTGTGATAATGAACAGGGGCTGGTACATCAAGGAGGGCCTCAGAATCTTAGACGACTCAAACTACTACGTGAAATTAGAAGCAGACCCATCTGTAACCATTTTTTTGGAGTACAAAGGACTTGTAGCAGGGGCCTCTACAGCTGGCTTCCTCAATAAAAAAGAAAAATCCTTTTTAGACATTAAAAAATTCAAAGTCCCTTATTTTTATTTTTTACCCAAAATTCATAAAGATAAATTTAATCCCCCTGGACGTCCTATTATTTCTGGTATTAATTCTATCACATCCAACTTATCCCACTATATTGATCTTTTTTTACAGAAGTACGTTTTATCCCTAGATTCTCATTTAAAGGATTCCACACATTTAATTAGACTATTGAGTGAATTACCCCCTCTTCCAGGCTGTCTTCTTATTACACTCGATATAAGCTCTCTTTATTCCAATATCACACATGTATTGGGTTTACAGGCAATTAAAATATTCCTAGATGAGGACCCTAACTTACAAGATCCTCAAAAAAACTTTTTATTGAGGGGTATAACTTTCATTCTTGAGAACAATGTATTTTCTTTTGAGGGGGTGATGTATCGGCAGCTGAGGGGCTGCGCGATGGGGACGAGGTTTGCCCCCAGTTATGCAAATCTATATATGGGGGCGTTCGAGTCTATCCACATCGCGCAATCCCTCGGCGCCGATAAACCCATCGTTATGTACCGCCGCTTTATAGATGATCTGTTTATCATATGGAGGGGAAATACTGTGGAGGCTGCCAAATTTATTGATGAATTAAACTCTAACGACTGGGGTCTTTCCTTTACCTCTACCATATCTGAGAGTAATATTCAATATCTTGACCTTCAGATAAATATAGACAATTCGGGTAAAATATCCACATCTACCCACTTTAAGGAAGTGGATGTAAAGAGCTATCTTGAATTTGACAGTGGCCATCTACCCAGCTGGATTAGAAATATACCATATGGTCAATATTGGCGTGTCAGAAAAAATTGTACACATGATTCGGATTTTTTTCTGGAATCTAAGGTTTTACAAAAACGTTTTAGAGCTAAGGGATACCCCCGGAAATTATTAGAGGATGCTTTCTCCAAAACTAGATCCCTATCACAGAACCTGTGTATCAACAAATCCAAGAATACCAGCCAAGAGCCAAACAACGATTTCAGTTTAAATCTGATTACTACTTATGGTAAACCTACGCAAGTGTTATCCAGTTTATTAAAAAAGTACTGGTTCATTTTAAGTAATGATCCAATATTAACTGGTCATTTACCGGAATTTCCTCATGTCATATATCGGAGGAGTAAAAATCTAGGAAACTATATAGCCCCTAGCAATACAACAATTGGTAGAAGACCGAACCATTCAGCTCCTATTAGCAATAATGGATGTTATAAATGTAATGTCCCTAAATGCTTATGCTGTCAATCCATTGATAACGGAGCCAAAACATTCGTCTCTGCGGTCACTGGAGAGATATATCCCATTCGCTTTAGACTTACATGTCAGTCCTCATATGTGATCTATCTGCTCCAGTGCACCTGCGGCCTGCAATACATTGGCCGCACTATCCAGGAAATGCACTCAAGATTAAATAAACATCGCCAAAACATTAGAAACGGCTTTCCCCTACATAGTGTTTCTAATCATTTCTTAAAAGAACATCAAAAAAATCCTAATAACCTAAAACTAACTATCATTGATCATATAGTTGATACATACCCTGATAGACTAAATCGTCTCATTACACGTGAAAATTATTGGATATTCAAAATGGGAACCTTGTCTCCTGAAGGTTTGAACCTTAATATAGAGAAGACAACTTTTTAAATAATTGTTTTCATATTTTAGCAAATTTATTATATATATCTTTTATATGGAGGAGGAGGGGGGAGGAGAGAGAGAAGGAGGGAAGAGGGGAAAGGAGAGAGGGAGGGGAGGAGGGAGGAGAGAGAGAAAGGAGAAAAAATTTAAAGAAAAATTTTTTATTTTTTTTATTTATTTTTTTGGGGGATTTTTTGGGGGGATTTTTTTTGGAAATTTTTTTTTTTTTTCTCTTTTTTTTTCTCTTTCCTTTCTTCGTCTACTTTTCCTAATTACAATGGTAGAAACTGATTGTAATTTTATAACTTTATATTTATGCATTGTTTTATGTTGTATGTAAAAATTATTATTATTATTTTTTTATATAATCTAAAATATAGGGTGGTAGATGACAATATATCCTATGAAGTATTAAGATTATAGGATTCACAAGTTTTTTTTTTTTTTTTACAGTGAATCCTTTTTATAAGAACCCTATATGCTTCATTAGGCATTATTTTATAACAATCCTTTTTACTCTATTGAGCATATATGAACTCAAGGGGTTAATATAGAGGTATTACTCTGTATCTGGCCCCGCCCCTTTTAAGTAATTGTATACCTAGTCAAATGTATATAAGGATCAATTGTTTGCTGCTTGTCACACCTGATGAAGGTGGCTGTGTCCACCGAAACGCGTTGTGTGTGTATTAATAAATCAGTCCTTTTAATATTTTTGCCCTGTTATTGGCGCTCTGGTACCGCTATTCATATTCACTGATTGTCCTTTTCCCCCTGTTGGGGTGCGGTAGAGCTGCCTTTAATCTATTGTTTTTTCACCTGTGGGAGCAATTTAATTAAAATTACTACCCTGGTTTTCCAAGCTGCGCTGCCTTAACCCCTCCGGAACGTTGCCGGGGGTGTTGGTGAAGCTGGGCGTCTATCTCGGCATTACATGCTACTAACCTGACCACGTGATATACCACCAAGAGATCAGGATCTGTGAACGCCGCTGGAAATAGATGACAGCCACCAACAGAGCGGAGCTTGTGGAGCTTTACACTGGGGTTGTGCAGAGGTGCACAACTTCATAAGGTTAGTAGCCATCCCCACACCCCTCTAACAATTGCAATACTGAGTCACCCATTGCGCCTTGTTCTCTCCTCTCTTTACATCTACTGATGTCTATGGGACTTACAGCAAAACCCAAGCAAATTTATTGCACTGATGTAAGAAATTCTGTAAAGACAACGGTGGCCATAAGTCAACATGGTAGTCAGTTGTTCTACCAATATGGAAGTGTCCATCTAAAAAAAACTAAGAATTGTTCTTTCTACAATAACATAAACCTGAATTTTATCTGGAAGTTATTACTTTTATCTGTTAAAGTTTCTCCACTATTAGAAGTCTCATTAGCACTAATAGTGATGTCGTCATCGGAGCTGTGAAATAAATATAACAATATGTGAGCCCACCACTAATCATTAGTCCCCATAAAGTCTCTAGTAATAGAGAAGATATATGTCCTACCTGGTGTTATTGTCCGAATCACTATCTGAAGTTGGTACTTTCAGATCTGAGGGAACAAAAAAACATAAATCTCTTTTTAGAATAGTATAATAGCAATGACCGAGACTCAATATTAAAAAAACAAATGCTAATGAAGTATTCAGTGCACCCCTATATGTACATGGGGAAAATGATCCCATTCAGCTACAGTAAACTGCACTGTGGCCAACTTTAGTCAATGTGGCTCAACATGAGAACAAATTCCCAAATCCAAATTCTATCTGAATTAAGAACTGCAGCATGAAGATTCCTAACCAAATGTTAAAAAGAAATATTAAATGTAAACTCATTTACCACGGAAGTAAAAATTGCAGTCTCAGTGGGTGCGACCATAACCAGACCTGTGAAGTCAAAGAGTCCGGCGACGCCAACATAATTTCAGTTAAATGTATGTCTGAGGATGTACATTCAGCTCAAATATATTGTGCCACAGAGAGCCGCCTGCTAACTACACCACAATATGGCCATCGTGGATAGCGCATGAGGTCACTTGCCATGAGCCGCCACCAGCCTGCACTAGTTATAGAGCAGGAAGAGACCTGCTGGCTGTGGGAGCCGGTGAGGTAAGAATAATCTTTTTTTTTTAATATGTTGGATAATACACTCAGGATGGAGTATGTTTTCACAAGAAGGGACCAGGATAGGTAACATTATTACAAGAAGGGGCCAGGATTCCCAGGGACATTATTACCAGATAGGGATGAGGAGGGGTTACATTACCATTGAATAGGGACCAGGATGGGATACATTATTAATGGATAGGGGGCCAAGCCGGGGGACATTATTACAGGATAGGGACCAGGACAGGAGACATTATTACAGAATAGGAGCAAGGAAGATGGACATTATTATAGTAAAGATGTGGGACGTTATTACAGGATGGCAGCCAAGAAGGGGAACAAATTACAGGATGGGGGCAGGACGGGGGACTTCTGAGGTCATAGGTCCAAGTTTTGCCCCATGGCTCATAGAACTCTAATTATGTCCATGCTCTTTGCCGTAGACATACAATAGAGATATATCCAAACCCTTACCAAAATGTGCACATGAGCGGCACCCAATGACTACAATGACTCTAATGACAGCAATAAATATACCAGAACCTTTTCTGGATCAGAGTCCAGTACCTGGTTTTCTCGCTGATGAGCAGGAATTCAAGCCACTGGTGTTATTCAGGCCTGGGGACCTGGGAATTGGCTGCTTCCTTGGAAGAGACTGGAAAAATATCAAACATGTCAACTAAAATCAATCTTTAAACCTAAATATCTCCAATTTATAATTAGTCCATATTCTATTGTTTTCCATTTAGACACCTACTTAAATGTGTTTACCATTGGCCTATGCTTACTTCATGTACAGAGTATGAGGAGTGTAGGAAATACTTATGGGCAGGATATGGATAGGGGTGGTGATGACAATTAAGTGTTTTCATACAATATTATTATATATCCTGTAATACCACAACTGAGGGTAGTCTTTCCTCTGCAAACATAATCCAACCTATCACCCCATAATCCCTCTTTCTGGAGCTATGTTTTTGGTCCCCTCATCTTGTTCTGGGATTTTTGACCCAAATGTATTTTAAGTAATTAACAATATAAAATTGAAAGTTACCTGATGGAAATCTTCATCATCACTACTGTCCTCGCTATCAGAAAGAACAATCATACGCTTAAAGCGCTTCTTTTTCATCATATTTGCAAAATAATCACTCAGAACACTCCTCTCTCTACAAACGCCTACAGACACCTTCAACAGAACTTTGGATGACGGGGTGTTCTATATCGTTATGTTTTTTGTGACATCATTGGAATGATGCATTTCTTTTATTTTTTTAAAAAAATTTATTTAAATATCTGTATGATGATCTGTAATATGAACAAAAAAGAAAACCAGACTAAAACAACAATCCTTCTAATTCCCCCGCTCCCACCCAACTCCAACTGTTCAGAAAAAAACAAACATAAACCAACATTAAAACAAACAACAAAACCACTGGTAACCTGGCTGTATCATTATCCCTCTTACTTACGTTTTAATGCTCTCTGCTACATTTTTTCCAAAATCTCTTCCAACCTGCCCTTTTTCTTACACAGTTTATCTTGCCCATTTTGTACTCTATTTGGGGACAATAATATAACCAATGGATCAATTTATGATTTCATTGAGGGAGATCTCACTTATGTTTTTATAAGTATATTGTGCCATGGTGCAGCTGTAATATTTACTGTATACTTTTATTAACTAAGCTTAAAGGTGAAATTACACATGTAGGCTACGGTTATTGGTATATAAATAAAATTATTATATTATATAATATTGTATATTATATATCAATTTATAAATATTTCATAGATTCTTTTTTACAGTTCCAACTAATCAACAAATAATCCATTTTTCTATGAGAGGCAATGTGAAAATTATTTGAATTCTTCATACTCTTCACCGCATGATGAATGTGACAATGTCAAAATCAATCACTTTACTTAACTTTTTCTCCAACACATTAAATGGCATCAACTCCCCTTCATTGATTAAATCTTTAACCAAATAAAACCAATTCTCTTCAAAAACCTTGTGTTTTGTATCTTAACAAATTCTTGTATATTTATATTGTCCCATAAGGGGGTTAATTCAATTGTCGTGATAATATTTAATATCTTCTTTAAAGATCCCAAAGTACAATTCCATGAATATTGTCCATCTTCTATATTCACATAAATCAACATCTCTGATTCTAATAATTCATACATGGACTATAACGCCCCATTTGGTCTTATTGAGCAGAAATCTTTCCAAATTAAAATTCCTGAAATTTTATGCCGCAAGTAATTAGGTGCCAGAAATATCTGTGGAGAAAATGGCCGGTGAAGCATCAGTCTCACTCAGACTTCAGAAGATATTGTCTTTTTATTCTCACCCTCTGACAACCTAAAATCAGGTTGTTTAAAAGCGTTTTCATGAATCTAAAGATTCTCTTATTTACTCATATCAGGCAGACTCTTAATATATATAGAACTAGAAGCGAAAGACCATCATCTTAATCAGGACTATTCTATCTGCATTAGATAACAGCATCTTAAACCACACTAATATCTTCTGTCTTACTTTCCTAATTAACCATATAGTGTTAAGTGATACCACACTTGTATCCTCAATGTGATAATTATCTCTAAATTTTCCGAACTATATTTTTTTCTAGTAAAATCTGTAAATCTTCCCATAATTGTCTAATGAAGTTGACGCGCCCCTGGGCCTGCTGTGTCGCGCAGCGTCTCGCGCTCGGGGGCTTACCCGGAACCGGATCAGATGAGGGTTGTAGTCTCCGAGTGGCGGGGACCCGGTCCGTGCCCAGGGAGTCAAACTCAGTGTGTGGCAGTCTTGATAGGTGTTATTTGAGTGTCGACTACGCCACCCGTTGATTTGCAGCTATGGAGCTGCCGCTGCAGGGCAGACCGCTGAGGCCGGTGTAGAATTGCGCAGCGTGATAGTATAACCCCCAACGGGAGGGGTATGGCCTCAGGGCAGCCGACGTGGAAGATGGGGGTAGCAGGAACCACTCAGAGACGGTGCGGTGTAATTCAGGGTCTTTACTGGTAACAACGATAGACCCTCCCGGAGTACTTGCTAGCGAACGGGGCCTGGTCAGTCCTTGAGCAGATGGGATCTCCCCTGGCCAGGCGGAGTTGTAGGCCTCCCAAACTGACTGTACTCTTCTGGCTACCTTGCTAGAAGCGGATATAAGTAGCCCACGTCCCTGAGTGTGCCGTGTGGTGCTCACCCGTATGGCCGGTGACTCGGGGCCTTCTAATGGCTTTCGCTCCACGATGGCGGTGCTGGTCCCACGCGTGTGACCTTGCCTTCGGGTTTCTGGGCCTGAGGACCTGAAATCCCCTGCCGGTCGGCTTCTGCTGCTGGGTAAGAGTTAGTCCCCACAGCCTCGGATGCCGGGTCCGGTAAGAAAGCTTCTCAGTCAGGGCGAGCTCTGCAGCTGCCAGCCCCTGACTCGTAGTAGTATTGCTCCCACTGAGCTTCTGCTGTTTCTTCCTATGACTGTTTCTCGTCTCTACTCTCCTTGACTCCTAACCCTGCCTCAGCCCCGGGTTTATATAGGGGAAGTTCTTCCCCTCCCAAGACTGGGCAGGAGGTGTGGCATGCACAGGATCCCTGACCAAAGGACCTCCCACCTGCTCTCAGACATAACATTACATTACTGTGGAAACCAGACCCCTGGGGTGCCACATTCCCCCCTAGTGAAATTTAGTACTCCGGGACTAAACATATTTTAGAAAAACATAACAAGATATAACAACAATAATAGTACAATAAGAAGAAACACATAAAGGTGGTCACGGATATCTGTAACCGGGTGCAGTCTTTGAAGAAAGCAAGGTGTCCATTTCACCAAAACAGGGAGACGTAACCAGGTAGGGGTCTGTTCTGCCCCGAGTCCTTAACAGTCTTTAGTCCGTCCTGGGTTACGCTCCAACTATGTACACAGGATTCCCGGTAAATCCACCAAAGACTCCTATAAACAACTAGAAACACATAATTATACACAAGCAATAAGAAAAACAGGTAACCACAAATAAAACAACTTATACATTTCAAATCCTCCAACGTGCGGGTAACTGGCCTCTAGTGGCCCTAGTGGACCTACGGAGCTGACTGTCTAGCCCTGAACTACAGGGTGTAGGTGACGCGCCCCCTGGGCCATATTCTTTAGGGGAATACCCGGAGCCGGATCAGATGGGGGTTGTAGTCTTCCGAGTGGCTGTGACCCGGTCCGTGCCCAGGGTGTCAAGCTCAGTTGTATGTGGCAGTCCTACAGATGTTATAAAGTTCTTAATGTCGACTACGCCACCCGTTGTATTGCGGTCACTATGGCCGCCGCTGCAGCAGGGTCCGCTGAGGCTGATGGTGTTGGTGCAGCTTTTGGTAGTATAACCCCCAACGGGTGGGGTATAGCCTCAGGGGGTCAGGTGCAGAGAATGGGGGTTGTGGTGGTGCAGCATAGATGTTAAATGAAGACAGAGTCGGGTTGTGCAGTTTAGGGTATTTACTCACTGCTGATGTTCCGGTCACTCCAGCTTCAAGTGACCACCCGAGCCGTGCTGCGTCCACCAGGTCCTGGATTCAGCAAACCCCCAAACAAGTCCGGAGCGTGACCCTGAGCTCTCCTTCTGTCCTTTCCTCTGGCCGTCCCCACTAGTGATCCACCTAGGTCCAGCTCCCTCGGGCCTTCTGTTGGGACACCCTTGGCCTTGGGTTCCCTGACCCTCCACGTGGTATGCCTTCGGGGTGGATGTGGTGGGTGGCCGTGGCAGACGCTGCCCACGGCCTCCGGTCTCTGGCTAGGGTGTGCTTTTGCCCCCACCAGTTTGGGATCCGGTACCCTATTGCCGACTCTTCACCCGGGGATTGAATTTGGGTTCTCAGAGTCCTCTCTTTGTCTCCTCTGGGTCTTTCCTTCTCTGCTCCACTCTCTCTCTCTCTGGGGCTTCTCTGCTCCTTGCTCTGACAGACTGACTCCTCTGCAAAGACTGACTGACTGACCCTGATCTATGATGGTGCCCACCTTATATACTCCCTCTATGTGTGAGCTCAGGCGACCAGCACCCAATGAGCTCCTATCTTTACCCAGGCTGCTCCCCCTATCTGCCCCTACACTACTTGGGATGTACCACCCCCCTCCCACTCCAGCCAGGAACAGACTCGGTCGTACCTGCACATTTCTAAGTGGGAGTACCGTTGGTCTGCTCCTCGGAAATGGGATGTGTGTAGTGCATGCAGCCTACCGAGCTCAGGTCCACACTCCATCCTTACCCGGGAGTGGAATATCACACCTCTGGGTTGAGGTGCAATACCCCTGTAGCAGCCGAATCCTCAGGGTGCTACATTCCCCCCTGGTAAATCACAGCACGTCCTCGGGCTGTAAGAACAAAACACCACAAAACATACAAATTTTTGCATAAACATATAAAACATATAAAACAACATATATTAGCAGCATCATAAAACTTTTCATATAAAACATTCTCGTCGCCTCTGGCTCCTCCTCCGGTCACTGTGCAACGTGTGACCGGGTAAAGTGCGACAGTCTTTTCTTGAAAAATGGTTTTCCTATAAAACCGGTAGGGGGCGCTTTAGGAAGCGCAACTATATACAAAAGGGGTAGTGGCCGCTCTCAGTCCTCGGCCAGGTATTAGGAAGGAATGACCGCTCTCAGTCCTCGGTCAGTGGGATTTAAGGGTTAAACGGGTAAACAGTTCACACTTGCTGGTCCCCACGGGGACTATATTAGCAACAACGGTTCACTGTGCCCCGACGGGCAACTATATACAGCTTCTACTCCGCTGTACTCAACGACGACGTCCTCCTGCTCTTTCTTTGTGATTCACTTTAGCTTCAGACCCGTCCGGGTCCTCTTGCTCTTCCTCCTCACACCGCAGCTCTTCCTCCGTCAGGCGATGCACATGGAGGGCGTAGGGTCCTTTGGCACACTTGTGCCGGGTGAAGGTGACCTCGTCCCCGATGTAAAGGTCACGACCTCTGTGTCCCTCCGGTAGGTGGGACTCAACGTCTCTCCTGGTCACGAAGACGTCGCCTAGGGTGCGGTGGTCTCGGATGAAGCCCCACCCATGCTGCATGTTAAACTTTATCACAGTCCCGGTGGTGCGGGGACTATGCGCTGCACGGGGGTCTCTCCTGGCCCGGCTCTTCTGCTCCGCGCTCCTTATTTGAGCTTGCTGTTCCCGGACCCGCCTCTCTCTCCGCTCCCTCTCAAAGACCTCGAGCTGTTGGCGGCAGCACTCAGCACGCTCCGCTGCAGCTGCCCGAGTCTCCTGAGTGAACCCCATGAGGTCTTCTCCGGTGGGGTCCCACTCAAACTGGGTCTCTTCTAACGGGGGCGAGATCCTCTTTACGGGCTTTGGAGCCGGGATCAGGGGTGCACACATGGCCCCAGCCTTCCTCTGCCGTTCCAGTTCATGATATTCCTGGGGCCAGATGAAAGGCTGCCCATCCGGGCACGTGTGTTGGGTAAACAGGTCCTCTCCCAGATGCGGCACTTTTGGTCTTATGGGCGCGGTGGTGTTAGCGCCCGGGTTGCCCGGGCCTTGCGGCCAGGCCTGGGGTATCTGGAAGGTGAAGGGCACCGTAAGGACGGCGGCGCCCTGGGCTACTTGGCCCTGCGACCAGGCCGGGGGCTCCGCGGAGGTAGGGGGCGCTGTTGGTATTGCGGCGCCCGGGGGTACTAGGCCTTGCGACCAGGCTGGTGGTACTTCCTGCTTGGTCACGCTCGGGGTCGAGGCGTGTGACGTCACAGGGGTCGCGGCTCCCGTTTGAGGCCTAGTCTGCGGCGGTGACGTTGCAGCGACGGGCACGGCAGGATAGACTTCGGGCTCTGCGACGGGGAGCTGGGGCAGGTACGCGGTTTCCCGGTTTGGGGTATAGACGTCCCCTTTACCTGCCTCCACTCGTTCGGCTCCCTTCTCGGCGCCGTCTCCGGCCTTCAGTCCTCCTGCGCCATCCTCAGAGGCGGTCTGTCTCCTCGTCTCGGGTGGCATGCTCCGCTGACGGGTCTCAGTCTGCTGGGCCATCTCTCGGCTCCACTGCGCCAACGTCTCTCGCTGCACCCGGGCCATCCTCCGTGCGAGGCCCTCCAGAGCGGTCTGCGCACACTCCCGGTCTCGGGGGAGCTGTGCTAGGACCTCCACTAGGCCTAGTGGGGTCGTTGTTTCCAGCAGGCTCCTGACCAACGGGTCGGTGCTGCTCTGCTCTCCTACAGTTGTCTCCAGCAGGCTCCTGGCCAGCGGGCCGGTGCTGCTCTGCTCTCCCTCCTCTGTTTCTAGCAGGCTCCTGGCCAACGGGCCGGTGCTGCTCTGCTTTCTCGCCATCTCCGGGTAAGCTCCTCCGATACTCTTCTCCAGGCTTCTTGCCTCCGGGTGCGCTCGCTCCAGACTGCTCCAAGCGACACCCATCTTTTCTCTCTTCTTCTCAGTCCTCCCACTTCGAGGGCGGTCCCGGGGCCACTTGGTGATTGTCAGCTCCAGGGGCAGTTCTTTCACGCTGACAGACACCTCTAGCATCACAGTCTCTGTTGGTGGGGGCGGTTTCCACTTTTGGCGCCATTTTCGGTCCTGGCCCACGATGGGAGGCGGCCTCTTGCCATCCTCTGGCACGCCCATAATGGCGTCCGCTCTTCCAAGGCGGGAAACCTTTGGAAATGGCGGGAATCGTCTCCCAGTGGCGGGAAACTCTGCAGATGGCGGGAAAAAGCTGTTAATGGCGGACAACCGGCGGGAATCGATCTGTGATGAGGTCCGATGGCGGGGACCCTCCGGAACCGGCAGGAGACTTCTTTTTGAGGTAAACTCGTTCTTTTCTTCAGGCACGCAGTACCCGGTTGTTGCGGGCACGTAATCCTGCCGACTACGCCAAAGTTGACGCGCCCCCTGGGCCATATTCTTTAGGGGAATACCCGGAGCCGGATCAGATGGGAGTTGTAGTCTTCCGAGTGGCTATGACCCGGTCCGTGCCCAGGGTGTTAAGCTCAGTTGTATGTGGCAGTCCTACAGATGTTATAAAGTTCTTAATGTCGACTACGCCACCCGTTGTATTGCGGTCACTATGGCCGCCGCTGCAGCAGGGTCCGCTGAGGCTGATGGTGTTGGTGCAGCTTTTGGTAGTATAACCCCCAACGGGTGGGGTATAGCCTCAGGGGGTCAGGTGCAGAGAATGGGGGTTGTGGTGGTGCAGCATAGATGTTAAATGAAGACAGAGTCGGGTTGTGCAGTTTAGGGTATTTACTCACTGCTGATGTTCCGGTCACTCCAGCTTCAAGTGACCACCCGAGCCGTGCTGCGTCCACCAGGTCCTGGATTCAGCAAACCCCCAAACAAGTCCGGAGCGTGACCCTGAGCTCTCCTTCTGTCCTTTCCTCTGGCCGTCCCCACTAGTGATCCACCTAGGTCCAGCTCCCTCGGGCCTTCTGTTGGGACACCCTTGGCCTTGGGTTCCCTGACCCTCCACGTGGTATGCCTTCGGGGTGGATGTGGTGGGTGGCCGTGGCAGACGCTGCCCACGGCCTCCGGTCTCTGGCTAGGGTGTGCTTTTGCCCCCACCAGTTTGGGATCCGGTACCCTATTGCCGACTCTTCACCCGGGGATTGAATTTGGGTTCTCAGAGTCCTCTCTTTGTCTCCTCTGGGTCTTTCCTTCTCTGCTCCACTCTCTCTCTCTCTGGGGCTTCTCTGCTCCTTGCTCTGACAGACTGACTCCTCTGCAAAGACTGACTGACTGACCCTGATCTATGATGGTGCCCACCTTATATACTCCCTCTATGTGTGAGCTCAGGCGACCAGCACCCAATGAGCTCCTATCTTTACCCAGGCTGCTCCCCCTATCTGCCCCTACACTACTTGGGATGTACCACCCCCCTCCCACTCCAGCCAGGAACAGACTCGGTCGTACCTGCACATTTCTAAGTGGGAGTACCGTTGGTCTGCTCCTCGGAAATGGGATGTGTGTAGTGCATGCAGCCTACCGAGCTCAGGTCCACACTCCATCCTTACCCGGGAGTGGAATATCACACCTCTGGGTTGAGGTGCAATATCCCTGTAGCAGCCGAATCCTCAGGGTGCTACATAGGAGCTGTCAAGGGTAAACTGGGCAGCTGTCTACCGGCTCTTTGGCTCACTAGGGGTACGGCAGGCTCACTATAAGCAGAGGGTTGATCCTCCTGTTCTGCTTGTGTGGAGTCTTCTGCCTCCTGGACCGGCTGCTCTTCCAGCTCTACCTGTCGCTCCGTAGGTGCTTGGGATGCGGGTTGGAGGAAGGTGAGTACGGGTACCACAACTGCGCCATTGACTTGAGTCCAAGACCGAGGGAAGTCTCCGAGCACAGTACTAACCATGTCTTCCCTTTCCTCTATGGGTCGAGGGTCTTCTTGTTCCTCTTCAGGGTTCCGTAGCTGTTCGGGACACTTCTTCAGGTGATCCTGGGATACAATGGTTGTGGTTTCACCTCCGTCTTTACTGATGGGTTGTCGTGGCTTGAGGGCAGTACGGTGTACGGGTCCTTCTACCACTGGTCGTCCAACTTGTGGAGCCGTCTTTTTCTCTTCAAGACCTGCTCTCCGGGTACCAGGGGAACAGCGGGAGCATACTGGTTGTAAGTTTTCTCTTGTCTTTCCCTAGCCTGACAGAGACTTCGCTCCACGCTCTCCTGTACTCTCCGGTACTGCTGCTGCCTCTCTGTGTCCCAGTCTGCTTCTGGTGAAGTGTCCTCGGGTGTCAGGACTCCCATTTCCAGGTCAACAGGTAACTTACCAGGTCTCGCCCTCATTAGGTAAGCCGGGGTACAGTTGGTGGAACCTACCGGGATGTGGTTGTATAGGTCCACCAGATCGGGCAGCTTCTCAGGCCACAGACCGCGTTCTTCCAGGGGCAACGTTTTCAGAAGATCCATTACCACCTGGTTCATTTTCTCACAAAGTCCATTAGTTTGCGGATGATAGGGTGTCGTCCTTATCTTCCGGCAGCCATACAGAGTGCAGAATTCTTGGAAGACCTCCGCTTCAAAGGCAGGTCCCTGGTCTGTCAACACTTGGTCCGGGTACCCGTGTGGACGGCAGAAATGCTGCTGGAAGGCTCTAGCTGCTGTTCGAGCTGTTAAGTCCTTGACGGGGACGACAACCAAGAACCGGGAGTAGTGATCCACGATGGTTAGTGCGTAGACGTAGCCACTTCTGCTTGGGGTCAGTTTTACATGATCCAAGGCTACCAGTTCCAACGGCTGCCTGGTGACGATGGACTGCAGGGGAGTCTTCTGGCTGGCACGGTCCTTCCTTCTTAGGTTGCACGGGCCACAGTCTCTGCACCACCTCTCGATGGTTCCCCTCATGCCTACCCAGTGGAACCGCTCGCGCAGCAGGAACTCCAGCTTCTTCCATCCGAAGTGTCCAGCCCCGTCGTGGTATGCCTCCATCACCATGGCTGCGTCTCTTCGTGGCACCACTACTTGCCAGATTAGTTCATGCGTCCGGGAGTTAACCATTCTGCGGCACAACTTCCCCTTGTAAAGGAACAGTCTACTCTTTTCTGCCCACAGTTGCTTGGCTTCCTCCGGAGCGTCTGGGTCAAGGCGAGCCTCTGGCCGAGTCAGCATCTCCTTTACCAGCCGGACGGCAGGGTCGCTGTCTTGCGTTTCCGCCCAGTTGTAGTGAGGCAAGGGGTTAAACGTAGCGGCTTGCTTACTCCCTACCCGGTGGGAACACTGGATAGTCCCATGACGGTGGAACGCAGGGAGTTCGACTTCTTCCAGTTCCTCTGGATCTTCTCCTACGTCCGGTAGATTTGGCATCCTGGACAGGGCGTCCGCGTTGGTATTGGAGCGTCCTGCCCGGTATTTGATAGTGAACTCGTAGTTGAACAGACGAGCCATCCATCTCTGCTCTAGGGCACCGAGTCTTGCTGTGTCCAGGTGTGTCAACGGGTTGTTATCCGTGTACACGATGAACCGGGAAGAAGCGAGGTAGTGCTTAAAGCGTTCGGTGACTGCCCACACCACTGCCAGGAACTCTAGCTTAAAGGAGCTGTAATTCTCCGGGTTTCTCTCGGTGGGTCGCAGTTTTCGGCTGGCGTAAGCGATTACTCGTTCTTTCCCCTGCTGGATCTGGGACAGCACAGCTCCTAGCCCGATGTTACTTGCGTCAGTGTAGAGGATAAAGGGCTGGCTGTAATCGGGGTACGCCAGGATTTCATCCCCCGTGAGGGCCATCTTCAGCTGGCGGAAGGACTCTTCTTCTAACTTCTCCCATCTGAAGGGCGGCTTCTGGTTCTTGGCCTTCCGGGACTGGCCTATCAGGAGGTCCTGCATAGGAGCTGCCTTTTTGGTGAAACCAGGGATGAATCTGCGGTAATAGCCTACCAACCCAAGGAACTGCCGCACTTCCTTTATACTGGAGGGACTTGGCCATTCCTTAATTGCGGTGATCTTATCAGGGTCGGGAGCCACTCCGTCAGCGCTCACCACGTGTCCCAGGTACTGCACCTTTGGCTTCAGGAGGTGACACTTAGAGGGTTTCACCTTCAGGCCGTAACTTGCAGGGCTTCGAACACTTCCGCCAGATGTTTCAGGTGGTCCTCATAAGTCTTGGAATATACGATGACATCGTCCAGGTACAACAGGACCGTCTCGAAGTTTTTGTGTCCCAGACAGCATTCCATTAATCGTTGGAAGGTTCCGGGTGCGTTACAAAGTCCAAACGGCATACAGGTAAACTCGCTAAGTCCCATCGGGGTGGTGAATGCGGTCTTCTCCCGGTCCGCCTCTGCTACAGGAACCTGCCAGTACCCGCTAGTGAGATCCAAGGTAGAGAAGAAGTTAGCAGATCTTAAAGCAGCCAAAGACTCCTCTATCCTTGGTAAAGGGTACGCATCCTTGTGTGTGATACGATTGATTTTCCGGTAATCTACACACATCCTCATAGTGTTGTCTTTCTTTTTGACTAAAACTAGTGGGGCTGCCCAGGGACTACAGCTATCCCGGATTACCCCAGCCTCCTTCATGTCTCTAAGCATCCCCTTGGCGTGTTGGTAATGTGCAGGGGGTACGGGTCGATACCTCTCTTTTATGGGAGGATGATCTCCCGTGGGGATGCGGTGTTCTACCCCCTTAACTCGCCCGAAGTCTAACGGGTGTTTACTAAACACTCTCTCATACTCTTGAACCACCCGGTAGACTCCCTGTTTCTGGTGGGAGGGAGTGGAGTCAGTTCCCAAGTGTAGTTGCTGACACCAATCCTCCATTACTTTCTTAGAGCCGTTACCTTCCTCCGGGTGAGATGGAGGCAAGGGTTCCACAGACTGTATAGAGTTTTGGTTGATGGTATATAATTTGGCTAGCGTGGCATACCGGGGTAGGTATACTTCCCTCTTCCCGATATTTATTAGGCAAACGGGCACCCTCCCATGGTGTACATTAACCACCCCCCGTGCTGTCAAAATGGTGGGCCTACTGTCTGAGTAAACTGGTTCTACCATTGCCTGGTAATCCCTACCTCTCGGACCAATAGCTGCCCGGCACCAAATCATCATTTCACTTTTTGGGGGCATGGCAATAGGGAAAGGGTCACACATTCTTACGCTACAAATCTCACCGCCGGAGAGTTCCACCTGTTGCCGTCGCATCAGTGCCCGGATCTCTTTCTGGAGCACTCGCTGCTCGCCGGAGCTGGCGTTCTTGGCAACCTGTTGTAAAAGGAAAATCACCTCTGCAAGACAATTTTCAATTACATTAGTTCCTAGCGTTATCTTTGGGTGACTCTCGTGTTTGTCAATGTCTACAATAATCAGTCCCTGTGCTGCCAGTTCGACTCTACCAATTTTAATGGTCGCCTCTTTAAATCCGATCTGTGGCACGGGCTGACCATTGCTGGCGATGATACTCAAGTCGTCGTCAGGGTAGAGGGTTATATCCGAGTCATTCCAGTACTGCTTGAAGAGCACGTACGGGATGGTGGTGACCTGTGACCCGGTGTCCAGTTGGGCACTCATAGGGATGCCATCCAGTACCACAGGCAAGACTGGACGCCCTCCGACATATTTGTCGCGCCAGTTCGATGGGCCTGGTGGTCTTTTTCCTGGGGGTTGGCCCTCTACCACCAGGTGGTGCCAGTTTAAAGGACAGTACCTTGCCATATGTCCGGGTTGATTGCAGCGGCGGCAGATGGGTCGTCCGTCCTCGTTGTACCGGTCACTGGGTCTTCCTCTGGCCGGTGGGGTCCTCCTTGGTCGACGCCACGGTATGTTCTCCGGTCCGGATGCCAGCTGGATCTTCCCTGGAGTGGAAGCCTGTAAAGACTGCACAGTTCGGGTTAACGCAGCAACGCTTTTAGCTAGCTCTTGGACCTGATGGTGCAGGTTTGGAGCCGGGTCATTGTTCAAAGCCTGCGCATCAGCCCCTACAGGCCCTGCCGACAAGGGCGCCGCCTCCTGGTGGTAAGTGATAGCTGGGCGCCTGTGGGTCACAACGCCATCCGGTGCCGGTTCTCGGAGCACCCGGATGGCTCTGTCCTTGAACTGTGCAAATCCCAGATGAGGGTCCTGTAGGGCCATTGCCCGCAACTGGGTTCGGTGGGCATTGCAATATAAACCCTCTATAAATTGTTCAGTCAACAGCCTGTCCTCGTCTCCCACGCCGTCAGGGTCGGTCTGCTTAACGGCTCTCAGGGCCTCTTGTAGGTTCAGGGCATAGTCCCTTATACTCTCATGGGCCCGCTGTTTGCACCCGTAGAATCTAAGCTTGATCTCGGCTGAGGTGCGGGTATCAAAGGTGTCCCTCAGCCGGGTTAGTATCCCTGCGACAGTCCTCCCCCCAGGTGGCCAGGACTTTACCTCCCTTCGGGCTGCTCCGGTTAATTGGGCCACCAGGATGCTCACTTTTTGCTCTTCTGTGAGGGGGTACACCTGGAAGAGGCTATCCAGCCTTTCTCTAAAGTCCTGCAGGGTATGTGACTCCCCTGAGTACTGGGGTAGCCAGGCTGCCCCCGGGATATAGGGCATGGTGAAAGGCATGACCGCGACAGCGGTGGCGCTGGCGGGGGTTGAAGCGGTGAAGCTCTCCTCCGTATCCGACATCCTTCTCCCCCCTAGTGGACCGTGGCCTACCTTGCGATGATCCTCTTCCGTAGGCCGCGGCTCCGCAGTGGATCGTCAGGGTTGAGGACCTTCCGTCACGCTCCGGTGACGTCGGCGTCTGCTGGGCTCCTTCCAGGACCTTACGCAACGTCCGGCTTCAGTTCTCGCGGGCTTTTCGGAGTCCACGCCCCTCTTCTTCCCGCGCGGCGTCCTCAAGATGGCGTCCAACGGCGGGAAAACTCCACGGATGGCGGGAAGAAGGCTGAAGATGGCGCCGGATGGCGGGAATCTTCACAGATGGCGGGAAGAAGGCTGAAAATGGCGCCGGATGGCGGGAATCTTCACCACAGGTGAGTTTGAAAGTTTCTTTTTCAGGCACGCAGTACCCGGTGGTTGCGGGCACGAAATCCTGCCGACTATGCCAAAGTTGACGCGCCCCTGGGCCTGCTGTGTCGCGCAGCGTCTCGCGCTCGGGGGCTTACCCGGAACCGGATCAGATGAGGGTTGTAGTCTCCGAGTGGCGGGGACCCGGTCCGTGCCCAGGGAGTCAAACTCAGTGTGTGGCAGTCTTGATAGGTGTTATTTGAGTGTCGACTACGTCACCCGTTGATTTGCAGCTATGGAGCTGCCGCTGCAGGGCAGACCGCTGAGGCCGGTGTAGAATTGTGCAGCGTGATAGTATAACCCCCAACGGGAGGGGTATGGCCTCAGGGCAGCCGACGTGGAAGATGGGGGTAGCAGGAACCACTCAGAGACGGTGCGGTGTAATTCAGGGTCTTTACTGGTAACAACGATAGACCCTCCCGGAGTACTTGCTAGCGAACGGGGCCTGGTCAGTCCTTGAGCAGATGGGATCTCCCCTGGCCAGGCGGAGTTGTAGGCCTCCCAAACTGACTGTACTCTTCTGGCTACCTTGCTAGAAGCGGATATAAGTAGCCCACGTCCCTGAGTGTGCCGTGTGGTGCTCACCCGTATGGCCGGTGACTCGGGGCCTTCTAATGGCTTCCGCTCCACGATGGCGGTGCTGGTCCCACGCGTGTGACCTTGCCTTCGGGTTTCTGGGCCTGAGGACTAGAGATGAGCGGTGTTCGACTAGAACTGTTCGCCAATCTCAAATTCGAGCTGTTTTGGGCGGTGTTCGAGTTGTTCGACGAACCCGAACGATTTGCAAAAAATTCGGCTGTTCGAGGCTTTGTTCGATAACTGTTCGTGCACCAAAAGCGTGTCCTGCATGTCTGGCGCTATTTAGAGCACCAATCATGCAGGGATTGTCTGCCACTCACTGTAATGCCACAGCCATGGTGGTTGTGGCATTACAGTGATTGCCCAAATCGATGGGAACAGTGCCAACAGTGAAACATGAAAAGCCGGCAATTCAGCAGCGGCATACACCTGTACCCGACAATTTAGAACCGAAAGAATAGAGCTTCACACATAGATTAGATAGATATAAACATGTCAGCCACATATATACGAAGTACAGTGAAAGTGCTGCTTACTGTACTTGTCATTTAGTGTAAAGGATTTATCAAAAAAAATAATAGTGTTTTCATGCACCGTCTCTTTAAAAAAGCCGGCCGGCAATTCAGCAGCGGTACCCGACAATTTAGAATAGAAAGAATAGAGAATCACACATAGATTAGATAGATAGAAACATGTCAGCCACATATATACGAAGTACAGTGACAGTGTTGGTTACTGTACTTGTCATTTAGTATTAAAATAAAGGATTTATTATTAAAAAAATTGGCGTGGGGTTCCCCTTAATTTTAGGCTCTAGCGGAGGTTAAGCAGACGGCTGGGGCAGATGTTTGAAGCCTGGGAAGGGGGTAATACCCACGGAGCTTCCCAGGCTACTAATATCAGCCCCCAGCTGAATACATAGCCTTTACTAGCTATTAAAATGGGGGACCCCCCAAAAAAAATGACGTGGGGTCCCCCCTAATTTAATAGCTAGCAAAGGCTAGGCAGACAGCTGGGGGCTGATATTAATAGCCCAGGAAGGGAGCCATGAATATTGGCCCCCTCCCAGGCTAGAAACACCAGCCGTCAGCCGCCCCAGAAATGGCGCATTCATAGGATGCGCCAATTCTGGCACTTAGCCTCGCTCTTCCACGCTGCCCTGGTGCGGTGGCAGGGGGTAATAGGGTTGGGGTTGATGTCAGCTTATAATGCCAGCTGACATCAAGCCCAGGTTAGTAATGGAGAGGCGTCTATAAGACACCCCCATTACTAACCCCATAGTCAAAGTTAAAAAAAACACAAACACCCAGAATAAAGTCCTTTAATTGAAATAAAGACACAATCCTTTATTGTTCTAAATTAAACCATACTTACCGTCACGCCCATTCCAGCTGAAGCCAACGATCTCCTGCAATAAAAGAAAAATAATAAAGCAACCTCATCCTTACCTTTCCATGGTTCCCACGACAGCTTCAGCTCTGCTACATCGAGATAACAGGCTGGACCGCAGCAGAACGCTGCCATCCAGCCTGTCATCCCGCAGACACTGAGAAGCGCAGGCTTGCTTGCGCTGCTCAGCGTCTCTCTGTGACGACATCCAGATGAGCCGAGTTCATGTCCAATGAACTCGGCTCACCTCATGCACGTCACTGACAGCGTGGGAAAATTCTCACGCTGAAGCGGTGAGTGCAGGAGAATTCTCCCACGCTGTCAGTGACGTGCATAAGGTGAGCTCATGTCCAATGAACTCAGCTCACCTCCTGCACGTCACTGACAGCGTGGGAGAATTCTCCTGCACTCAGCGCTTCAGCGTGAGAATTCTCCCACGCTGAAGCGCTGAGTGCAGGAGAATTTTCCCACGCTGTCAGTGACGTGCATAAGGTGAGCTCATGTCCAATGAACTCAGCTCACCTCCTGCACGTCACTGACAGCGTGGGAGAATTCTCCTGCACTCAGCGCTTCAGTGTGAGAGTTCTCCCACGCTGAAGCGCTGAGTGCAGGAGAATTTTCCCACGCTGTCAGTGACGTGCATGAGGTGAGCCGAGTTCATTGGACATTAACTCGGCTCATCTGGATGCCCTCACAGAGAGACACTGTGGAGCGCAAGCAAGCCTGCGCTTCTCAGTGTCTGCGGGATGACAGGCAGGATGGCAGCGTTCTGCTGCGGTCCAGCCTGTCATCTCGATGTAGCAGAGCTGAAGCTGTCATGGGAACCATGGAAAGGTAAGGATGATGTTGCTTTATTATTTTTCTTTTATTTCAGGAGATCGTTGGCTTCAGCTGGAATGGGCGTGATGGTAAGTATGGTTTAATTTAGAACAATAAAGAATTGTGTGTTTATTTCAATTAAAGGACTTTTTTCTGGGTGTTGTGTTTTTTTTAAATACTTTACTAGAAATTCATGGTGGTCATGTCTAATATTGGCGTGACTCCATGAATTTCGGGCTTAGGGCCAGCTGATAATGCCAAGCTGGCCCTAACCCCTTTATTACCCAGTGAGCCACCGCATCAGGGCCCTGGATGAGTTGGGTACAGCGCCAGAAGATGGCGCTTCTATGAACGCGCCATTTTCCGGGGTGGCTGCGGACTGCAATTTGCAGCGGGGGTGGCCCAGAAAGCTTGGGCCTCCCTGCGCTGCGGATTCCAGCCCCCAGCTGCCTAGTTGTACCTGGCTGGACACAAAAACAGGGCGAAGCCCCACGTCAATTTTCTTTAAATTATTTCATGAAATAATTAAGAAAAACAGGGCTTCCCTATATTGTTGTGTCCGGCCAGGTACAAATAGGCAGCTGGTGGTTGGGGGCAGCCCGTTCCTGCCTGCTGTACCTGGCTGGACACAAATATAGTGCGAAGCCCCACGTCAATTTTTTTTAAATTATTTCATGAATTTCCTGAAATAATTTAAAAAAATTGAAGTGGGGCTTCGCACTATATTTGTGTCCAGCCAGGTACAGCAGGCAGGAACGGGCTGCCCCCATCCACCAGCTGCCTATTTGTACCTGGCCGGACACAACAATATAGGGAAGCCCTTTTTTTCTTAATTATTTCATGAATTTCATGAAATAATTAAAAAAAATTGAAGTGGGGCTTCGCACTATATTTGTGTCCAGCCAGGTACAGCAGGCAGGAACGGGCTGCCCCCAACCACCAGCTGCCTATTTGTACCTGGCCGGACACAACAATATAGGGAAGGCCTTTTTTTCTTAATTATTTCATGAATTTCATGAAATAATTAAAAAAAAAGTACGTGGGGCTTCGCCCTATTTTTGTGTCCAGCCAGGTACAACTAGGCAGCTGGGGGCTGGAATCTGCAGCGCAGGGAGGCCCAAGCTTTCTGGGCCCCCCCCCGCTACAAATTGCAGTCCGCAGCCACCCCGGAAAATGGCGCGTTCATAGAAGCGCCATCTTCTGGCGCTGTACCCAACTCATCCAGGGCCCTGGTGCGGTGGCTCACTGGGTAATAAAGGGGTTAGGGCCAGCTTGGTATTATCAGCTGGCCCCAAGCCCAAAATTCATGGGGTCACGCCAGTATTAGACATGACCGCCATGAATTTCTAGTAAAGTATTTAAAAAAAACACAACACCCAGAATAAAGTCCTTTAATTGAAATAAAGACACAATTCTTTATTGTTCTAAATTAAACCATACTTACCATCACACCCATTCCAGCTGAAGCCAACGATCTCCTGCAATAAAAGAAAAATAATAAACCAACCTCATCCTTACCTTTCCATGGTTCCCACGACAGCTTCAGCTCTGCTACATCGAGATGACAGGCTGGACCGCAGCAGAACGCTGCCATCCAGTCTGTCATCCCGCAGACACTGAGAAGCGCAGGCATGCTTGCGCTCCTCACTGTCTCGCTGTGACGGCATCCAGATGAGCCGAGGTCATGTCCAATGAACTCGGCTCACCTCATGCACGTCACTGACAGCGTGGGAAAATTCTCACGCTGAAGTGCTGAGTGCAGGAGAATTCTCCCACGCTGTCAGTGATGTGCATGAGGTGAGCTCATGTCCAATGAACTCAGCTCACCTCCTGCACGTCACTGACAGCGTGGGAAAATTCTCCTGCAATCAGCGCTTCAGCGTGAGAATTTTCCCACGCTGTCAGTGACGTGCATGAGGTGAGCCGAGTTCATTGGACATGAACTCGGCTCATCTGGATGTCGTCACAGAGAGACGCTGAGCAGCGCAAGCAAGCCTGCGCTTCTCAGTGTCTGCGGGATGACAGGCTGGATTGCAGCGTTCTGCTGCGGTCCAGCCTGTCATCTCGATGTAGCAGAGCTGAAGCTGTCGTGGGAACCATGGAAAGGTAAGGATGAGGTTGCTTTATTATTTTATTTTTATTGCAGGAGATCGTTGGCTTCAGCTGGAATGGGCGTGATGGTAAGTATGGTTTAATTTAGAACAATAAAGGAATGTGTCTTTATTTCAATTAAAGGACTTTATTCTGGGTGTTTGTGTTTTTTTTTAACTTTGACTATGGGGTTAGTAATGGGGGTGTCTTATAGACGCCTCTCCATTACTAACCTGGGCTTGATGTCAGCTGGCATTATAAGCTGACATCAACCCCAACCCTATTACCCCCTGCCACCGCACCAGGGCAGCGTGGAAGAGCGAGGCTAAGTGCCAGAATTGGCGCATCCTATGAATGCGCCATTTCTGGGGCGGCTGACGGCTGGTGTTTCTAGCCTGGGAGGGGGCCAATATTCATGGCTCCCTTCCTGGGCTATTAATATCAGCCCCCAGCTGTCTGCCTAGCCTTTGCTAGCTATTAAATTAGGGGGGACCCCACGTCATTTTTTTTGGGGGGTCCCCCATTTTAATAGCTAGTAAAGGCTATGTATTCAGCTGGGGGCTGATATTAGTAGCCTGGGAAGCTCCGTGGGTATTACCCCCTTCCCAGGCTTCAAACATCTGCCCCAGCCGTCTGCTTAACCTCCGCTAGAGCCTAAAATTAAGGGGAACCCCACGCCAATTTTTTTAATAATAAATCCTTTATTTTAATACTAAATGACAAGTACAGTAACCAACACTATCACTGTACTTCATATATATGTGACTGACATGTTTCTATCTTTCTAATCTATGTGTGATGCTCTATCTTTCTGTTCTAAATTGTCGGGTACCGCTGCTGAATTGCCGGCCGGCTTTTTTAAAGAGACGGTGCATGAAAACACTATTATTTTTTTAAATAAATCCTTTACACTAAATGACAAGTACAGTAAGCAACACTATCACTGTACTTATTATATATGTGACTGACATGTTTCTATCTATCTAATCTATGTGTGAAGCTCTATTCTTTCTGTTCTAAATTGTCGGGTACAGATGCTGAATTGCCGGCCGGCTTTTTTAAAGAGACGGTGCATGAAAACACTAATATTTTTTTTAATAAATCCTTTACACTAAATGACAAGTGCAGTAACCAACACTGTCACTGTGCTTCTTATATGTGTGACTGACATGTTTCTATCTATCTAATCTATGTGTGATGCTCTATTCCTTCTTGTCTAAATTGTCGGGTACCGGTGTATGCCGCTGCTGAATTTGCCGGCCGGCTTTTTTAAAGAGAGTGTCTTCTGAGCAGTTTGTCAGCTTTTGGACACCTTTGCAGGTGTTTTCTATGTGTTTCTATGTGTTTTTGTTTGCCTGCCATTGGTTTTAACGGTGTTCGACGGTGTTCTAAGGTGTTCGACGAACAGTTCGACGAACAGTTCCTCGAACATCCCGGTGTTCGACGAACCGAACCGAACCCGAACACTACGGGGGTGGCTCAACACTACTGAGGACCTGAAATCCCCTGCCGGTCGGCTTCTGCTGCTGGGTAAGAGTTAGTCCCCACAGCCTCGGACGCCGGGTCCGGTAAGAAAGCTTCTCAGTCAGGGCGAGCTCTGCAGCTGCCAGCCCCTGACTCGTAGTAGTATTGCTCCCACTGAGCTTCTGCTGTTTCTTCCTATGACTGTTTCTCGTCTCTACTCTCCTTGACTCCTAACCCTGCCTCAGCCCCGGGTTTATATAGGGGAAGTTCTTCCCCTCCCAAGACTGGGCAGGAGGTGTGGCATGCACAGGATCCCTGACCAAAGGACCTCCCACCTGCTCTCAGACATAACATTACATTACTGTGGAAACCAGACCCCTGGGGTGCCACATTTTCATGAATTGATAATAAAACCCATTTACTCTAGTTGATGTCCAAGGCAGAGTGAGCACTTAAAACCCTAATGACATTCGTGGTCCACAGGAGGAATTTTCCCTTTCTCTAATGCAGTAAGGAACCTCTTCCAAAACTCTTCAAAACCGTTTCAGGAAAAGAAAAACTCCTCCAAAAACTTCCCAAGAAAGGAAAGTTTCCTGAAACTATTTCCATTGAAAAACATATGGTCTACAAATTCCTGAAACTCTGTGTGAACATAGCCTTAGACTAGTACCGATATGATATTGATGATCTCTAAAAAGAATAGCCCATTAATATCAAGGTCCAAGTAAAGACTTTTAGGTCCTGATTCATTAAACAGTTTTCTATTGAAAAACTCCTTGAAATGTGACAAACTTTTGGCATGTAAAATTTTAGAAGCTTTCAGCATTTTTACACTAGACCATGAATGACTCTGCCAAAGTGGGCAGAGTTTATGCAGAATTGCGTGTTGCGATGCTCTCCTATCAAATTAATCATAGTTTGGCTCACAAACATGGTGTAAATTATACCAGAAATGTAGTTCAGCCAGGGGTAACAGTTCTGGCAAGGAACATATGACTTGTAAAATGCATCAAATTCATTAAGTGGAGCGTGCCACTTAATGAATTTGGTGCATCTTACTCCAGTACACCTTTCATTAAGACTTGTGTGAAAAACTCCAGTTTTAATGAATTGGGCCTTAAACTTTTACTATAGTTTGAATAAGGTACACAATAGTTACTATATAAATTGGCACAGCTGGCAGGTGTTTTTCAGATGTACTGCATTTATCTGATTTTTTCTTGTGCCCATTTTAGACTTGATCTTCTAATCTATATAAATGAAAATGGAAATGTTCGTTTGTTCAAAATCTTAAATCTCCGAAAGTTCTTCACCGATTGCTTTGAAATTTTGACACAACGTTTCATTCGAATACACGCATGTGTGTAATCTCTAGATCTACACAGGCAATGGAACAGCAAAAAATATTGTATACCCACAAACATTGTGAAATTAAATATTTTAGAAACGTGCGCTTTCTCTTTTCATTCTTTTCCATTTAACCAGAATGAGCCACAGCAACGTGTGGCCGGGTACAGCTAGTACTAAATATAAATCTGCTGTACTGTGTCTATCGGATTGTATATTTGCCTTATTTTGGCTGGAAGCATTTCTTCCTATTGATACTGTACCATTATATCCTAGAAAGCACTTACTGCAGTAGTAGAAGCTTGTTATACTCCACTTTTATAAAATGCCTTTTATCCAATAATGCTCAATGTTGTAAAATAATGATAAAAGACTTTCTATACATTCTGCTCAAATTTTACAAAAATTTGCATTCGCCAAAATGTGGATTTTTTCTAATTCGCTTAAAGGCAGTTTCAGCAATATGACAGCCGCTGGGCAACATTTTCCTGAACCGTAAAGGGCCATCAAAAGGTTAAAAAAAAAGTTTAAAAATCCTGTACTGCTCACCTCTTGGGCCCCTCTACTCCTCACTATCAACTAGGAAAAACAATTTACCAAATACATTGTTTATAATGTGGGTTAGGCCATGGAATTAGGCCTAAACTATGCCAAAAATATTAAATAAGACACTCCTTATAACATGGTAAAAAAAGTGAAAACTAAATTTTTTGATGCACTGCCAATTTGTAAGTTTTTCCACGTACAAAGAATGGATAGGTCTGTAATTTTAATCATAGGTTCACTTCACCTGTGAGAGACAGAATCTTAAACAAAATCCAGAAAATCACATTGTATGATTTTTACTTAATTAATTTGCATTTTATTGCATGAAATAAGTATTTGATACAGAAAAACAGAACATAATTTTTGGTACAGAAACCTTTCTTTGCTATTACAGAGATCAGACGTTTCCTGTAGTTCATGATCAAGTTTGCAGACACTGCAGCATCAGGGATTTTGGCCCACTCCTCCATACAGATCTTCACTAGATCTTTCATACTTTGGGTCTGTGGCTGGGCAACATTGAGTTTCAGCTCCCTCCAAAGATTTTCTATTGGGTTCAGGTCTGGAAACTGGTTAGGCCACTCAAGGACCTTAAAATGCATCTTATGGACTCACTCCTTAGTTGTCCTGGCTGTGTGTTTCAGGTCATTGTCATGCTGGAAGATCCAGCCACGACAAATCTTCAATGCTCTTACTTAGGGAAGGAAGTTGCTGTTGACCAAAATCTCGCAATACATGACCCCATCCACCCGCCCTTCAATACGGTGCAGTCGTCCTGCCACCTTTGCAGAAAAGCACCCCCAAAGTAATATGTTTCCCCCACCATGCTTCATGGTTGAGACGGTGTTCTTGAGGTTGTACTCATCCTTCTTCTTCCTCCAAACACGGCAAGTTGTAGCATCGGCGTCTCTGCCCCTTGCCAGGCAGAGACGCCATCCCTCTCAACGCCGCGCTCCCCGCCCGGCGTCCTCCAGCGCTCCTCTTCCTGCTTCTGCCAGCTCCGCCCTAAGGAGTCCCCGGCCAATTGCCGGAGGTCCTCCCATATATAAAGCACTTCCTCCAATATGGAGGTGCCCGAGCAATAGTTGATGCACAGTGTACTTACCTCTGCTTCAGCCCTCAGGTCCCGCTGCTTGCCTGACTACTAGTCCTGCCCGCCAGCCTGACTATCATTCTAGTCCACCAGCCTGACTACTCTCCAGCCCGACAGTCTGTCTTCTGTTCAGTCAGCCAGTCTGTCTATGGGCTTTGCCCACCAGCTTACCTGGAAGCACCTGCCCGCTACCTACCGTGCCTACCTGGAGGCTCCTGCTTGTTACCTGCTGTGCCTACCTGAAGGCTCCCACTTGCTACCTACCGTGCCTACCTGGAGGCTCCCGCTTGCTATCTCCCATGCCTACCTGGAGGCTCCCGCTTGCTACCTGCCGTGCCTACCTGGAGGCTCCTGCTGTCACTTGCTGTGACCACCTGTCAGCCTACCTGGAGGCTCCTGCCTGTCACTTGCCGTGACCACCTGTCAGCCTACCTGGAGGCTCCAGCCCGTCACTTGCCGTGACCACCTGACAGCCTACCTAGAGGCTCCTGCCTGTCACCTGCTGTGTCAGCCAGTCCATCCACCAGGACCACTCGTCAGCCTGCCTGCTGTGCCCATCTGCTATACCGGTCAGTCCTCGCCATCTGTCCTGTGGGAGTCACCTGCTCTCTTACAAGGTCGTCCCCAGAGTAGCACCTGGTCCCTCTGCTCGGTCCCTCCCTGATCACGGAGTCGTTAGCCGCCGTACGACCTAGGTCGGTCCGAGTTGATACTTAGTTACGCCCCTCTGGGTCCCTCCTTGCACAGCAGCACAGAGGTTCCACCACCCGGATCCGTAACAGTTTGCTCGGGCCATGGAACCCGGTGGCCCCCAAGCTCCTTCGCTCTCTGAACTGTACCAGGAGGTTTCTCGTCAGCGATCCCAACAGGAAGCCATCCTAAACTTCCTGCGGAGTGTCAACTTCCGCCTGGACACACTGACTGTTCCACCTGTGTCCGCCTCGAGTCGTGCGACTGCCGCTCCAGCAGCTCCGCTGCCCACCTTTACCATGGCATCCAACCCAGGTCCCCGGCTTTCTGCACCTCCTCGTTTTGGAGGTGACCCCGCTCTAGCTCGGGGTTTCATAAACCAGTGCACCCTGCACTTTGAACTTTTGGCACATCAGTTTCCCTCCGACCGGGCCAAGGTGGCGTTCATCATGTCTCACCTCACTGGAGAAGCACTGGCATGGCTAAATCCCCTGTGGGAGAGAGGGGATCCCCTGGTGTCCGATCTATCGCCTTTCCTTGCTGCTTTCCGGAAAGTCTTCGATGATCCAGGACGAAAATCCTCTACTGCCTCCTCTCTGCTTCTTATCCGCCAAGGGAGTCTCACCGTGGGCCAATATGCCATACGGTTCCGTACCCTCGCTTCTGAGCTTGCCTGGGACAACGAGGCCCTGGTGTCCATCTTCTGGGAGGGCCTTTCCGGTCAAATTAAGGACGAGTTAGCCGGCCAGGACATTCCTACCACCCTGGAAGACCTGGTGTCGCTAGCTACCCGGATCGACATCCGTTTCCTGGAACGTGCTAAAGAGACTTCCCGGGAGCGAAGATTTCCTTGTCTTGCTCCTACTTTCCAGAGACCTGCCTCCATATTAGCAACTCCCTGGGCATGCTCACCCGAACCTATGCAGGTCGACCAGACCAAGATGGTCAAATCTCGCCAAGAGTCACGCCGAGCCGAGGGGAGCTGTTTCTACTGTGGCAGTAAGGAGCACTTCATCCGTTCCTGCCCGGTGAAGCTGGGAAACGCCAGTGTCTAGGACCGCTCGGAGAGGTCATCCTAGGCAAAAGTAAACCCTCTCCTTCCCTGACTTTGTCTGTCTCCATCTCCTGGAGAGAGAACCGCTACTTTGAAATAGCACACCTAGATTCCGGAGCAGCTGGGAACCTCATTTCCCAGTCCCTGGTAGAGAAATATCACATTCCCACAAAACCTCTGGCTGAACCATTGGCAGATGCCTCCGTGGATGGAAGACTCCTTCCGGTGACCATCCTGCTCGTCACAGAACCTATAACCCTGCAGGTGGGAATGCTGCACTCTGAGAGGATCTCCTTCCATGTGCTTTCCGGTCTCTCTCACTCCCTATTGCTTGGTCTACCCTGGCTTCAGAAACATGAACCTGTGCTGAATTGGCAATCTGGTGAAGTTCTCCGTTGGGGGCAGAATTGCCATAAGACCTGCCTGGTCCCGGTCTGCCCGGTTCGTCCTCCTCCCACCCCGGCTAATCTACCCGGTTTACCGGCCCCTTCTGGTCCTATGCAGATGTATTAGACATAAAGGAAGCAGAGACACTGCCACCTCATAGGCCATATGATTGCCCAATCGACCTGGTACCCGGAGCCACTCCACCCCGTGGGCGTATTTACCCGTTGTCTTCCGTGACCTTGTATATTCCTGCGTGGTGGTCTACCTGGGCGACATCTTGGTCTTCTCTCCGGACCTTCCCACACACCGGAGGGATGTTCGTCAGGTCCTGCTTAGGCTCAGGCAGAATCACCTCTATGCAAAATACGAGAAGTGCCTCTTCGAGCAGACCTCCCTTCCATTCCTGGGCTATATTATCTCCCAGACAGGTCTACGAATGGACCCCGAGAAGCTCTCTGCCGTCTTAAAGTGGCCCCGTCCGGAGGGGTTGAAGGCGATTCAGCGATTCCTGGGCTTCGCCAACTACTACCGTCTCTTCATCCCGCACTTCTCTTCCCGGATTGCTCCCATCTCTGCGCTCACCCGTGAGGGAGTAAATCCCAAGGTATGGCCGCCCGAAGCTAAGGAGGCCTTCTTTTCCTTAAAGCAAGCCTTCTCCTCTGCCCCAGTGCTGCAGTGTCCGGACTGCAACAAACAGTTCTTCCTGGAGGTTGATGCTTCCTCCTCCTGAGCCGGAGCGGTGCTCACCCAAAAATCTTCATCTGGGAGAATGGTAACCTGCGGCTTCTTCTCCAAACTCTTCTCCTTGTCTGAGCGCAACTACTCCATAGGAGACCGAGAACTGCTAGCCATTAAATTGGCGCTGGAGGAGTGGCGTTACCAGCTTGAAGGGGCTCTATGCCCAGTGATCATCTATACTGATCACAAAAACCTTGCATATCTCCAGAATGCCCAAAGACTCAATCCGCGTCAGGCCCAGTGGTCTTTGTTCTTCGCTCACTTCGACTTTATCCTACATTTCCGCCCGGCGGACAAGAATGTTAAAGCTGACGCCTTGTCCCGATCCTTCCTGTCCTCCGATCTAGAGGAGGAGCCTATGCACATCATCGACCCCTCCAAAGTGATGATGTTACTAAGAAAATCGCTGATTGGTCGCTGCCCGCGACCAATCACCGATTTGGGCATCACATTTAAATAGCGGCCGCGACTAATCACCGATCTTGGCGCCACATTTAAACACTGCTGTGCTGATTGGTCGCGGACGCTGCCCGCGACCAATCACCGATTTGGGCGCCACATTTAAATAGCGGCTGCGACCAATCACCGATCTTGCAGACACATATAAACACCGCTGTGCTGATTGGTCGCGGACAGCATCCGCGACCAATCAGCACAGCGGTGTTTAACTTTTGCGGCAAGATCAGTGATTGGTCGCGGACGAAGACCGCGACCAATCATCGAATCGTATTGGTGAGGACCGGGGAGTGGAATCGTATTGGTGAGGACCGGGAAGCGCTGCTGCCTGTGCGGCTACTTCCGCTGCGAGAACCCGGGACATGAGCGGGCGCTCACAGCAGAAGTATCCCGACCCGCAGCGGGGTCCTTCTGCTGCTACCGACTGGGAGATGAGCGCCTCGCGCCGGTCATCTTCCGGCTGCATCTCCGTCCCGCAGATGAGCCGCTAACGGCCGCCATCTTTTTTCAGAAATCCCGCGGCGCTGATTGGCCGCTGCCGGACCAATGAGCGACGCGGGATTTTCAGGACAGACAGAAAGACAGACAGACAGACATACAGACAGACGGGATAAGACGATTATATATATATATAGATGTGTGCAGTGATTGGGGGGATGAGGAAGCCACACATACCAGGAATGGGGGATTGAGGAGGCCACACATACCAGGAATGGGGGATTGAGGAGACCACACATACCAGGAATGGGGGATTGAAGAGGCCACACATACCAGGAATGGGGGATTGAGAAGGCCACACATACCAGGATTGAGGAGGCCACACATACCAGGAATGGGGGATTGAGGAGGCCACACATACCAGGAATGGGGGTTTGAGGAGGCCACACATACCAGGAATGGGGGATTGAGGAGGCCACACATACCAGGATTTGGGGATTGAGGAGGCCACACATACCAGGATTTGGGGATTGAAAAGGCCACACATACCAGGATTGAGGAGGCCACACATACCAGGATTTGAGGAGGCCACACATACCAGGATTGGGGGATTGAGCAGGCCACACATATCAGGATTGAGGGGTTGAGGAGGCCACACATACCAGGATTGAGGGGTTGAGGAGGCCACACATACCAGTATTGAGGGGTTCAGGAGGCCACACAGACCAGGATTGAGGGGTTGAGGAGGCCACACACACCAGGATTGGGGGATTGAGGAGGCCACACATACCAGGATTGGGGGATTGAGGAGGCCACACATACCAGGATTTGGGGATTGAGGAGGCCACACATACCAGGATTTGGGGATTGAGGAGGCCACACATACCAGGATTGAGGGGTTGAGGAGGCCACACATACCAGGATTGGGGGATTGAGGAGGCCACACATACCAGGATTGGGGGATTGAGGAGGCCACACATACCAGGATTGGGGGATTGAGGAAGCCACACATACCTGAATTGGGGGATTGAGGAGGCCACACATACCAGGATTTGGAGATTGAGGAGGCCACACTTACCAGGATTGGGGGATTTAGGAGGCCACACGTACCAGGATTGGGGGATTTAGGAGGCCACACATACCAGGATCCTCTGAGGCTGACTGGTCCTCTGAGGCTGAGCGCGAGGGGGCGTCGCTCCCGGACACCTTGTGGACATCCAGGGCGTACCACCCCCGCACCCCATGGTGGCGGGTGTATGTAAGTACGTCACCCGGGAAGAGGTTCTGGCCAGGGTGTCCCTTTTTCAGCCGCGGTTCGACGTCCTGCCTGCTGACGAAGACGTCGTCCTGATACTGGGGACTCCTTATGAACCCCCACCCCGCCTCATGGTGGAAGCGGACGACTTGCCCTTCCACACGGGGGCTTAGACGGGTTGCCTCTTCCTGTCGGGCCCGGGACTTTGCAGCCTTGGCGCGCACCTCGAGGCGCTCGCAGCGGACCTCCCTCTGGCGTTGCTCCCGGCTGAGTTGGAGAATCTGCTCACGGCACCGCTCGCTCCTCCTGCGCTCTTCAGCCCGGGTCTCCCGGGGGAAGCCCATCAGGTCACCCACCTGGTTGTCCCAGGTCCACTCCTCAACCTCCGGCCAGGTGACTGTTGGTGCGGGTAGCGGTGACATAAGGGGTTGCTACGGGTCCTCTGCAAGTGCGGACCAGTCCGGGTTGGGGTCGGTGGAAACCCCAGCAGCCTCAGGTACTTCCGATTCGGGATTTGGACGGCAATGCAGGTCTCCGCCTATAGCTGAAGCTTGCAGCTCCGGGGCAAAGACCTGCTCCCAGGTGACCGCGCCGGGCAGGAGATATTCGGCCATGAGGTCCAGTATGGGTACGGTAGGCTCAGAAGCCGGGGCAGGGGTAGCACACTCACCTGCCTCTGGGCCGCTCGCGACCTCTGTCACCGCTTCTCCCTGAGCTTCAGCTCCTTGGCGGCGGGTCTGTATGCGCAGCAGCATTTCTTCCCGCCACGCAGCAGACGCCACCTTCTGGGCCTCGTCCAGTTTCTGTGCAAGACCCGGGGCTTCCTGGTGGAGAAATGCAATATCTCCCACTGTAAGTCTGGTGCCGCTTCGCTCCCTGCCGGGGGAAGGACCTGGACCGGGTTCGGAAGACTCGGTAGGTTGTGCTCCAGAAGCGTCCATGTCCGCTCCCGAAGGTCGCCAAACTCCAACTGCTATGGCCGCACCTTGTTGTTTTTCTTCTTCCTCCTCTTTCAGGGCAGTTCCTGGGCGGTGTGCAGACAGGCCCGCCTTCTTTCAGCCCATCCGGTTTGACGGCATTACCCCGCGGATAGTCTCTGATGGAAGGGGCGGTCCGCACTTTTGGCGCCATGTGGGAGCCCAGCCCACGATAGGAGGTGTTAGAAGGCCATCTTTCCACAGAACTATGACGCCTGTCTTCTTGGGTGGGCGCCATTTTAAGTGAAAACGACAGTCTAAGGTGTAAAGCACACAGTACCCGGTAGCAATGGGTAATTCCTTCCTTTGCTGCGTGCACGCGATCCTGCCCACTACGTCAAGTTGTGTGACTCACGCGCGCCTCCTGTAAGCCCTACCCTGGGAGATAGGGACTCGGAGTCGGGTCCTGTGATGTTGATGGGGGTGCAGCCATGGCCCGGACCCGCTCCGTGCCCAGGGCCGTCACACTAAAAAAGAAAGATGGAACGGGCTTATCCGGGTTGAGTGGCTGATCTTGACTACACCACCTGTGGCACCTGCTGAAGGCCACCAGTGCTGCTGCAGTCCGCTGAGGCATGGTGTTATCGCAACTGTCGTTGTTGCTACTCCCCACAGGCGGAGCAGGGCCTCAGGGCAGAGGGACAGGATGGAGGGGGTAGTAGTCTAGGAGTTCTGGTGCTGCGTAGTGTGGTGTAGCGCAGAATAAAGAGTCCGGAGGCCATAGGGGTTAACTTCCAGGGTTTTTACTCACGGTGGAGATTGCAGTAGGAAGGCGTCTCCCTGCTCCTGCGGTCACCAAAGACGGGGGTCCGACAACCTCCGAGTAAGTCCAGTGTTAAATCAGGACCCCACAACAGAGTGTTCCTAGACTTCAGACTGGGTCCTTTCCTGTCTGTGTGTGTGTAGATAGGCCGGGTCTCCCTCTGAACTACGCTCAGAAAAAGGGTACGGGTGGCAGCTCCGCTCCTTCCATTACCCGGTCGGATATTCAGGGCCTACCGGGCTTCTCTGACCAGACGTGGAGTAGCAAGGTTAGGTATTGGGGGCCGGTATCCCTCTTGCAGCCGGAATCCTTCTGAATAGATCAGCATAGCGAGGACAGGTGGCGTATACCGCTCCGTCTGCATCCTCCCTGGGATCCATTTGCGGTGGAGCTACACTCCCAAGCTCCAGGCCTTCTTGGTCATGGTCCTTGACCGGGTTGAGACATACACTATCTGCAACCTGCCCCTCGACCCAAGGCCAGGGTACGAGGGCAGTGCCTCCATCCGCTGCAGGTCCACACAGGATCCACGTTCAGGGTGGGAGATCACGATCAGAAGACAGTCAAAGAACCAAAAACCAAAATGGCTTTGTATTAAATATCAATTATTAAGTGTCACTAAAATGTGAGTCCTCCACCCTCACCCACTAATTGGTTCCCCCTTCTCTTGGTTCCCCAGTCTCCCGAGTACCAGTAGGGGCAGCACCTAGTGCCTTCTAGCCCCCTCTGGTGGGAGAAGTGTGGTGTTGGATGTGGAGGTGGGGTCTTGACCATCACACTGTTCTTACCTCAGAGGAGGAACACTACACCCCATTAGAGAGGTGCAGCATCCCTGTGGCGGTCGAACCCTCAGGGGCGCCACATGGAAAACAAGTCAAAATTCCTTGAAGGTGAGTATCCTAGACCTTTCGATAGTACGGATATGTGTTCCTCTTTCAAAATTTGCGCTGAAAGGTTCCATACTGGAACCGCTTCATTTAAAATATTTTCTTTCTGTTGTTTTTTCTTATTGGGATGCCTTCTTCCTCCCCGCCTCCCCCGTTTTTTGAAAGATTCAGACCTTGTTTGTTTCTGGATATTCCAGGGTTTTCCACACTACTTTCTTCAGAATCCTCAGATTCTGTGGTGGTAATTGTAGCATTGGCATCTCTGCCCCCTGCCAGGCAGAAACGCCATCCCCCCTGCCGCCGCGGTCCTGCTCCGGCGTCTTCCGGCCTCCCTGCTGCTGCTGCTGGTGCACGCAGCTTCCCTGGCATTGTGCTTAGGGCGCGATCCCTCCCTCTTAAAGGTACTGCGCGCGCCATCCTAAAAAGTCCCCGACCAATGGCCGGAAGGCTTTCTCTATAAAAGGCACCTTCTCCAATATGGAGGTGCCCGTGCAAGGCTGTTGCTCTGTTATACCTACTTTGCTTTAGCCCTCAGGTCCTCTGCAAGTCAATCCTGTTCGCCAGTCTGTTCTTCAGTCCAGTCCGCCAGTCTGACTACTTTCCAGCCCGACAGTCTGTCTATGGGATCTGCCCGCCTGCTTACCTGGAAGCATCTGCCTGCTAACTGCCGTGCCTGCCTGCTTACCTGGAAGAACCTGCCTGTTACCTGTTGTGTTCGCCAGCTTGCCTACCCGGAGCACCTGTCTGACAATCTGCCGAATCAGCCTGCTTGTCTACCACCCGTCAGCCTGCCTGCTGCGCGTTTCCGCTGTACTGGTCTGCTCCTGCCTTCAATCTCATGAGCGTCACCTGCTCTCATACAAGGTCGGTCCCAGAGTGGCACCTGGTCCCTCTGCTCGGTCCCTCCCTGGTTCTTGGTCAGGCCGAGTAGATACTTAGTTACGCCCCTCTGGTCCCTCCTTGCACTGCAGCACAAAAGTTCCACCACCCCGATCCGTAACAGTAATTGTCTCAATCGATGTTTCAGGGTGGAAAATAACCTTTCTTTTTTTGTTTCCAAGGACTTTTCCTCTGCTAGTACAGGTATCACATACCCTATACAGGATTTTATGAATTGTGACACCACAGGGGTGGTTAACTTGGTGGAGTGCATCGAGTGTAAACTCCAATATGTAGGGTGTACAATTGGCCCTTTAAAAAGACGTATTAGAAGATATATGTCTGATGCAGTTGGAGACTTAAAGGTGGGAATTTCAGCAATATCCAGGCATTTTTCTGCTTGTCATGGGGGTGATACAACCAGGCTGAAGTTCTGTGGTATAGAAAGAGTGAGACGATCTGCACGGGGCGGTGATTTCAGGAGGAAAATTTTGAACAGGGAAAGCAACTGGATGTTCAAGCTGGATACAAGAACACCTGTCGGCTTGAATGTTAGAAGGGATCTTGTTTTACAATATAATTAAGATGATGTTATCATCCAGTGCTATCTCTGTTAAATAAATAAAGGATACATGGGAGAGGAAAGAAACCCAAAAATTATATGAGTCTCCGAAGTGCATTTCTCTCTCTCTTTCTTACACATTAACGTGCAATAAATATTTAGATTGTGGAACACAGGGTCAATTTAACCATTTCTAGAAGTTAAAGTAGAAAGTGGATGTGAAACCAAACGAGTGTGAACAAGCGTTTGTAGCGACGAATAATTAAGCAAAAAAATAAAAAATTCACAATGACATATATTTTTCTTTTTCTGTTATAGAGAAATAAGTGGAGGAGAGATTAATAATACATTAATAATAGGTCATTGTGAACAAAAAGTTATCAATTTCTTTCTTTTTTGACAGCAAACTGTAAGTAATTTTTCGTTCCATATATACTAATAAATAATGCCAACATATCTTTTGTATACAGCAATGGACAATTGAAAATAACAGTTTTATTATATACGGTAGTACGATATATATAGGGATATCTACATGAAAGCTGGAATAAACTGGACAAACTAAACTGGTCACTTCCCGCTGTGGGAGATTTTTTATTCAGCTACACATACATATATTTCGTTGGTATATATTGTGTTTCGTATACTTATTACAGTTTCCAACATGCAGAATCTACACTGTTCAGCTAATTTGTTTCAATTCTCTTGCCAGAAACCTCAATGTCAGGACTTTTATTATAACGTCTGTAGCATTAAATAGCCACATAAAGAAAAAAGCCTGTCTCCAACTTGGAAACGAAGATGTAGCACCTGAACGTCACAAGAATTAATTAGTTAACTGATTGGAATTCCTTTGTCAGTTTGCTGTTCTTTTGTATTTATACCCTGCCTGTATTCCAATGTATGTACCATGATTAAGGCTTTTCTAAGTCGAAACGCGTAGCGTTTTTTTTTACTCTGTATGCCCATATGGTGTGAATTGTCTTTTTTTGTAAGTGCATTTTTTATGGAAATATCATCCTTCAAATAAATGGAAATTTTAATTACACCACATCGCTGGAGTCTCCTCACTCGCTGGATTTTGGTCTGAAGTTGTGTTCAATGCAGCAGCCTGCTGCTATCCGAGCAGAAAGGAGGAAACACCGGGAAGGAGTTTATAGGTGAGCGGACTTCATCATTTTCTTTGTATACATACCATCATGGTATGTATGTCCACCCTCATCCCTCTTCCTGGTATTCTTGGCACCCCTCATCCTGGTATGCTTGGCACCCCCTGATCCCCATCACGTTACAAACAAAAAAATTAAGCAATCATACTCACCTCCTCTCTCCGCCACCACTGCGTCCTGCTCTGCTGGTCAAAGGGATCTCACTGTGTGAGCCGCGCATGGCGTTACTAACATGCTCCCTCACACTGTGAGGTGCTGTACCGGAATATTCACTGTTCCCCACGCCGGGACTGTGTGCGTGGGGAGCAGTGACCATTCACTCTCCTTAATAGCGTGCATATTGTACCCGCAGCGCGGCTCCTGCTGCCTCTTAGCAGTCACATGTGCCCACTATTAAAGACCATGAATATTCACTACAACCCATGGGCGTGGGTTGCAGTGAATATTCATGGTCTTTAATAGCGGGTAAAGTGACCGCCGAGCTGCAGCAAGAGCTGTACTGCGGCTACAGTGTGCACGCTATTAAGGTGAGTGAATGGTCACTGCTCCCCACGCACACAGTCCTGGTGTGGGGAGCAGTGACTATTCTGGTACAGCATCTCACAGTGTGAGTGCGCATGGCAGTAACGCCCTGCGTGGTTCACACAGATCCCATTGGCCAGCAGAGCAGAACGCAGCACTGGAGGAGAGAGGAGGTGCATATAATTGTTTTTTTTTGTGTGTGCAGCGTGATGGGGATCAGGGGTTGCCAAGCATACCAGGATGAGGGGTGCCAAGCATACCAGGAAGAGGAATGAGGGGGGCCATACTTACCAGGAAGAGGGATGAGGGGGGCCATACATACCAGGAAGAGGGATGCTGGTGGCCATACATACCAGGATGAGGGATGAAGGGTGCCATATATACATGGAGCCGCGCTGCAGGTACAGTGTGCATGCTATTAAGGAAAATAAATATTAATTTCTTTAGTAGCGGGCACATTGTAGGCTGCAGTAGATGGCTGTTACCCCCTGTGCCCCGCTCCTCCACCACTGTCACTCCCCCTACAAGCCCCCAACACCCACAGCCACAGTATATATATATATATATATATATATATATATATATATATATATATATATATATATATATATCTCGGACTATAAGACGCACCCCCCACTTTTTGGAGGAAGAAAGTGCATCTTATAGTCTGAAAAATACGGTAATTGTTGCACCAGAAATTTTTAGGGGCTTTACAGCAAAAGGGGTGAATATATATGCAGATGCCAATTTTTAGTTATTTGATTCCATAAATTTGATTTATGCCTATATTTTTCACACTTCACCAACTTAGACTATTTAGTGCTGATGCATCACACACAAATTGGATTACAAAAATATTTAAACACAGGTTGTAATTTAACAAAATAGATTAAAAGCCAAGGGAGAGAATACTTTCACAGGCCACTGTATGTTCAGGTTTGCTGTAAAATTCTAGATGACTTCTGTGGTGTCAGAAACATGTTGTGTGTGTGACATGGTCAGACATATTCTATTTAATTTATGAAGGAGGGACTCTGATACACCCTGTATTAGACATAAATGAGGGCCTCATACACAGTCTGTTCAAATTGTTAGGTAGTGGTACTGCTAGACTCATATAGTCTAAGCACTAAGTTCAAGAGCCGCCAAAAATTAAAAGGAGGGACTGCAATACACCCTGGAAGACATGTATAGGAGGGTCTCAGAAAACATTTTTTGCATTTTTAAGGAGTGGAACTCCTAGACTGCTAAAGTCTATGCACTAAGTGCAAGGGCTGAAAAACATTTACCCCAGGGAGAGGTATACCTATATATATGTGAGAGAATTGTTGAGATAGGCCTCATACACATCCTGTAAAAATGATGAAGCATAGCATCATACACACCCTGGAAAAATTAAGAGCGAGGGTCGCATGATGACCCTCTAAAATTATTAGAGAGGACTGCATCATGACCCTCTAAAAAATTTGGAGTGAGGGCCGCATGGTAAGTGAGGACACACATCCTCGGCCTTCTGTGTGCACCATCAGCAGCACATCCACTTCCCCGTCTGTTACCGCACACCTTGTGAATTTTAAATTAGGTATGTAATATATGCCTGCAAACTTTCCGGTATTAATAGGGAAAAGAAACTATGTAGCCCTAAAAATGGTGCTTGTTTTTAGGTTGCAGCAGCAGTATACCTATAGAAGGACTGTAAGGCAATAAACCCAGCCTATATTCCTCTAACCTAAAACTATCCCTCCTCCATCAGCTATCCCTACACTGAATGCAGGTAACAGCGGTTTACTAGAGAAAGGACAGTATGTAGCCCTGAAAAAGAATTTTATTTTAATGGTGCATCAGCGGTATAAAATTACTGTAATAGCAATTAAACATTGACCATAATCCTGCTATAAGCTAAGCTCTCTCTCCTAGATCAACTCTCCCTGAACTGCTTCCAGAGGAGTGTGTGCAGAGCATCGCGTCTCCGGGTCTTATATAAGATCCAATGACGCGATGCGGCAGGCCAATCACAGTAAAGCCAGTAACCAACATGGCTACGGCATTACCATGTATGGCAAGAAATCCCTGCATGATTTTTGGCTGTCTAACATGGCATGGCGATCGATCACCCACAATACTAGATTGAGTAAGGAGCTTACCCGAGCACCCCAATGCCTGATCGAGTATCTAGCAGTGGCGAGTACATTTGCTGATCACTAGTAGTGATATGATAATCGGACACTTATCAGTTAGATCTTGTCTAGTAGACATCCTAAAATATTGGAGCTGTGCTACTAATGGAGTTATAAACGAGGCTGATCCAGACCTAAATATTGGTCCTGAAATATCTGGGGTAAGACCTCTGATGATTGGTAACTTGTGGAGCACCAGGTTCTGATATGGAGGAGTTTAAATGAGAATTGCCTCTTGTAAGTGATAAGGTTACTGCTTGTCACCTGTTATCTGGAGCTGGTGAGCTTTAAGGCCCTGTCACACATAGCGACGCTACAGCGATCCCGACAACGATATGACCTGTCAGGGATCGTTACTGCGTCGCTTTGTGATCGCTGGTGATCTGTCAAACAGGCAGACTCACCAGCGATCAGGGGAGCAGCGACATCGTGGAAAGAATCTTTCCATGATGTCCTGCTCCTGGTTACCAGTCTGCTGAAGCAGGAGCAGGCTGGTAACCATGATAAACAGTGGGTTACTAGGGGCACATGCACACCTAGTAACCCGCTGTTTATTATGGTTACCACTCTGCTACGTTGAGTTGGAGGAAACCCACGCAATCACGGGGAGGACATACAAACTCCTTGCAGATGTTGTCCTTAGTGGGATTGGATCACTGGACCCCAGTGCTGCAAGGCTTCAGTGCTAACCACTGAGCCACCGTGCTGCCCCAAACGTAATTCAGACAAGTTGTTTCCGTTACAACAGCTCCATCCATCGCTTCTTCAGCCTTGTACTGTTTAGCGAGGAGAGCTGTCCGCCTTGTCTCTTCACCCTGAGTTGCTCTTGTTGCTGTGACATCCTTACGTGGTGGCCAGTTGTTGTATTCGGGCTCCACAGTGGCGGCAATAACATTTATTCTTTGGTATTTTATTGAAACGCCCGCATCTACAAAGATAGAAGGAATATTGGTTAACAGACTGGCATGAATGTTGGTTAGTACCATGGATTGTATCAAAAAGTATAAATTGTAAAAAAAAATATGAAGAACTGTCTGTAGGCAACAAAATATAATATGTATCATCCTCAACCCTACAGTTTCCAGACGTCAGTCTACTCTGATAGTAGTAAAATATAGAAGCGTAATACCAACAGAGCCGCACCGGTGTCATTCCACAGTGATTGCGTTTCATGAGGTATAGAATCATGAGATTTACTTACTTGCTATTACATAAAGTACATTGATAGTAGAAGTTATACTTTATGATATAATTGTGATACTTCGTCACGTCTGACAGCTCAGGATGGATATATTTGATGCTTTTTTCATAATCCTGCCATAACGGTCCATGGTTGTCGTTAATTTCACCGTTGATCAACCAGCAGGCAGCATGGCACATCTCGTGTGCAAGTGTGGATCGCAATCGCTCTGAAAATAAAAGAGTTTATACAGGCATGAGATGAACTAAGTACACCCTGTTTGAAGTCTTTGGTTGTACATTTCAGGACATAATAAAACATATGTGGTCCTTAGAAGGTCTTCAAAGAAGGAAGATACAACCTGAGATGAACAACTCCATGTCATTATTTATTTATCAAAAACTGTGAGAAAAATTAGGTGCATCCCAAGAATCAATAGCTTGGTAAGCAAGTCCATGTGGATGAACAATTAATTAATTGGAACCTGTCAGTTCCGGTAATGCTGTTAACCTGCAGATATAGGGTTAACAAGCAGGTCACTAGTGCTATGAAGGTGCCTGGCCACAGCACTGGAAGTGTGACACCAGGAAGAAAATTAACTTTATTTCCCACAGAAGCTGCCGGCTTTCAGTCATGCAGACATGCCTGGATCAATTACAGTCATCACTTAGAGCACTGAGAGCAGTGGCTGTAAAAACACCCTGACACTGACTGAGAGCCACACTGAACTGTGCACAGTAGAGCTGGCTGTCAGTCAGTGCCGGGATGTGCTTACAGTCGCCGCTCTCAGTGACCGGTGACTGTAATTGCTCTGAGTACGCCTGTTCTCTGCAAGCCGGCAGCTCCTGGATGAAGTAAAGTTCATTTTCTCCCGGGTGCTGCACTTTCAGTACTGCGGCTGGGCACCCTCATAGCACTATTATCCTATACAATAACCCTACATCTGCAGGCTAATAGCATTATTGGACCTTACAGGTTCCCTTTTAGTTCATATTATTAGCAGCATATGGCGGCTGCTTCACTTATTAATTCCTATTAAAGCAACAAAGGTGTACTTAATCTTTCACACACTGCTTTTCTATGTTGGCCTAGTTTTTGTCAAATACATAATGTCACAGAGTTATTTATCAGGAGTTGTTGTTTCCTGAGGTTGTATTTCCCAAACTTTAAGACATTCTAAGCACCAAATGCTTTTATTTTTATCCTGATGTAAATCCATGGAATTCAAAGAGGGTGTACTTAGTTCTTCTCAATGAGTATATGAGATGTATGATATCCCAAGTAGCAGCTTTTTACCATGTATACACGTTATCTTATGAAGCTGCTGGAAGTGATGTGAAACCTACCGGCAGAATCCAAGACTTTATCGGAAAGCTGAATAATGGAATAACGTTGGTTATTCTTCTGTATGTTACCGCTTCGTCCGGATGTTGTTTTCAGTCCCTTATTCCACACAATTTTCATTTTTTCAGGAACATAAAAAGAGGAAACAATTTCCATTAAATCTGTAAACTCTTAGGTCCAAATCTATCAAAGTACCCAACGCTCATATGTAATTTACTTTACTGGTCTTCTTATATGGGGCATGGGGTATTGTGGGAAGTCCAAGTTGTGACAGCAACAACAAAAATTAACTTACTGTATTATTATATGTCCAAATGTCAACTAAATGGATTTATTTATAAATGTAAAAATCCTTTGAACTTCAAACCATAATCTGAGAATCTCTATGTCTGTGAATGGTGGATATCATGTAGGTCTCCCCTCATTCCATAGATAACAACAGGGTTTTCCACAGATTTTCAATAACTCATTTTCAGAAGTGTAACCAAGGTATTAGGGTGCCCTCCAGAAAGCTAAAGCCACTTTTCTTGGAAATAATTGTTGGAGGAGGGAGATGATGTATTTGTCATGTATAACCCAGATACGGATGAAAGCATACCTGATTAAAGAAGACTGTTTCATTATACAGCTGATACAGTTCTTGTGCTAGCTCCTCTTTATTCTCCTGGAAGTTTGTCACGTAGATGGAACTTGGTGATATGATGTCTTCCAGGAAACAACCAGGGATTTTGCACATCGGCATACTGGGAAAAATAAGGAATCATTTATAAATTCACAAGAAACATTTCTTACCTAGTTCATGGTTTTATATAGAGATATTTATGTACAACATAACTCACCTCTCCTCTGTGTCGGAGGTCTCCTCAGCATCAGATGGTTCATTATCTGTTCAGAAATATGGAACAGTGAAAATATTTTTCTAAGTTTTAGGCTCAAAACTGATGATAAGGCATGTCAGTATACAGGTCCATGCTAGAGAGGGGTCTATAAACATGGAGTCTGGAGAGCCAATAAGACTGCAAATATAGGTTCAAGCCAGAGCAGAATACATCTCTGACCAGACTACCAGGGATCCTCAGGATCCAACATTAGGACCAGAATCGGACATGATAATGAGGTCCAAACCCAACAGGACCCAGGAGTTTTAGCAGACGTCTACCCCACCTGCTGCTCAGTTAAACTGTCCTTATTGATTATATGATTTCTGTGTTCAGTAGAAGATTAGAAGAGAACATGTCCTATGTAGCCGGAGTGTGGACCCTCAAAAATCTCAACCATTCTAACAATGGTTTTCAGGAAATAAATGGAAGCTAAGATTAGATAATTTCCAACTAGATATGAAAAGTTAAGTCACTTAATATGTTCTGCACAGGTAATACTATCATATTAGTTATTTATGGCAGATCAAAAGTAAAGGTCTGTCCAGTGGGGCCTCCATCTAACATGAAACTAGACGTCCCATGACCTTATTTGCTGTGTCATGGTAACTTTCACAGGTTTTAATGTAGATGTGGGAGCACTTGTATAAGACTATATTGATGTCTATGGGACTTACAGCAAAACCCAAGCAAATTTATTGCACTGATGTAAGAAATTCTGTAAAGACAACGGTGGCCATAAGTCAACATGGTAGTCAGTTGTTCTACCAATATGGAAGTCTCCATCTCTAAAAAAAATTAGAATTGTTCTTTCTACAATAACATAAACTGAATTTTATCTGGAAGTTATTACTCACTTTTATCTGTGGAAGTTTCTCCACTATTAGAAGTCTCATTAGCACTAATAGTGATGTCATCATCGGAGCTGTGAAATAAATATAACAATATGTGAGCCCACCACTAATCATTAGTCCCCATAAAGTCTCTAGTAATAGAGAAGATGTATGTCCTACCTGGTGGTATTGTCCGAATCACTATCTGAAGTTGGCATTTTCAGATCTGAGGGAACAAAAAAACATAAATCTCTTTTTAGAATATTATAATAGCAATGACCGAGACTCAATATTAAAAAAACAAATGCTAATGAAGTATTCAGTGCACCCCTATATATACATGGGGAAAATGATCCCATTCAGCTACAGTAAACTGCACTGTGGCCAACTTTAGTCAATGTGGCTCAACATGAGAAGAAATTCCCAAATCCAATTTCTATCTGAATTAAGAACTGCAGCATGAAGATTCCTAACCAAATGTTGAAAATAAATATTAAATGTAAACTCATTTACCACGGAAATAAAAATTGCAGTCTCAGTGGGTGCGACCATGACCAGACCTGTGGAGTCAAGGAGTCCGGCGACGCCAACATAATTTCAGTTAAATGTATGTCTGAGGATGTATATTCAGCTCAAATATATTGTGCCACAGAGAGCCGCCTGCTAACTACACCACAATATGGCAATCGTGGATAGCACATGAGGTCACTTGCCATGAGCCGCCACCAGCCTGCACTAGTTATAGAGCAGGAAGAGACACTGCTGGCTGTGGGAGCCGGTGAGGTAAGAATAATCTTTTTTTTCAATATGTTGGATAATACACTCAGGATGGAGGATGTTATCACAAGAAGGGACCAGGATAGGGAACATTATTACTAGAAGGGGCCAGGATTAGGGACATTATTACCAGATAGGGATGAGGAGGGGTTACATTATCATTGAATAGGGACCAGGATGGGATACATTATTAATGGATAGGGGGCCAAGCCGGGGGACATTATTACAGGATAGAGACCAGGACAGGAGACATTATTACAGAATAGGAGCAAGGAAGATGGACATTATTATAGTAAAGAGATCACGATGTGGGACGTTATTACAGGATGGCAGCCAAGAAGGGGAACAAATGTCAGGATGGGGGAAGGACGGGGGACATTATTACAGGAAAGGGGCCAGGACAGGAGACATTATTACAGAATAGGAGCCAGGACGATGGACATTATTACAGTAAAGCGATCACGATGTGGGACATTATTACATTATTACAGGATGGCAGCCAAGAAGGGGAACAAATTACAGGATGGGGGCAGGACGGGGGACTTCTGAGGTCATAGGTCCAAGTTTTGCCCCATGGCTCATAGAACTCTAATTATGTCCATGCTCTTTGCCGTAGACATACAATAGAGATATATCGAAACCCTTACCAAAATGTGCACGTGAGCTGCACCCAACGACTACAATGACTCTAATGACAGCAATAAATATACCAGAACCTTTTCTGGATCAGAGCCCAGTACCTGGTTTTCTCGCTGATGAGCAGGAATTCAAGCCACTGGTGTTATTCAGGCCTGGGGACCTGGGAATTGGCTGCTTCCTTGGAAGAGACTGGAAAAATATCAAACATGTCAACTAAAATCAATCTTTAAACCTAAATATCTCCAATTTATAATTAGTTCATATTCTATTGTTTTCCATTTAGACACCTACTTGTTTACCATTGGCCTATGCTTACTTCATGTACAGAGTATGAGGAGTGTAGGAAATACTTATGGGCAGGATATGGATAGGGGTGGTGATGACAATTAAGTGTTTTCATACAATATTATTATATATCCTGTAATACCACAACTGAGGGTAGTCTTTCCTCTGCAAACATAATCCAACCTATCACCCCATAATCCCTCTTTCTGGAGCTATGTTTTTGGTCCCCTCATCTTGTTCTGGGATTTTTAACCCAAATGTATTTTAAGTAATTAACAATATAAAATTGAAAGTTACCTGATGGAAATCTTCATCATCACTACTGTCCTCGCTATCAGAAAGAACAATCATACGCTTAAAGCGCTTCTTTTTCATCATATTTGCAAAATAATCACTCAGAACACTCCTCTCTCTACAAACGCCTACAGACACCTTCAACAGAACTTTGGATGACGGGGTGTTCTATATCGTTATGTTTTTTGTGACATCATTGGAATGATGCATTTCTTTTATTTTTTTAAAAAATTTATTTAAATATCTGTATGATGATCTGTAATATGAACAAAAAAGAAAACCAGACAAAAACAACAATCCTTCTAATTCCCCCGCTCCCACCCAACTCCAACTGTTCAGAAAAAAACAAACATAAACCAACATTAAAACAAACAACAAAACCACTGGTAACCTGGCTGTATCATTATCCCTCTTACTTACGTTTTAATGCTCTCCGCTACATTTTTTCCAAAATCTCTTCCAACCTGCCCTTTTTCTTACACAGTTTATCTTGCTCATTCTGTACTATAGTAAAGAGAATAATATAACCAATGGATCAATTTATGATTTCATTGAGGGAGATCTCACTTATGTTTTTATAAGTATATTGTGCCATGGTGCAGCTGTAATATTTACTGTATACTTTTATTAACTAAGCTTAAATGTGAAATTACACATGTAGGCTACGGTTATTGGTATATAAATAAAATTATTATATTATATAATATTGTATATTATATATCAATTTATAAATATTTCATAGATTCTTTTTTACAGTTCCAACTAATCAACAAATAATCCATTTTTCTATGAGAGGCAATGTGAAAATTATTTGAATTCTTCATACTCTTCACCGCATGATGAATGTGACAATGTCAAAATCAATCACTTTACTTAACTTTTTCTCCAACACATTAAATGGCATCAACTCCCCTTCATTGATTAAATCTTTAACCAAATAAAACCAATTCTCTTCAAAAACCTTGTGTTTTGTATCTTAACAAATTCTTGTATATTTATATTGTCCCATAAGGGGGTTAATTCAATTGTCGTGATAATATTTAATATCTTCTTTAAAGATCCCAAAGTACAATTCCATGAATATTGTCCATCTTCTATATTCACATAAATCAACATCTCTGATTCTAATAATTCATACATGGACTATAACGCCCCATTTGGTCTTATTGAGCAGAAATCTTTCCAAATTAAAATTCCTGAAATTTTATGCCGCAAGTAATTAGGTGCCAGAAATATCTGTGGAGAAAATGGCCGGTGAAGCATCAGTCTCACTCAGACTTCAGAAGATATTGTCTTTTTATTCTTACCCTCTGACAACCTAAAATCAGGTTGTTTAAAAGCATTTTCATGAATCTAAAAATTCTCTTATTTACTCATATCAGGCAGACTCTTAATATATATAGAACTAGAAGCGAAAGACCATCATCTTAATCAGGACTATTCTATCTGCATTAGATAACAGCATCTTAAACCACACTAATATCTTCTGTCTTACTTTCCTAATTAACCATATAGTGTTAAGTGATACCACACTTGTATCCTCAATGTGATAAGTATCTCTAAATTTTCCGAACTATATTTTTTTCTAGTAAAATCTGTAAATCTTCCCATAATGATGAAGTGACCGCGGGCAAGGCCGCGCATTGGTATCTATAATCTGGCCCAGCAAGATCCCCACACACAGACTCCATCTTGATAACCGTATCTTTACTCGTATACATTTTTAACAGCAAAGAAAAACAATAAATGACAACAGTAAATATGCACAGTAATAACGTGTAGTGATAAGCTGACCCTCACTGTCCCTACTCACACGTTACCAGTCCTTTACTCCAGAAGGATGTGTCCCCCGTCGCAGGCCTGTCTGTCTTTGCAGGAAGGGGTCCCAGCCGGAGAAAAAAAACAGGAACAACAAATTACGCTGAAAGGAGGGAATACTTCGGCCTCTCGCCAGAGGACCCGCTTACAGTCTCTCTGATCCGGATAGCAGCTTTGGTGGATCCCTTATGTAGTCCACACTCCAGTAGCAGGGAGTGTAATAGCAGTATCCCTCAGCAGTGAAGAAGCTGGGGAAGGCCCCGAGGATATGGTGTCAGGTAAAAGAAATCCCGTTGAGAGTCTCTCCTGCGCCACGCACGAGGGCCTGCACACCGTCCTGGCTCTTTTCACAGCCCACAGCAAACTCCTCGCGCGCTTTTTTCTGCTTCCCACTTTGGTCACGTGACTCTCTAGGGCCGGACACAGGAGGCTCAGTCTTTTGCTCTGTCATCACACCCTGCGCAGGTGCAACCTCTGGCCACAAGGTGGCAACATCATCCTGTGTAATCACTTCTGTAACAGGCTCTATATCAATAATCACAGAACAGCCAGAGCCGGCCAGCTCACTACACGCCCCCCCACTCAAAGGTTGGCAGTCCCTGTCAACGACCGGCTCCAGGGAGGCGATGGCTGTGGATGTGACAGGGGGCGGCTGGGAAGAGGGCCACACATATTGGTCTCTGTAGGACTGTCCTGGAGGTACCCCTGCAGTGGTCCTCGTTGTCCGCCTAACGGGTTGGATCCCCTCTCTCCTATCAGTCACCCCACTCTCTTTCCCAGTCGACATGTCAGTAGAGGAGGTAATCGGTTCAAGTGCGTCAGTCGGACGGACAGGGGTAGGCATGCATTCAGTCTCTACATCCCCGGGGTCAGTGTCTCCGACAGTATTAGTGATATCCATCTCTCTAGGTATCACAGTAGGGGAGTCAGGCTGGGAACGGCAGGGGCGCAACATATTACGGTGCAAAGTTCGGATGCAGCCGCTGTCTTCGCCCGGCACTCGATAGACGGGGCCACCGGGGTACGGCTGTCCAATTACTCGATAGTCTTCGGTCTCCCACTTGGGCCGGAGTTTCCCTTGCGGCTTCTTTATTCGGACTAGGACCAGTTGACCTACATTCAGTGGGTCTTCTTGTACCGGAAGTGGGTCAGCGTGTACTTGATCCTGAATTTGTCGGCCTACTAGCCGGTAGACAGTCTTTATTCTCTGGCGGTGTGTTTGTAGCCAGGAAGGATAGGTACCACAGGTATCTTCTTCGGAGCTAGACAGTTGCAACTCATGGATGTCTTTGCCTGGACGGCCAAAGAGAAGGGTGTATGGGGTATATCCGGTGACGGAATGGACCTGATTATTATAGGCCCACAGCAGTTCCGGGAGGAATCGAGGCCAGTCGGGCTTTTTGTCTTCAGCCAAAGTCCGGATCAGTTGTAAGAGGGTCCGGTTAAAGCGTTCACACGCGCCATTCCCTTGTGGATGGTAAGGGGTGGTCCTGGACTTCTTGATTCCATACATCCGTTGGAGTTCTTCAATGACTCGCCCTTCGAAACAAGCCCCCTGATCAGAGTGTAGCCGCTCCGGACACCCGTAGACCCGAACGAATTGCTGACAGATGGCCTGTGCAGCTGATTCAGCAGTCTGATCCTTGGTAGCAACAGCGACAGCGAATTTCGTGAAGTGGTCCACCATCACCAGACAGTACTGGTAGCCACTATTCGCCGTTCCGATCAATAGATAGTCCACCATCAACAGCTCGAGGGGCCTCGACGTCTTAATAGTCTGGACGGGGGCATGCTGCTCCGCGGACTTGTGGAATTCACAGGTACGGCATGCTTGACAGACGTTTTCAACCAACTTACGGAGCCCCGGACAAAAAATGAACTGCTGGGTCCACCGGAGGGTCTTGTCTATGCCGAAGTGGCCGTTCCTTCTGTGAGCTTCGCCCACCATCTCATGGGCCAACTGCACCGGGACGACAATCTGCAAACACTCCTCCAGCATATGGGATAAAAGGGCCCTGCGACACAGGACTCCATCTTTCACGATCAGCCGATCCCACTGGGCAAGCAGAGCCAAGGCTCCGGTCGATAGTCGGGCTCTCACTTCGGAGGGCGGTTTCTCTTGTTTATTCACATACTGTTTCAGTAAGACGTGCTCGGGATCTCGATCTTGAAGCTTGGCCCATTCTTGCTGGGACAGGGGAGATCCCACTACGGCTTCAATCCCTCCTACCGCATACTGGCGGCTATCTTCTATTTGCTTTGCGAGCCGGGCAAAGTCAGGCATCTCATCTTCCTCCAACTCTTCATCCCGGTCCCCCACTGGCGGGGATGATGTCACTCTAGACAGGCTGTCAGCATTCTGATTCTCATTCCCCGCTCTGTATTTAATTTTGTACTGGAATCTAGAGAGCCTGGCTATCCAGCGCTGTTCCATTGCCCCTAGTTTGGCATTCTCTAGGTGGGCAAGAGGATTGTTGTCCGTCATGACCAGCACTTCCGCTCCTGTCAGATAGCCAGCAAATTTCTCCGTCATAGCCCAAGTCAGAGCCAGGAGTTCCAAGCGGAAGGAGCTGTAATTGACGGGATTCTTTTCGGTGTCACGGAGAGACCTACTGGCATAGGCTATCACGCGTTCTTTATTATCTTGAACTTGAGAGAGGACCGCCCCTAGACCTTGAAGGCTGGCGTCGGTGTGCAACTGAAACGGTAATGTGTAGTCTGCATATGCCAGAACAGGGGGTGATGTTAGAGCAGCCTTAAGTGCCTGAAAGGATTTTTCTCGGTCAGGCCCCCAACTGATGCGTCGTCCTCTGGGGCTGTTCGCGGTCCCTCGGAGAACCTCATGCAGTGGTTCAGCAAGCCGAGCAAAGTCCTTGACAAACCGACGGTAGTAGCCTGCTAGCCCCAGAAAAGCCCGGACTTCTTTGACGGTAGTTGGCTGCGGCCACTCTTGAACGGCTGCTATCTTCTCCGGAGAGGGCTGGACGCCTTCGGCCGAGATCCGGTGGCCCAAGTAGTCGATTTCCTGCTGGAACAGACGGCACTTGCTGGGCTTCAACTTCAAGCCGTGTCTCCTCAAGCGCTGGAACACTTGGCCAAGCTTGTGAAGATGATCCTCAAAGGTGGCGGAGTATACCACGATGTCGTCAAGGTATATCAGCGTAAACTCAAAGTTGAAGTCCCCCAGACAGCGTTCCATTAGTCTCTGAAAGGTCCCCGGTGCGTTATTCAAGCCGAACGGCATCCGGTCGAACTCATACAGGCCCATGGGAAGGATGAAGGCGGTCTTTTCCCTGTCCTTCTCACTCATTGGAACCTGCCAATATCCACTGGCCAGGTCTAGGGACGAAAAATATTTGGCCTTCTTCAGGGCGGTCAGTGACTCTTCGATCCGAGGAAGTGGATATGAGTCCCGGATAGTGCAAGCGTTCAGCCTACGGTAGTCCACGCAAAACCTTAGGGAACCATCTTTCTTCTTGACTATCACCACGGGTGCAGCCCACGGGCTCTGGCTTTCACGTACCACTCCGGCGCGTAGCATGGATTCTAACAGGCTTTTCACCTCCTGGTATTGCTGAGGTGGTATCTGCCGGTACCTCTCGCGGATAGGGGGGGTATCGCCCGTGGGTATCTCGTGCTGGATACTGGTGGTACACCCAAAGTCTGTGTCATGCTTTGCAAAGGAGTCTTGGTGTTCCCGCAGGAGTTCCTCCACTTGAGACACTTCTTGTTTGGTGTACTGAGACGTGTCTAGCTGCACTTTTTCCCGTAGTTTTCGCCCAATGTCTTCATCGTCTACTTGAGCGTTTATGGCTGAGACGGTTACCGTCCAGTCGCCTTCTGTAGACGGGGTGAATTCTAGGGGCCCAATGGGATTCACTTCCGTGGGTAGAGCATATACCCGGGCAAGTTGAGTGCCGGCTTCAAGGGCTAGGCCTACGTCTGCGGTGTTGTTTAGCCTGACAGGGACTCTCCCGTTCCTCACGACGGCTAGAGTGCGAGCAACTAGTGGGTTTAGCTTACCCCCACTTGGGGTCCTCGGCTCGATCAACACTTCAACCCCCTCAAGTTGTCGGTGGGTGTTAAGGGGTAAGGAAATGACTGTCTCTTTTTCAGCGGGCAAAGTAATCCGGGTACAGCGTGGCACCGTAATGGCGGCTAGGGGTAGTTGTTCCTCTGCCATCTGTTGAAGTCCAACGGTCCGGATTACGCGCTGGAACGCCAGACGAGTAGGCTTATGTTTGGTGACTTTCTGCCAGTATTTGGGTCCTTTTCTTGTCAACAGCATAAGATCCAGGTCTTTCAAAATGTTCATTCCAACTATCACTGGGGTCTCGGAGCCGAAACCTTCCTTGACGATGACAATCCCTCGTTTCCCTAAGTCCTGTCCGCAGGCCTTTGTGTCCATCCAAGCAACTCCGGTCACTGGAATAGGTAGATTATTAGCCGCAATAATCTTAATGGCGGTGTCTGGGTCACGAGCAGTTCTTGGTTTGAGGTAATTTTCGTAAAACTGTTCAGAGATCGTGGTCACTTGTGACCCAGTGTCCATCAGTCCCTGTACGGCAATTCCCTTCAGGACAACGTCAAGTGTCGGGCTATTCGAGGCAAGAGCACTCCGCCATCGGCTCTGTTTTTCCACACCCATCTCCTTGGCCTCCCCTGCTGCGCGAGCCTCAGCTGCAGGGGTGTCTAGTTTAACGGCGGCCATTGTGGTGAGGCCCGGCGTGGTAGCTCTGCTTGTGGATATGGCTGGGGTTCAATTCGCTGGTCTGATTGAAATTCCCTTCGCTGGGGTGACTGAGGGTTTGTTCGTTGGTGCGACGGAGGTTGTTGCGGAGGGAAGTGTTGAGGACAACGATTTGTCCTATGGCGAGGATCACCGCATGACCAACACTGTCCCACGGGACGACTAGGCTGTCTTCGCTGGTCTCCCTGTCAGTCTAATGTTAACTGTAATACCTGTTGCTGTAAGTCTGCTACCATCTGTTTCAGGTCTTCCGTGTCACTGTTCGGATTTTTAATGTCAGATATGGATCTGCACGCAGCACCTTGAATCCCCACATCCATGACGGGTCCCCTTGAACGTTCTATGGCTTCCTGTTTGACTTCAGCAAAAGTAAGAGCCGGCATCATCCGGATCAAGTCCTGTAACGTGCGGTTAAGATACTGGTCTCTCAGTCCTATTACAAATTGGTCTCTCAGTACCAGGTCACGAGTAGCCATGCCAGCTAGTTGCTCCCCTTTTCCACAGGTTTGTTCAAGGAGTACCTGAAGGGCGTTCGCATATTGGGGAATATCCTCCCATTCAAGCTGCATCCGTCTAAAGAACATGTGTCGCAGTGTTCCCTGGTATGTGGTCGGCCCATAGGTGTTCTCCAGCACCCGCACCAAATCATCTACTGTACGCTGGCCCCTGACCGTCTCCAGTCTGACTGTCGTCCATGCCTCCCCCTCTAGCGTCAGTACCGCCATTTCTGCCAAGGTCTTAGGGTCAATATTATACATTTCCCCCAGTATCCGGACTTGTTCCGCCCACTCTGGTACAGGGTAGTTTCGTCCGCCAAATTTCCTGACCTGATTCACAATAGACACCGGCGGGGGTTTCTGACTGTACACATGGCCTGGGTGGGAATCTTGTTGGTCACAGATCCTGCCGACTACGCCAGATGAAGTGACCGCGGGCAAGGCCGCGCATTGGTATCTATAATCTGGCCCAGCAAGATCCCCACACACAGACTCTATCTTGATAACCGTATCTTTACTCGTATACATTTTTAACAGCAAAGAAAAACAATAAATGACAACAGTAAATATGCACAGTAATAACGTGTAGTGATAAGCTGACCCTCACTGTCCCTACTCACACGTTACCAGTCCTTTACTCCAGAAGGATGTGTCCCCCGTCGCAGGCCTGTCTGTCTTTGCAGGAAGGGGTCCCAGCCGGAGAAAAAAAACAGGAACAACAAATTACGCTGAAAGGAGGGAATACTTCGGCCTCTCGCCAGAGGACCCGCTTACAGTCTCTCTGATCCGGATAGCAGCTTTGGTGGATCCCTTATGTAGTCCACACTCCAGTAGCAGGGAGTGTAATAGCAGTATCCCTCAGCAGTGAAGAAGCTGGGGAAGGCCCCGAGGATATGGTGTCAGGTAAAAGAAATCCCGTTGAGAGTCTCTCCTGCGCCACGCACGAGGGCCTGCACACCGTCCTGGCTCTTTTCACAGCCCACAGCCAACTCCTCGCGCGCTTTTTTCTGCTTCCCACTTTGGTCACGTGACTCTCTAGGGCCGGACACAGGAGGCTCAGTCTTTTGCTCTGTCATCACACCCTGCGCAGGTGCAACCTCTGGCCACAAGGTGGCAACATCATCCTGTGTAATCACTTCTGTAACAGGCTCTATATCAATAATCACAGAACAGCCAGAGCCGGCCAGCTCACTACAATTGTCTAATGTTTTCATGAATTGATAATAAAACCCATTTACTCTAGTTGATGTCCAAGGCAGAGTGAGCACTTAAAACCCTAATGACATTCGTGGTCCACAGGAGGAATTTTCCCTTTCTCTAATGCAGTAAGGAACCTCTTCCAAAACTCTTCAAAACCGTTTCAGGAAAAGAAAAACTCCTCCAAAAACTTCCCAAGAAAGGAAAGTTTCCTGAAACTATTTCCATTGAAAAACATATGGTCTACAAATTCCTGAAACTCTGTGTGAACATAGCCTTAGACTAGTACCGATATGATATTGATGATCTCTAAAAAGAATAGCCCATTAATATCAAGGTCCAAGTAAAGACTTTTAGGTCCTGATTCATTAAAGAGTTTTCTATTGAAAAACTCCTTGAAATGTGACAAACTTTTGGCATGTAAAATTTTAGAAGCTTTCAGCATTTTTACACTAGACCATGAATGACTCTGCCAAAGTGGGCAGAGTTTATGCAGAATTGCGTGTTGCGATGCTCTCCTATCAAATTAATCATAGTTTGGCTCACAAACATGGTGTAAATTATACCAGAAATGTAGTTCAGCCAGGGGTAACAGTTCTGGCAAGGAACATTTGACTTGTAAAATGCATCAAATTCATTAAGTGGAGCGTGCCACTTAATGAATTTGGTGCATCTTACTCCAGTACACCTTTCATTAAGACTTGTGTGAAAAACTCCAGTTTTAATGAATTGGGCCTTAAACTTTTACTATAGTTTGAATAAGGTACACAATAGTTACTATATAAATTGGCACAGCTGGCAGGTGTTTTTCAGATGTACTGCACTTATCTGATTTTTTCGTGTGCCCATTTTAGACTTGATCTTCTAATCTATATAAATGAAAATGGAAATGTTCGTTTGTTCAAAATCTTAAATCTCCGAAAGTTCTTCACCGATTGCTTTGAAATTTTGACACAACGTTTCATTCGAATACACGCATGTGTGTAATCTCTATATCTACACAGGCAATGGAACAGCAAAAAATATTGTATACCCACAAACATTGTGAAATTAAATATTTTAGAAACGTGCGCTTTCTCTTTTCATTCTTTTCCATTTAACCAGAATGAGCCACAGCAACGTGTGGCCGGGTACAGCTAGTACTAAATATAAATCTGCTGTACTGTGTCTATCGGATTGTATATTTGCCTTATTTTGGCTGGAAGCATTTCTTCCTATTGATACTGTACCATTATATCCTAGAAAGCACTTACTGCAGTAGTAGAAGCTTGTTATACTCCACTTTTATAAAATGCCTTTTATCCAATAATGCTCAATGTTGTAAAATAATGATAAAAGACTTTCTATACATTCTGCTCAAATTTTACAAAAATTTGCATTCGCCAAAATGTGGATTTTTTCTAATTCGCTTAAAGGCAGTTTCAGCAATATGACAGCCGCTGGGCAACATTTTCCTGAACCGTAAAGGGCCATCAAAAGGTTAAAAAAAAAGTTTAAAAATCCTGTACTGCTCACATCTTGGGCCCCTCTACTCCTCACTATCAACTAGGAAAAACAATTTACCAAATACATTGTTTATAATGTGGGTTAGGCCATGGAATTAGGCCTAAACTATGCAAAAAATATTAAATAAGACACTCCTTATAACATGGTAAAAAAAAGTGAAAACTAAATTTTTTGATGCACTGCCAATTTGTAAGTTTTTCCACGTACTAAGAATGGATAGGTCTGTAATTTTAATCATAGGTTCACTTCACCTGTGAGAGACAGAATCTTAAACAAAATCCAGAAAATCACATTGTATGATTTTTACTTAATTAATTTGCATTTTATTGCATGAAATAAGTATTTGATACAGAAAAACAGAACATAATTTTTGGTACAGAAACCTTTCTTTGCTATTACAGAGATCAGACGTTTCCTGTAGTTCATGATCAAGTTTGCAGACACTGCAGCATCAGGGATTTTGGCCCACTCCTCCATACAGATCTTCTCTAGGTCTTTCATACTTTGGGTCTGTGGCTGGGCAACATTGAGTTTCAGCTCCCTCCAAAGATTTTCTATTGGGTTCAGGTCTGGAAACTGGTTAGGCCACTCAAGGACCTTAAAATGCATCTTATGGACTCACTCCTTAGTTGTCCTGGCTGTGTGTTTCAGGTCATTGTCATGCTGGAAGATCCAGCCACGACAAATCTTCAATGCTCTTACTTAGGGAAGGAGGTTGCTGTTGACGAAAATCTCGCAATACATGACCCCATCCACCCTCCCTTCAATACGGTGCAGTCGTCCTGCCACCTTTGCAGAAAAGCACCCCCAAAGTAATATGTTTCCCCCACCATGCTTCATGGTTGAGATGGTGTTCTTGAGGTTGTACTCATCCTTCTTCTTCCTCCAAACACGGCAAGTTGTAGCATCGGCGTCTCTGCCCCTTGCCAGGCAGAGACGCCATCCCTCTCACCGCCGCGCTCCCCGCCCGGCGTCCTCCAGCGCTCCTCTTCCTGCTTCTGCCGGCTCCGCCCTAAGTAGTCCCCGGCCAATTGCCGGAGGTCCTCCCATATATAAAGCACTTCCTCCAATGTGGAGGTGCCCGAGCAATAGTTGATGCACAGTGTACTTACCTCTGCTTCAGCCCTCAGGTCCCGCTGCTTGCCTGACTACTAGTCCTGCCCGCCAGCCTGACTATCATTCTAGTCCACCAGCCTGACTACTCTCCAGCCCGATAGTCTGTCTTCTGTTCAGTCCGCCAGTCTGTCTATGGGCTTTGCCCACCAGCTTACCTGGAAGCACCTGCCCGCTACCTACCGTGCCTACCTGGAGGCTCCTGCTTGTTACCTGCTGTGCCTACCTGAAGGCTCCCACTTGCTACCTACTGTGCCTACCTGGAGGCTCCCGCTTGCTATCTGCCATGTGTCGCGCCCCCTGGGCCAGTGCTGTTTGGGGATTACCCGGAGCCGGATCAGATGGGGGTTGTAGTCTCCGAGTGGCGGCGACCCGGTCCGTGCCCAGGGTGTCAAACTCAGTGTGTGGCAGTCTTGATAGATGTTATTGGTGTTCTTTAGTGTCGACTACGCCACCCGTTGATTTGCGGTCAAAAGGCCGCCGCTGCAGCAGGGTCCGCTGAGGCTGTTGGTATGTGTGCAGCTTTGGTAGTATAACCCCCAACGGGAGGGGTATAGCCTCAGGGGGTCAGATGTAGAGGATGGTGGTTGTGCAGGTGCAGGAGAGCTAAGCAAGAAGACTCAGAGTCGGGCTGTGCAGTTCAGGGGTTTTTACTTACGGGTGTTCTTATGGTCACTCTGGCCTGAAGCGACCACCCGAGCCGTGCTGCGTCCACCAGGTCCTGGACTCGGCCAACCCCCAAGCAATTCTGGAGCGTGGTCCTGAGCTCCTGTCTGACTTTCCCTCTCTTCTGGCCGTTCTCACTAGGGATCCACTTATGTCTGGCTCCCTCGGGTCTCTTGGTGGGTACACCCCTTCTGGGTTCCCTGACCCTATACCTGGTATGCCTTCCTAGTGGATTTAGTGAGGGTCGTGGCAGATCCTGCCCACGACCTCCGATCTCTGGCTAAGGTGTGCTTTTCTCTCTGCCAGCTTGGGATCCGGTACCCTGGGTGCCAACCCTTCACCCTGCCGTTTGTATTCTGGGGTCTTGGGGTTCCTTCTTCTTCTATCTGGGTCCTTCTGACTCCTCTTTCTCTCAGACTTGGCCTTGGAGCTGGGCCCAGCCGGAACCACAACTCCCTGTCAGCCCTTCTGGCTGAGTTTCTCTGCTCTGCTACAGACTGACTCACTCTACAAAAGACTGACTGACCCTGATCTAAGATGGTGCCCACCTTATATACTCCCTCTATGTGTGAGCTCAGGTGACCAGCACCCAATGAGCTCCTAGCCTTACCCAGACTGCTCCCCCTATCTGCCCCTACACTACTGGGATGTTCCAACCCCCTCCCACTCCAGCCAGGGACAGACACTATCGTACCTGCACATATATTGGTGGGAGTACCGTCGATCTGTCCCCCGGAAATGGGATGTATGTAGTGTATGCAGCTATCTGAGCTCAGTTCCACACTCCATCCTTACCCGGGAGTGGAATACCACACCTCTGGCTTGAGGTGTAATACCCCTGTAGCAGCCGAGTCCTCAGGGTGCTACATTCCCCCCTGGTAAATCACAGCACGTCCTCGGGCTTTAAGAGAATAAACATCCACAAACATACATTTTTTTTTCATAAAACATAAACATATAAAACATCATATATTATCAGCATAAACTTTTCATATAAAGCTTTTCATAAATAACACTCTTGTTCCTCCGGCCACGGTGCAACTTGTGACCGGGTAAAGTGCGACAGTCTCTTCAAGAAAAACAACAGTTTCCTATAAAACCGGTAGGGGGCGCCTTAGAAAGCGCAACTATATACAAGGGAAGGTATGGCCGCTCTCAGTCCTCGACCAGTGGGATTAGGGATGGCTGCTCACAGTCCTCAGCCTGTGGGGAGATGGGACACACTGGAACAGTTCACACTTGTCCCAACGGGGACCTTATTTTAAGTTAGCAGCATGGCATATACCCTGACGGGTAACTATGTACAGTCTCTTTACCGTACTTTAACGACGGCGTCCTCCTGCTCCTTCTTTGTCTTCAGACCCGTCCGGGTCCTCTTGGTCCTCCTCACACCGCAGCTCCTCCTCCATCAGGCGATGCACATGGAGGGCGTAGGGTCCCTTGGCACACTTGTGCCGGGTGAACGTGACCTCGTCCCCTACGTACAGGTCACAACCTCTGTGTCCCTCCGGCAGATGGCTTTCTACGTCTCTGCGGGTTACAAAGACGTCGCCGGGGGTATGATGGTCTCTTATGAAGCCCCACCCATGCTGCAGGTTGAATTTAATCACAGTCCCGGTGGTACGGGGACCATGAGCTGCACGGGGGTTCCTCCTGGTCCGGCTCTTCTGCCCTGCGCTCTGTTCCTGCAGCCGCTGCTCACGGATCCGCCTCTCTTTCCGCTCTTGCTCGAAGGCTGCCAACTGCTGGCGGCAGCACTCCACTCGCTCTGCTGCGGCTGCCCGCGTTTCTTGAGTGAACCCCATGAGGTCTCCTCCGGTGGGGTCCCACTCGAATTGTGCTTCTTCTAGCGGGAGCGGGGTTCTCCTGACGGGCTTCGGAGCCGGAATCAGGGGCTCGCACAGGGGCCTTGCTCTTTGGAGTTCCAGTTGGTAGTACTCCTGGGGCCATACAAAGGGCTGCCCATCCGGGCACGTGTGCTGGGCAAATAGATCTTCGCCCAGGTGCGGCACTCGAGATGTTGAGGGCGCGTTGATGGTAGCGGCGCCCGGGTTGACCAGGCCTTGCGACCAGGCTTGGGGCACCCTAAAGGTAAAGGGCACCGTAAGGACGGCGGCGCCCGGGGGTACTCGGCCCTGCGACCAGGCCGGTGGCTCCGCGGAGGTAGGGGGCGCTGTTGGAATTGCGGCGCCCGGAGGTACTAGACCTTGCGACCAGGCCGATGGTATTTCCTGTTTGGTCGCGCTCAGGGTCGAGGCGTGTGACGTCACAGGGGTCGCGGCCGCGGCTTCTACTTGAGGCCTAGTCTGGCACGGTGACGATGCAGCGACGGGCACGGCAGGGGGAATTTCGGGCTCTGCGACGGGGAGCTGGGGCAGGCTCACGGTTTCTCGGCTCGGGGTAGTGACGTCCCCTTTACCTGCCTCCAGTTGTCCAGCTCCCTTCTCTGCGCCGTTTCCGGCCTTCACTCCTCCTGCACCATCCTCAGAGGCGGTCTGTCTCCTCGTCTCGGGTGGCGTGCTCCGCTGACGGGTTCCGGTCTGCTGGGCCATCTCTCGGCTCCACTCCGTCAGCGTGTCTTGCTGCACCTGGGCCATCCTCCGTGCGAGGCCCTCCAGCGCGGTCTGTGCATACTCCCGGTCTCGGGGAAGCTGTGCTAGGATCTCCACTAAGCCTAGTGGGGTTGTTGCTTGCAGCAGGCTCCTGACCACTGGGTCGGTGCTGCCTGTCTCTCCCTCCATCTCCGGGTACGCTTTCTCTGGACTCCTCTCCAGACTTCTTGTCTCCGGGTGTGCTCTCTCCAGACTCCCCCAGGCTGCACCCATCTTCGCTCTCTTGTTCTGTCTCCGCCCACATTGAAGGTGGTCCCGGGGCAACTTTGTGATTGTCAGTTCCAGGGGCAGTTCTCTCACGCTGATGGACATCTCCAGCATCACAGTCTCTGTTGGTGGGGGCGGTTTCCGCTTTTGGCGCCATTCCTTGACCTGGCCCACGATGGGAGGTGACCTCTTGCCACCCTCTGGCACGCCCATAATGGCGTCTGCTCTTCCAAGGCGGGAAATCTTCTGGAAATGGCGGGAATCGTCCCCCAGTGGCGGGAAACTCCGTGGATGGCGGGAAAAAGCTGCAGATGGCGGGCAACCGGCGGGAAACGATCCGTGATGGCGTCCCATGGCGGGGACCCTCTGGAACCGGCGGGAGACTTCTTCTTGAGGTAAATTTGAACTTTTCTTCAGGCACGCAGTACCCGGTGGTTGCGGGCACGAAATCCTGCCGACTACGCCAAAGTTGTCGCGCCCCCTGGGCCAGTGCTGTTTGGGGATTACCCGGAGCCGGATCAGATGGGGGTTGTAGTCTCCGAGTGGCGGCGACCCGGTCCGTGCCCAGGGTGTCAAACTCAGTGTGTGGCAGTCTTGATAGATGTTATTGGTGTTCTTTAGTGTCGACTACGCCACCCGTTGATTTGCGGTCAAAAGGCCGCCGCTACAGCAGGGTCCGCTGAGGCTGTTGGTATGTGTGCAGCTTTGGTAGTATAACCCCCAACGGGAGGGGTATAGCCTCAGGGGGTCAGATGTAGAGGATGGTGGTTGTGCAGGTGCAGGAGAGCTAAGCAAGAAGACTCAGAGTCGGGCTGTGCAGTTCAGGGGTTTTTACTTACGGGTGTTCTTATGGTCACTCTGGCCTGAAGCGACCACCCGAGCCGTGCTGCGTCCACCAGGTCCTGGACTCGGCCAACCCCCAAGCAATTCTGGAGCGTGGTCCTGAGCTCCTGTCTGACTTTCCCTCTCTTCTGGCCGTTCTCACTAGGGATCCACTTATGTCCGGCTCCCTCGGGTCTCTTGGTGGGTACACCCCTTCTGGGTTCCCTGACCCTATACCTGGTATGCCTTCCTAGTGGATTTAGTGAGGGTCGTGGCAGATCCTGCCCACGACCTCCGATCTCTGGCTAAGGTGTGCTTTTCTCTCTGCCAGCTTGGGATCCGGTACCCTGGGTGCCAACCCTTCACCCTGCCGTTTGTATTCTGGGGTCTTGGGGTTCCTTCTTCTTCTATCTGGGTCCTTCTGACTCCTCTTTCTCTCAGACTTGGCCTTGGAGCTGGGCCCAGCCGGAACCACAACTCCCTGTCAGCCCTTCTGGCTGAGTTTCTCTGCTCTGCTACAGACTGACTCACTCTACAAAAGACTGACTGACCCTGATCTAAGATGGTGCCCACCTTATATACTCCCTCTATGTGTGAGCTCAGGTGACCAGCACCCAATGAGCTCCTAGCCTTACCCAGACTGCTCCCCCTATCTGCCCCTACACTACTGGGATGTTCCAACCCCCTCCCACTCCAGCCAGGGACAGACACTATCGTACCTGCACATATATTGGTGGGAGTACCGTCGATCTGTCCCCCGAAAATAGGATGTATGTAGTGTATGCAGCTATCTGAGCTCAGTTCCACACTCCATCCTTACCCGGGAGTGGAATACCACACCTCTGGCTTGAGGTGTAATACCCCTGTAGCAGCCGAGTCCTCAGGGTGCTACACCATGCCTACCTGGAGGCTCCCGCTTGCTACCTGCCGTGCCTACCTGGAGGCTCCTGCTGTCACTTGCTGTGACCACCTGTCAGCCTACCTGGAGGCTCCTGCCTGTCACTTGCCGTGACCACCTGTCAGCCTACCTGGAGGCTCCAGCCCGTCACTTGCCGTGACCACCTGACAGCCTACCTAGAGGCTCCTGCCTGTCACCTGCCGTGTCAGCCAGTCCATCCACCAGGACCACTCGTCAGCCTGCCTGCTGTGCCCATCTGCTATACCGGTCAGTCCTCGCCATCTGTCCTGTGGGAGTCACCTGCTCTCTTACAAGGTCGTCCCCAGAGTAGCACCTGGTCCCTCTGCTCGGTCCCTCCCTGATCACGGAGTCGTTAGCCGCCGTACGACCTAGGTCGGTCCGAGTTGATACTTAGTTACGCCCCTCTGGGTCCCTCCTTGCACAACAGCACAGAGGTTCCACCACCCGGATCCGTAACAGTTTGCTCGGGCCATGGAACCCGGTGGCCCCCAAGCTCCTTCGCTCTCTGAACTGTACCAGGAGGTTTCTCGTCAGCGATCCCAACAGGAAGCCATCCTAAACTTCCTGCGGAGTGTCAACTTCCGCCTGGACACACTGACTGTTCCACCTGTGTCCGCCTCGAGTCGTGCGACTCCCGCTCCAGCAGCTCCGCTGTCCACCTTTACCATGGCATCCAACCCAGGTCCCCGGCTTTCTGCACCTCCTCGTTTTGGAGGTGACCCCGCTCTAGCTCGGGGTTTCATAAACCAGTGCACCCTGCACTTTGAACTTTTGGCACATCAGTTTCCCTCCGACCGGGCCAAGGTGGCGTTCATCATGTCTCACCTCACTGGAGAAGCACTGGCATGGCTAAATCCCCTGTGGGAGAGAGGGGATCCCCTGGTGTCCGATCTATCGCCTTTCCTTGCTGCTTTCCGGAAAGTCTTCGATGATCCAGGACGAAAATCCTCTACTGCCTCCTCTCTGCTTCTTATCCGCCAAGGGAGTCTCACCGTGGGCCAATATGCCATACGGTTCCGTACCCTCGCTTCTGAGCTTGCCTGGGACAACGAGGCCCTGGTGTCCATCTTCTGGGAGGGCCTTTCCGGTCAAATTAAGGACGAGTTAGCCGGCCAGGACATTCCTACCACCCTGGAAGACCTGGTGTCGCTAGCTACCCGGATCGACATCCGTTTCCTGGAACGTGCTAAAGAGACTTCCCGGGAGCGAAGATTTCCTTGTCTTGCTCCTACTTTCCAGAGACCTGCCTCCATATTAGCAACTCCCTGGGCACGCTCACCCGAACCTATGCAGGTCGACCAGACCAAGATGGTCAAATCTCGCCAAGAGTCACGCCGAGCCGAGGGGAGCTGTTTCTACTGTGGCAGTAAGGAGCACTTCATCCGTTCCTGCCCGGTGAAGCTGGGAAACGCCAGTGTCTAGGACCGCTCGGAGAGGTCATCCTAGGCAAAAGTAAACCCTCTCCTTCCCTGACTTTGTCTGTCTCCATCTCCTGGAGAGAGAACCGCTACTTTGAAATAGCACACCTAGATTCCGGAGCAGCTGGGAACCTCATTTCCCAGTCCCTGGTAGAGAAATATCACATTCCCACAAAACCTCTGGCTGAACCATTGGCAGATGCCTCCGTGGATGGAAGACTCCTTCCGGTGACCATCCTGCTCGTCACAGAACCTATAACCCTGCAGGTGGGAATGCTGCACTCTGAGAGGATCTCCTTCCATGTGCTTTCCGGTCTCTCTCACTCCCTATTGCTTGGTCTACCCTGGCTTCAGAAACATGAACCTGTGCTGAATTGGCAATCTGGTGAAGTTCTCCGCTGGGGGCAGAATTGCCATAAGACCTGCCTGGTCCCGGTCCGCCCGGTTCGTCCTCCTCCCACCCCGGCTAATCTACCCGGTTTACCGGCACCTTACTGGTCCTATGCAGATGTATTAGACAAAAAGGAAGCAGAGACACTGCCACCTCATAGGCCATATGATTGCCCAATCGACCTGGTACCCGGAGCCACTCCACCCCGTGGGCGTATTTACCCGTTGTCTTCCGTGACCTTGTATATTCCTGCGTGGTGGTCTACCTGGGCGACATCTTGGTCTTCTCTCCGGACCTTCCCACACACCGGAGGGATGTTCGTCAGGTCCTGCTTAGGCTCAGGCAGAATCACCTCTATGCAAAATACGAGAAGTGCCTCTTCGAGCAGACCTCCCTTCCATTCCTGGGCTATATTATCTCCCAGACAGGTCTACGAATGGACCCCGAGAAGCTCTCTGCCGTCTTAAAGTGGCCCCGTCCGGAGGGGTTGAAGGCGATTCAGCGATTCCTGGGCTTCGCCAACTACTACCGTCTCTTCATCCCGCACTTCTCTTCCCGGATTGCTCCCATCTCTGCGCTCACCCGTGAGGGAGTAAATCCCAAGGTATGGCCGCCCGAAGCTAAGGAGGCCTTCTTTTCCTTAAAGCAAGCCTTCTCCTCTGCCCCAGTGCTGCAGCGTCCGGACTGCAACAAACAGTTCTTCCTGGAGGTTGATGCTTCCTCCTCCTGAGCCGGAGCGGTGCTCACCCAAAAATCTTCATCTGGGAGAATGGTAACCTGCGGCTTCTTCTCCAAACTCTTCTCCTCGTCTGAGCACAACTACTCCATAGGAGACCGAGAACTGCTAGCCATTAAATTGGCGCTGGAGGAGTGGCGTTACCAGCTTGAAGGGGCTCTATGCCCAGTGATCATCTATACTGATCACAAAAACCTTGCATATCTCCAGAATGCCCAAAGACTCAATCCGCGTCAGGCCCGGTGGTCTTTGTTCTTCGCTCACTTCGACTTTATCCTACATTTTCGCCCGGCGGACAAGAATGTTAAAGCTGACGCCTTGTCCCGATCCTTCCTGTCCTCCGATCTAGAGGAGGAGCCTATGCACATCATCGACCCCTCCAAAGTGATGATGTTACTAAGAAAATCGCTGATTGGTCGCTGCCCGCGACCAATCACCGATTTGGGCATCACATTTAAATAGCGGCCGCGACTAATCACCGATCTTGGCGCCACATTTAAACACTGCTGTGCTGATTGGTCGCGGACGCTGCCCGCGACCAATCACCGATTTGGGCGCCACATTTAAATAGCGGCTGCGACCAATCACCGATCTTGCAGACACATATAAACACCGCTGTGCTGATTGGTCGCGGACAGCATCCGCGACCAATCAGCACAGCGGTGTTTAACTTTTGCGGCAAGATCAGTGATTGGTCGCGGACGAAGACCGCGACCAATCATCGAATCGCATTGGTGAGGACCGGGGAGTGGAATCGTATTGGTGAGGACCGGGGAGCGCTGCTGCCTGTGCGGCTACTTCCGCTGCGAGAACCCGGGACATGAGCGGGCGCTCACAGCAGAAGTATCCCGACCCGCAGCGGGGTCCTTCTGCTGCTACCGACTGGGAGATGAGCGCCTCGCGCCGGTCATCTCCCGGCTGCATCTCCGTCCCGCAGATGAGCCGCTAACGGCCGCCATCTTTTTTCAGAAATCCCGCGGCGCTGATTGGCCGCTGCCGGACCAATGAGCGACGCGGGATTTCCAGGACAGACAGACAGACAGAAAGACAGACAGACAGACATACAGACAGACAGACGGGATAAGACGATTATATATATATAGATGTGTGCAGTGATTGGGGGGATGAGGAAGCCACACATACCAGGAATGGGGGATTGAGGAGGCCACACATACCAGGAATGGGGGATTGAGGAGACCACACATACCAGGAATGGGGGATTGAAGAGGCCACACATACCAGGAATGGGGGATTGAGAAGGCCACACATACCAGGATTGAGGAGGCCACACATACCAGGAATGGGGGATTGAGGAGGCCACACATACCAGGAATGGGGGTTTGAGGAGGCCACACATACCAGGAATGGGGGATTGAGGAGGCCACACATACCAGGATTTGGGGATTGAGGAGGCCACACATACCAGGATTTGGGGATTGAAAAGGCCACACATAGCAGGATTGAGGAGGCCACACATACCAGGATTTGAGGAGGCCACACATACCAGGATTGGGGGATTGAGCAGGCCACACATACCAGGATTGAGGGGTTGAGGAGGCCACACATACCAGGATTGAGGGGTTGAGGAGGCCACACATACCAGTATTGAGGGGTTGAGGAGGCCACACAGACCAGGATTGAGGGGTTGAGGAGGCCACACACACCAGGATTGGGGGATTGAGGAGGCCACACATACCAGGATTGGGGGATTGAGGAGGCCACACATACCAGGATTTGGGGATTGAGGAGGCCACACATACCAGGATTTGGGGATTGAGGAGGCCACACATACCAGGATTGAGGGGTTGAGGAGGCCACACATACCAGGATTGGGGGATTGAGGAGGCCACACATACCAGGATTGGGGGATTGAGGAGGCCACACATACCAGGATTGGGGGATTGAGGAAGCCACACATACCTGAATTGGGGGATTGAGGAGGCCACACATACCAGGATTTGGAGATTGAGGAGGCCACACTTACCAGGATTGGGGGATTTAGGAGGCCACACGTACCAGGATTGGGGGATTTAGGAGGCTACACATACCAGGATAGGGGGATTGAGGAGGCCACACATACCAGGGATTGTGGGATTGAGGGGGCCACACATACCAGGGATTGTGGGATTGAGGGGGCCACACATACCAGGGATTGTGGGATTGAGGGGGCCACACATACCAGGGATTGTGGGATTGAGGGGGCCACACATACCAGGGATTGTGGGATTGAGGGGGCCACACATACCATGGATTGTGGGATTGAGGGGGCCACATATACCAGGGATTGTGGGATTGAGGGGGCCACACATACCAGGGATTGGGGGATTGAGGAGGCTACACATACCAGGGATTGTGGGGGCCACACATACCAGGGATTGTGGGATTGAGGGGGCCACACATACGAGGATGGGGAAATTTACCAGTAGCTGCTGCATTTCCCACCCTAGGCTTATACTCAAGTCAATAGGTTTTCCCATTTTTATGTGGTAAAATTTGGGGCCTCGGCTTATATTCGGGTCGGCTTATTTAAAATATATGGTATTTTAAAATCAGTGAGTACATGATGCCCATAATACTGCAGGATTGTGGCGTGCATTATACTATATGGGGGCTGCATTTTACCCTATGGGGTGTGTAATATACTGTATGGAGGACTATGGGGAGTGCATTATATAATATGGAGGACCATGGGAAGTTCATTATACTATATGGAGGATTATGGGGGGTGCATTATACTATATGGAGGTTTATGGGGGGAGCATTATACTATATGGAGGATTATGGGGTCGCATTATACTATGTGGAAGATTATTGGTGGTGCATTATACTATATGGAAGGCTATGTGGGGCCATTCTAATATTTTGAGGGCTATGTGGTTGGCCATTATACTGTATGAAAGCAATTACACAGTGTGAATGTTTGTGTGGGGTCATTATACTGTTTGGAGGGCTGTGTGGGGGCCATTATACTGTTTGGAGGGCTGTGTGGGGCCATTAGAGTGTATGGAGGGCTCTGTGGGGTTCACAGTTGGGGGATTATACTGTGTTAGGGTCACCATACTTTGCCGTGGGAGTTGAAGTGGGGTACAATAGGGTCATTATACTGTGCATTGTGGAGGAATGCACCATAGGGGTATCATACTGTTTGGGGGGCACTTTTGTTGGCATCATACTTTATGGGGGCAATGAAGGAGGAATCTACGGCTTCAGAAGGAGGTAAATTACTATGTAAAGGCTGGAAAGTTATGTGATCTGCTTTTCTTTGACACAGTCAAACATTTATTTTTTGTAGGGGGGGGCCCAATTAGAGCTTCTGCGGGCCCCATGACTTCTATGTACGCCCCTGATTGGATAGCAGATAATACTTCCAGTTACCTGGGCACCACCACCTCCGGCCTGTCTTCCACACGGTCGACTCTTAGTAGCCGTGAGTCTCGACCGCATACTCCTCCTCACCCTGATGCTCCATCCTCCCACCATGCCGAGTGTCGTCAGACAGCATCTGATCCCACACTTGGACACTCTGAAGAGCTGTTCACTGGTCCATTTCCATATTTGTGCCCCTCGCCTGCTCCACTTGAAGTGGTGGAAAAGGAGATCCCATGTAGCGATGCCCAAATATTTGAACAGCCACGGCCACAGGAAGTCGACGCTGGCAATTTGTCACAAGAGATGGACGATGACGAGACACAATTGCCAGGAAGTGAGGAGGAGGATCGTGGTGTGCAAGTGGAAGAGGAGGAGGTGGTGGATGATCTAGTAACTGACCCAACGTGGCAGGAGGACATGCAGAGTAAGGCCAGCAGCACACAGGGGGAGGGAGGCAGAGTACCCCAACAGGCACGAAGAAGCAGTGTGGTGGCCGCAGACATAAGGAGGGCAACCGATCCCCGTAACACCAACACGAGGGACGTTGCCAGTACAACCGGTAGGTCTTCCAGAGTCTGGAATTTTTTTAAAGACTCTGCTGATAACCCAAAAAAGGCCATTTGTACCACCTGCCATGCCAACATTAGCAGGGGTGACAAAACTACCAGCCTGACCACCACCAGCATGATCAGGCACATGGCAGCAAAGCACCCGACTTTGTGGGGCAAACCCCAGGGTCCACGACCAGTGTCAGCGGGTGTCACCACTGCTTCTTCCGCTGTTGTGCGTGCAATAGAACCCCCTGTTGTGTGTGCAAGGCAATCCCCTGTCCATACTGCATGCAAAGATGCCCCCTCCTCTCAGTCTTCACTTGTTATGGCAGTTTCTCAAGAAACAGCATCAACGTCCACGTCCCACAGCAGCGTTCAATTGTCCATATCCCAGACCTTTGAACGAAAGCGGAAATTCGCAGCTGACGCCCCACAGGCCACAGTCCTAAATTTGCACATTTCACGACTGCTTGCATTGGAAATGCTGCCTTTTAGGCTGGTGGAGACGGAATCCTTCCGCAACCTTATGGCGGTGGTCGTCCCTCGGTACTTGGTCCCCAGCCGACACTATTTTGCTCGGTGTGCCATCCCCGCACTACACAAGCACGTGTCCCAAAACATCTGCCGTGCCCTCAACAACGCAGTTACCGGGAGAATCCACCTGACAACGGACACGTGGACAAGTGCTTGTGGCCAGGGACGGTACATCTCCCTGACAGCACACTGGGTAAACATAGTGGAAGCCGGGACCCAGTTGGACCTTGGGACAGAACACATCCTCCCCACACCGAGGATTGCGGGCCCTATGTCAGTCAGAGTTGCCCCCACAGTGTACAGCTCCAGCGCATCCTCCTCCTCCTCCTCCTCATGTTCAGCCTCCATCTCAGATATCACCACATCAGTTACAAGCTGGAAGCACTGCAGTACTGCCTCCGCCAAGCGGCAACAGGCTGTGCTGAAACTTCTAAGCTTAGGTGAGAAACCTCACACTGCTTGTGAGTTGTGGACAGCTGTGAAAGAGCAGGCAGATCTGTGGCTGAGACCGCTGAACCTACATCCAGGCATGGTCGTGTGTGACAATGGCCGTAACCTGGTGGCGGCTCTGAGGCGAGGCGAGATCACACACGTACCATGCCTGGCTCATGTGCTTAACCTCGTGGTTCAGCGGTTTCTTAAATCGTACCCCGAGTTGCCAGATCTGCTCGTCAAAGTACGCCGCCTGTCAGCTAATTTTAGCATGTCGGCTACAGCTTCCGCCGCCCTTGCTGGGTTGCAGCGGCGTTTGCTGCTTCCGTCACACCGACTGGTGTGTGATATCCCCACATGTTGGAACTCTACCCTCCACATGTTGCAAAGGATTTGTGAGCAGAAGAGAGCAGTTGTGGAGTACCAGCTACAACTAGGCCGTCGATATTCAGGTCAGACTCCACACATAAGATCTCAGGAGTGGACCTGGATGTCTGACATATGTACCATCCCGACAAACTTTGAGGAGGCCACCAAGATGGTGAGTGGCAATGACGCCATCATTAGTGTCAGCATCCCATTTGTCTGTCTTTTGCAATGCTCTCTGCAGAGAATTAAAGAGGAGACATTACAGCCAGAGTATGATGAGATGGATCAAAAGCCGTAGCGTAGCAACAGCCCAACCTCATCTCATCCCAACGTGCATTGGGGGACAATGAGGGAGAGGAGGAGGAGGAGGAGGAAGAACAGGAGCTGGTATCATGCGCTGTAGACGGTAGTACCTGTACAACTGTCATACCGTCGGTTCAGCGTGGGTGTCCTGAGGACAGGGGGGAGGAGGAGGAGTAGGAGGAGGAGAGCATGGTCAGTCGTCATCTTGGTGAGGACACGGAAATCTTGCCCGTTACCAGTCTGGCACGCATGGCTGACTTTATGTTACGCTGCCTTAACCGTGACCCTCGCGTTGTCAAAATGTTGGGTGACAGTCATTACTGGTTGGTGACACTTGTAGACCCCCGCTACAAGGAGAACTTTCACTCTCTTATTCCTGAGGTGGAGAGGTCTACAAAAATTGGCCAGTACCAGAAGGCCCTTGCTGCAGAACTGTTAAAAAAATTCCCATCTGAACATGCTAGCGGCAGAGGTCACAGTTCGTTGACCAACCAAAGCGTGCAAGCGAGAGAGAGGCAACTCCAATCCAGCAGATGCAGGGGAACACTGTCAACATTCTGGGACAGTTTTCTCAGACCCTCCCTTCGAACAGACCCTGAGGCGCGGGGTACTCTCACAAGGAGTGGAAAGTTTCAAAAGATGGTGAGGGGGTACCTTGCCGACCGTACCAGCATCCTCCGTGATTCCTCTGTGCCTTTTAATTATTGGGTAGCCAAGCTGGACACTTGGAATGAACTCGCTCTGTACGCCTTGGAGGTCCTGGCCTGCCCTGCCGCCTGCGTGTTATCGGAGCGTGTTTTTAGTGCCGCTGGGGGAATTATAACTGATAAGCGCACTCGCCTGTCAACTGACAATGCTGACAAGCTGACCCTTATCAAAATGAACAAGGGCTGGATTGGGCCAGACTTCTCATCACCACCAAATGACAGCAGAGTAACATAAAGTCAAATCCACTGTGTTATTTCGGGAGGTGTATTCACATGCACCGCTTCACACCCACACATGGGTATACGCTTCCTCATTTCGGCTGTTTTTTGCTCTTCTCCTTATCCTCAGCCTCCACCAACACTATACCACCAGGGTGACCGTGGTCCGTGTTGCCATTATTGAAAGTTCCTACATCCTGATTTTTGTCAGCTTTTGCTTGGAAGGCATAAGCAAAGACTGTGGGAGACCCACTCCCCAATAATGGGAATAATATTTTTAAGATGCTGTACTGTATGGCTCTTGTAAGGGGCATTAAAAGCGTCTTGTTAAGCTACTGGGACCTCCACGTCTCTTCTGAGGGGCATTAAAACCGTCTTGTTATACCACTCTGACCTCCACGTCTCTTCTGAGGGGCATTAAAAGCGTCTTGCTAAGCTACTGGGACCTCCACGTCTCTTCTGAGGGGCATTAAAACCGGCTTGTTAAACTAGTGTGACCTCCACCACTTTTCCAAGGGGCATTAAAAGCGTCTTGTTATATCACTCTGACCTCCACGTCTCTTCTGAGGGGCATTAAAAGCATCTTGTTAAGCTACTGTGACCTCCACGTCTCTTCTGAGGGGCATTAAAGCCGTCTTGTTATACCACTCTGACCTCCATGTCTCTTCTGAGGGGCATTAAAAGCGTGTTGTTATACCACTCTGACCTCCACGTCTCTTCTGAGGGGCATTAAAAGCATGTTGTTATACCACTCTGATCTCCATGTCTCTTCTGAGGGGCATTAAAACCGTCTTGTTAAGCCACTGGGACCTCCACGTCTCTTCTGAGGGGCATTAAAAGCGTGTTGTTATACCACTCTGATCTCCACGTCTCTTCTGAGGATCTGAGGAGCATTAAAAGCGTGTTGTTATACCACTCTGATCTCCACGTCTCTTCCAAGGGGCATTAAAACCGACTTGTTATACCATTCTGACCTCCACGTCTCTTCTGAGGGGCATTAAAACGGTCTTGTTAAGCTACTGGGACCTCCACAACTCTTCGAACGGGATTTGCATTTCTTCATAATTTTTGGCAGCTTTTGCTTGGAAGGCATAAGCAAATACTATGGGAGACCCACTCCCCAATAATGGGAATAATGTTTGTAATATGCTGTACTGCATGGCTCTTGCAAGGGTATTGCAAGTTCCTACGTCCTAATTTTTGGCAGCTTTTGCTTGGAAGGCATAAGCAAATACTATGGGAGACCCACTACCCAATAATGGGAATAATGTTTGTAATATGCTGTACTGCATGGCTCTTGTAAGGGTATTGCAAGTTCCTACGTCCTAATTTTTGGCACCTTTTGCTTGGAAGGCATAAGCAAAAACTATGGGAGACCCACTTCCCAATAATGGGAATAATGTTTGTAATATGCTGTTCTGCATGGCTCTTGTAAGGGTATTGCAAGTTGCTCCGTTCTAATTTTTGGAAGCTTTTGCTTGGAAGGCATAAGCAAATACTATGGGAGACCCACTCCCCAATAATGGGAATAATGTTTGTAATATGCTGTACTGTATGGCTCTTGTAAGGGGCATTAAAACTGTCTTGTTAAGCTACTGTGACCTCCACGTCTCTTCCGAGGGGCATTAAAACCATCTTGTTAAACTACTGCGACCTTTACCACTTTTCCAAGGGACATTAAAACCGTCTTCTTAAGCTACTGCAACCTCCACCACTTTTCCAAGGGGTATTAAAAGTGTCTTGTTATGCTACTGCGACCTCCACGTCTCTTCCGAGGGGCATTAAAACCGTCTTGTTAAGCTACTGCAACCTCCATGTCTCTTCCAAGGGGCATTAAAACCGTCTTGTTAAGCTACTGTGACCTCCACCACTTTTTCAAGGGGCATTAAAACCGTCTTGTTAAGCTACTGTTACCTCCACGTCTCTTCCGAGGGGCATTGAAATGATGTTTTTAATTACTGCTAACCTCCATGACTCTTCCAACGGGCATTGCATTTCCTCCTAATTTTAGTCAGCTTTTGCTTTTCAATGCAAAGGCGAAAACTAACGGAGACCCACTCCCCAATAATGGGTAGAAGGTTTTTAGTACGCTGTAATCCACGTCTGTTTCAAGGGGCATTGCAGTTCCTCATAATTTTTGGAAAGCCTTCCATTCACTGCTTAGGCCAACAGTGTACAGGAGATCCAGTTGCTATAAATGGAAAAAACGGTTTAGTTAAGGCCCTCTGACCACCATGTCACTGCCAAGCGGCATTGGAGTGCCTCGAAATGTTTGGTAGGCGTTGCACTCACCTTATGCCCTATAACTGTGTAGCAGAACCTCTCCTTTTGTTACAGAAACATATCCTACAAGACATGTGTGCTTGACTGGCCTGATATTGATGTGAATGGTCCCTGTTCCTCCTGCTCTTTCTCCTTTGCCACCACCTCATCTATCATTTATCACATGAAGCTTTGTTTTAACAGGAGTCATAGAACTGGGAAAGTAGCAGGAAAACATCCAGCAATCCTCGGAGGAGGTAAGATATGCGCCCAAACGCTGACCACCTCAGGCCTAGCCGCTACTACATACATGCGCTTGCATTCCAAGAAAACAAAGCAGATGCTAACTTCAGGCCAGTCTAAGAAAAGTGTGTGGGTCGGTAACAGGAGAAATAGGGGCGGCTGGGGACCGTTTATGGACACCCAGCCACCCCCATGCGGCTGGGGACCGTGTGTGGACACCCGGCCGCGGGGCGGCTGGGGAACGAGTGTGGACACCCGGCCGCCCCCTGGCGGCTGGGGACAGAGCGTGTACACCCGGCCGCCGGACGGCTGGGGACTGAGTATGGATAAAAGGGCCACCGACGCAGCCATGACATGGTGGCTGGCATCTGCCTCCACATGCCTAAAAGGCCCAATTTCAAGTGCAAGCAAGCTAGCAGTATGGTATTGCAGCCTGGGGGTGGGTGGGTGGCAGGTTGCACACTTACGCTTGTGACGCGCCCCCTGGGCCAGTGCTGTTAGGGATACCCGGAGCTGGATCAGATGGGGGTTGTAGTCTCCGAGTGGCTGTGACCCGGTCCGTGCCCAGGGTGTCAAACTCAGTGTGTGGCAGTCCTTATAGATGTTACTAGATGTTCTTTTATGTCGACTACGCCACCCGTTGATTTGCGGTCAATACGGCCGCCGCTGCAGCAGGGTCCACTGAGGCTGATGATGTGAGTGCAGCTTAGGTAGTATAACCCCCTACGGGAGGGGTATAGCCTCAGGGGGTCAGCCGTGGAGGATGGTGGTTGTGAAGGTGCAGCAAGGAGACTCAGAGGCATAAAATGCAGTTCCAGGGTTTTACTTACTGGTGTTGCTCGGGTCACTGTGTACAGCAGTGACCACCCAAGCCGTGCTGCGTCCACCAGGTCCTGGACTCGGTCAACTCCCAGGCAACTCCGGAGTGTGGTCCTGAGCTCCTTTCTGTCTCTCCCTTCTTCTGGCCGTTCCCACCAGGGATCCACCTAAGTCCGGCTCCCTCGGGCCTCTTGTTGGTCAAGCCTCCTCTGGGCTCCCTGACCCTATTCTTGGTCTGCCTTCCGCGTGGATTTAGTGGGTGATCGTGGCAGATCCTGCCCACGACCTCCGGTTCCTGGCTAAGGTGTGCTGTAGCCTCTGCCAGCTTGGGATCCGGTACCCTGTTGCCGACCCTTCACCCTATTAGCTCTCTTATGGGCTCTTGGGGTCCCCTCTGCGCCTCTGGGTCTCTCTCTCTTCTCCTCTGCTCTGCTTCTCAGGTTCTCAGACAGACTGTCTGACTGACTGACTGTGGCTGACTGACTCTGATCTAAGATGGTGCCCACCTTAAATACTCCCTCTATGTGTGAGCTCAGGTGACCAGCACCCAATGAGCTCCTAACTTTACCCAGGCTGCTCCCCCTATCTGCCCCTACACTACTGGGATGTTCCACCCCCCTCCCACTCCAGCCAGGAACAGACACTGTCGTACCTGCACATTTCTCTAGTGGGAGTACCATCGGTCTGTTCCTCGGAAATGGGATGTGTGTAGTGCATGCAGCCTACTAGCTCAGTTCCACACTCCATCCTTACCCGGGAGTGGAATATCACACCTCTGGGTTGAGGTGCAATACCCCTGTAGCAGCCGAATCCTCAGGGTGCTACATTCCCCCCTGGTAAATCACAGCACGTCCTCGGGCTGTAAGATATAAACAAAAACATCCAAAACATACAATTTTTTTTTCATAAAACATAAACATATAAAACATCATATATTATCAGCATAAACTTTTCATATAAACATTCTTGTTTCTGGTTCCTCCAGTCACGGTGCAACTTGTGACCGGGTAAAGTGCGACAGTCTCTTTTGGAAGAAAACAGTTTCCTATAAAACCGGTAGGGGGCGCTTTAGGAAGCGCAACTATATACAAGGGGATATGGCCGCTCTCAGTCCTCGGCCAGGTATTAGGGAGGATTGACCGCTCTCAGTCCTCGGTCAGTGGGAATAGGGACACACGGGGTTAACAGTTCACTCTTGGCTGGTCCCAACGGGGACTATATTTTAACTAGAACAGTTCTTGGTACCCCGACGGGCAACTTTATACAGTCTCTCTCTACCGTACTTCAACGACGGCGTCCTCCTGCTCTTTCTTGTTGGTTGGTTTCAGTTTCAGACCCGTCCGGGTCCTCTTGCTCCTCCTCACACCGCAGCTCCTCCTCCGTCAGGCGATGCACATGGAGGGCGTAGGGTCCTTTGGCACACTTGTGCCGGGTGAAGGTGACCTCGTCCCCTACATACAGGTCACGACCTCTGTGTCCCTCCGGCAGATGGCTTTCTACGTCTCTGCGGGTTACAAAGACGTCGCCGGGGGTCTGATGGTCTCTAATAAAGCCCCATCCGTGCTGCATGTTGAATTTTATCACAGTCCCGGTGGAAGGGGGACCATGAGCTGCACGGGGATTCCTCCTGGTCCGGCTCTTCTGCTCCGCGCTCCTTATCTGCGCTTGCTGTTCCCGGACCCGCCTCTCTCTCCGCTTCCTCTCGAAGACCTCGAGCTGCTGCCGGCAGCACTCTGCACGCTCCGCTGCGGCCGCCCGAGTCTCCTGGGTGAACCCCATGAGGTCTTCTCCGGTGGGGTCCCACTCGAACTGTGCCTCCTCCAGCGGGGGCGAGGTCCTCTTTACAGGCTTCGGAGCCGGAATCAGGGGCTCGTCTAGGGGTCTCTCTTTCCGGAGTCGGGGATGGTGAAACTCCGGTGGCCATATGAAGGGCTGCCCATCCGGGCACGTATGCTGGGCGAACAGGTCCTCACCCAGGTGCGGTACTTTAGGTGCTATGGGCGCCGTGGTGGTAGCGGCGCCCGGGTTGACCAGGCCTTGCGACCAGGCTTGGGGCACGCTAAAGGAAAAGGGCACCGTAAGAACGGCGGCGCCCGTGGTTACTCAGGCCTGCGGCCAGGCCGGTGGCTCCGCGGAGGTAGGGGGCGCTGTTGGTATTGCGGCGCCCGGAGGTACTAGGCCTTGCGACCAGGCTGGTGGTATTTCCTGCTTGGCCACGCTCGAGGTCGAGGCGTGTGACGTCACAGGGGTCGCGGCCGCGGTTTCCGGTTGAGGCCTAGTCGGCGGCGGCGACGATGCAGCGACGGGCACGGCAGGGGGAATTTCGGGCTCTGCGACGGGGAGCTGGGGCAGGCACGCGGTTTCCCGGCTCGGGGTAGAGACGTCCCCTTTACCTGCCTCCGTCCGTTCAGCTCCCTTCTCGGCGCCGTCTCCTGCCTTCATTCCTCCTGCGCCATCCTCAGAGGCGGTCTGTCTCCTCGTCTCAGGTGGCGTGCTCCGCTGACGGGTTTCGGTCTGCTGGGCCATCTCTCGGCTCCACTCCGCCAACGTCTCCCGCTGCACCCGGGCCATCCTCCGTGCGAGGCCCTCCAGCGCGGTCTGTGCACGCTCCCGGTCTCGGGGGAGCTGTGCTAGGATCTCCAGCAGGCCTTCTGGAGTGGCGACCTGCAACAGGCTCCTGACCACTGGGTCGGTGCTGCCTGACTCTCCCTCCATCTCCGGGTAGGCTCTCTCTGGACTCTCTTCCAGACGTCTTGTCTCCGGGTGCGCTCTCTCCAGACTCCTCCAGGCTGCACCCATCTTCGTTCTCTTGTTCTGTCTCCGCCCACATTGAGGGTGGTCCCGGGGCAACTTCAGTTCCAGGGGCAGTTCTCTCACGCTGATGGACACTTCCAGCATCACAGTCTCTGTTGGTGGGCGCGGTTTCCGCTTTTGGCGCCATTCTTCGACCTGGCCCACGATGGGAGGTGGCCTTTTGCCACCCTCTGGCACGCCCATAATGGCGTCCGCTCCCCCAAGGCGGGAAATCTTCGGAAATGGCGGGAATCGTCTCCCAGTGGCGGGAAACTCCATGGATGGCGGGAAAAAGCTGCAAATGGCGGACAACCGGCGGGAAACGACCTGTGATGGGGTCCGTTGGCGGGGACCCTCCGGAACCGGCAGGAGACTTCTTTTTGAGGTAACGGTGAACTTTTCTTCAGGCACGCAGTACCCGGTTGTTGCGGGCACGTTATCCTGCCGACTACGCCAAAGTTGACGCGCCCCCTGGGCCAGTGCTGTTAGGGATACCCGGAGCCGGATCAGATGGGGGTTGTAGTCTCCGAGTGGCTGTGACCCGGTCCGTGCCCAGGGTGTCAAACTCAGTGTGTGGCAGTCCTTATAGATGTTACTAGATGTTCTTTTATGTCGACTACGCCACCCGTTGATTTGCGGTCAATACGGCCGCCGCTGCAGCAGGGTCCACTGAGGCTGATGATGTGAGTGCAGCTTAGGTAGTATAACCCCCAACGGGAGGGGTATAGCCTCAGGGGGTCAGCCGTGGAGGATGGTGGTTGTGAAGGTGCAGCAAGGAGACTCAGAGGCATAAAATGCAGTTCCAGGGTTTTACTTACTGGTGTTGCTCGGGTCACTGTGTACAGCAGTGACCACCCAAGCCGTGCTGCGTCCACCAGGTCCTGGACTCGGTCAACTCCCAGGCAACTCCGGAGTGTGGTCCTGAGCTCCTTTCTGTCTCTCCCTTCTTCTGGCCGTTCCCACCAGGGATCCACCTAAGTCCGGCTCCCTCGGGCCTCTTGTTGGTCAAGCCTCCTCTGGGCTCCCTGACCCTATTCTTGGTCTGCCTTCCGGGTGGATTTAGTGGGTGATCGTGGCAGATCCTGCCCATGACCTCCGGTTCCTGGCTAAGGTGTGCTGTAGCCTCTGCCAGCTTGGGATCCGGTACCCTGTTGCCGACCCTTCACCCTATTAGCTCTCTTATGGGCTCTTGGGGTCCCCTCTGCGCCTCTGGGTCTCTCTCTCTTCTCCTCTGCTCTGCTTCTCAGGTTCTCAGACAGACTGTCTGACTGACTGACTCTGGCTGACTGACTCTGATCTAAGATGGTGCCCACCTTAAATACTCCCTCTATGTGTGAGCTCAGGTGACCAGCACCCAATGAGCTCCTAACTTTACCCAGGCTGCTCCCCCTATCTGCCCCTACACTACTGGGATGTTCCACCCCCCTCCCACTCCAGCCAGGAACAGACACTGTCGTACCTGCACATTTCTCTAGTGGGAGTACCATCGGTCTGTTCCTCGGAAATGGGATGTGTGTAGCGCATGCAGCCTACTAGCTCAGTTCCACACTCCATCCTTACCCGGGAGTGGAATATCACACCTCTGGGTTGAGGTGCAATACCCCTGTAGCAGCCGAATCCTCAGGGTGCTACACTTGCATTACAACAAAACAAAGCAGATGCTAACTTCTATCATCATCATCATGCTCCTCACCTTGGCACTCTCAACTTCCCTGATGGAGAAGCCAGGGCCCACCGGAGGAGTCTGGTTCTCTGGTGGGCTCATCCAATGCTGCCCTAAAGTAGGCCGGGCTAAGAAAAGTCTGTGGGGATGTTCCGCGGAGAAATCGGGGCGGCTGTGGACTGTTTATGGACACCCGGCCACCCCCAGGCCACTGGGGACCCAGTGTGGACACCCGGCCGCCCCCTGGCGGCTGGGGACTGAGTGTGGACACCCGGCCGCCGGGCGGCTGGGGACTGAGTATGGATACCTCGCTGCCGAAGCAGCCATGAGGTAGTGGCCAGCTTCGGCCTCCTCAAAACTAAAAGGCCCCATTTCAAGTGCAAGCTAGCAGTATGGTATTGCAGCCTACGGGTGGGTGGGTGGTTGGCTGCATATTTGCGCTTGCATTGCAAGGAATGGGGGAGGTACAATTGAACATTGCCCTGGGACAAGGACTTGCATGGGGATAGTTGCAAGTCTGCATCTTCTGATGCGGCAAGGATCACTTCTGATGGGCACACTTTTAGGCAGTGACCTGGGAGTCAGAGATGCTTCCAGGGGTCTTCCCCATGCTGTCCCCATGTCTTTTCAGCACTGTATGCATGTGTCACACAGCACATGGCCAGATAAGGTTGTAAAATGTTAAAATGACATTTCCCGGTGAATGCATTTGTCACAGTTGAAAGCAATACAAAAGTGCAAAAACGCATAAAAAATGCTACTTGTGAACATAGCTCAAGGTGTGGAGGAGTATTTTTGTTTTTGGTTATTTATTTTACCTTATACACAAATCTTTACCCTGGAAAATAAATTCCTTAACATATTTCACAGGAAAAAAGTTTCACTTTCGTTTTTGAACGTTTTATTATGAGCCTGTAAAAGTGGCTTAATACCTCTGACCACGTTGTTGACAGCAGTGACCTGGGGGTCAGAAATGCTTCCTGGGGCGATTCCCATGCTGTCCCCATGTCATTTGAGCACTGTCACTATCATTATAGTTGTTAGCCAAAATCTTGTGAGACATGACCCCCTCCATCCTCCCTTCAATACAGTGCAGTCGTCCTGTCCCCTTTGCAGAAAAGCACCTCAAAAGTATGTAGTTTCCCCCACCATGCTTCACGGTTGGGACGATGTTCTTGGGGTTGTAATCATCGTTCTTCCTCCAAACACGCCGAGTGGAGTTGATGCCAAAAAGTTCTATTTTGGTCTCATCTGACCACATAACCTTCTCCCAAGCCTCCTCTGGACCATCTAGATGGTCATTGGTAAACTTCAAATGGGTCTGGACATGTGCTGGTGTGAGCAGGGGGTCACTGCGATCTTTGGGAGGCAGAATGAACAACCCAGCAGCAGGTGAAGAATTGGTTTCATTTATTTTTTACGTCATTCCTCATGCGGTAGCAAAATTCTTTCTTATTTTCTGCACTTTTTGACCCAAAAAAACAATTATAATTTAGACAATTCTGTATATGTACTGAAATACGTCACCCACAAAAAAGTACAACTCATCGTAAATGCTGTACTTTTAATGTTGGGGAGCAGGAAAGAATAAAAAGCTGGACTGTGGAGTAAGTATCAGAAGAAGGTACCGATTCCAGCTGCATGAAGAAAAATGTAAAAAACGTCTAGATTGTTAATATTGTATAATATAAATTATTTCATGTATAAATTCCTGAATATTTACTCTTAATTGTTATTAGTAATTATTATCGATGGAAGTTTGGCTTACTGACCCCACAGCCCTAGTTTAAAGGGTTTTTCCCAGAAGTGAATTCATATCACTGGAGTACAGTATGTCTTATTAGGTGGATATGGATAACACTTAAGTAAAGCCACATTTAGGTATAAGGGTTCAAGTGTCTGGAAAATCTAAGGATCAGAACATGTTTTTCCTTGGATTGACTGTCATTCATAGATGTAACAGGATCACTCGTCCTCTCCTCCACTTTTGGCCAAGGTTTATAGGGTAAATCTAAGACATGAAATGGATATTCTCCTGTTTGTAACCCCTCACACTAGACATATATAACGTATAGTACTGATATGCCATGAATGTCAGTAATATTCCAATAAATGCAATTGAACATAATTCAATTTGATTTTTTTTTAATTAAGAATATCATGGAAGGATGAAAGGATGTTTTTGGAGGGGCCTTCTTCTTCTGCAGATGTTCCTTGCTGGTCAGAAGGCCACAGGCTGATGGTACAAATCCTTCCATAGAGATGCAGCTTTGATGGTGGACATGCTGCACCCTCTTCAGGGTGCTAGACGTGGGGTCTTTCTGCTCTCGAGATGTTTATGCTGCCCCGCTGACAGGCTGCAAATATACAGCTTTCTCTGATTGAGTGAGCAGCCCTGGATAATCCTCGCCGGCAGGATGATATCAGCCGACGGAAGATAGAACCTATGAGAGGAGACATAACTAATGTAAGTAATGGCACTCCATATTAGAGGATACTACGGTAGTGTCACTGTGGCAGGACGGTAGAGGAGTCTTATCCTTACAGAGGTGCGGGGTCATTGTCAGTCATTGTACATGTGACAATCCCACCACTGACAGAGAACATCTGCTCCACATGACTTCTTCTCACTGACTGACATCACACAACATGGAGCTTGTGGTCACACTTACCTCTTCTACTTCTCCCCTCTTCTACTTTTTCTGCTTCTTGTTGTTTTCTCAATGCAGATTTTCTTCTCCCGTGAACTGGAAGTTCTAATCAAGAATCAAGAAAAAGATGTAGATTATAAACACCTAAAAGATTAGCTTTGTATCTTTATAGAGGTATCTTATTCTTGTACCCTGTAGTCCTCTTAATTTATTATTGCACCATAATAGAGAGAATATGTCATATATACATAACATAACCTGAGGGTCTGAGAAATAGATTTCCTTGTGAACTGATTAATATAAAACCTGATATGTGTTGTCAGTTTTTATATTAATCAGATCACAAGGCAATCTATTTCTCAGACCCTTAGATTATGTTATGTATATATGACATATTCTTTCTATTATGGTGCAAAAATAACAGACGCCTTATTACCATCACATTACTTGCAGGATGCCACAGTGTTGCCTTATAATCAGTGTAACATTAAGGACATAAGGAGGATCAGTATAGGCTCATATGGAGCCATGGGTACAGTATTCAATATCAGTTTGGCAGAAGACTGAATGGCTCCTTATAACTTAATGCATTATATAAAAGAGTGAGTTTTTTACACAATGAAGTGCTGGACTGTACTTTGTTTTATAGGTAGTAATTTTCTGAGCCTTTATGTGCACGTTCACATTACACTTTTTGATCTGAGGCTGTAATAGGATGGCCAATAGACCTGTACATACCTGACAATGGGGATGACTGGCTGTCTTTGGCAGTGAAACGCTGCTTGTCACCATCAGATTCAGGAGAGGAAGATTCTTTCTTCCTGTTTGGTAGAAGAGAAAAATATAAATTACAAGTGAAAACAATACAAAAGGGAAGAACATCTGTGTGCAAGGCCTGTTAGGACGTTTGGATAACATGGAGGGGATGCAATGCACAGGACTCCCAGCAAGAATGGAGAATCACTACTAATGTTAGCCTGTAATGATCTGGAAATGAATGGCTGGTCTCAATGATCACCTTTTATCACCAGCATTCTCACAAGCCAGAACCACGGTGATGAGCAATCAAGGGGTCATGGATCCTGGATTTAGTATTGAGTTACATTTGTCTTGCATTTGGTGTTCTGAACATACATCAGACTTGAACCCCATAATAGTAATTTACTCACATGTCTGAGTGTTTTGCGTTTTCTGGGGAATACCCTGGAGGTGACTTGGGTTCTTCATTGTTCATCATTTTGGTATTGATGGAACAGAGCTAAAGCATGGAGAAAAATAAAATATATGTATAGTTCTAAACTTTATCTTAGTTATAGGTTTTATTGATCTTTTGGGTCACATACTTACTTTAGAAAGCCTATGAGAAGATGATAGAAACTTTTGGATTTCTGGCCAGTCATTGTCCTCACTTGAGTCCTCCTCATCTGAATCACTATGTTGGTATCTGCTACGTCGAGCTGCAAAGTACAAGTGTTATTAGAGATTACTAGTTACGGACAGTCACCATGTTATAATAATTATGGAGACTGATTGTCAAATAAAATGAAAGACAAGACAAACAGCAGCTTTCTGAAGATAATGTTTCATTCTCCTTACTGTCAAAGTAGCGGGTGTCCTCATCTGACTTAATATGAGGAATGAACTGTGGCTTCTTACTTAGAAGATTGTTAAAGTCCAAGTTTTCTAGAAATGGATGAATCTTGATCTCATTTGCTCCTCCTAGAAAATAAAAGACAATAGAAAGATATACAGACATTGTCAGGGAGATGGTTCCATATCTGTACATTTTATGTTAAGCTGAACTAAAGATGTAACAGAGCCAAAGTGAAGGGAATATAGTGAAAGTCATAGCATGAAGAATGGAGAATGCGCAAGTTGGTAGAGTAGAGCACCTCAGTGCTGATCCTCATGGATGTAATCATTTTTCTTGTCACAGAGGTGTAATAAGTTATTATTAATACTTTTATATACATTACCTGTCCCAAGTCTATATGCTGGATCTTTTCTGAGCAGCTCAGTGATGATATCTTGAGCATCGGGTGGAGGAGCAGAATTATTAAATTTCCAAGTTATGTCATCTGTTATATAAAAAGCAAATATTACAGAAAATGAAACCTCTTTATTTACTTTATTAAAATTAAAATATTTTGCATTAACACAAGTAACTAATCCACAGAACCAACCTAATCAAATAACAATGACATCACATATCATTCAGATATTTTTACTTACGCCCATGAAATGGGACACGTCCTACAAGAAATTTATGTAGGATGATTCCAATTGACCACCAGTCAGCTGGCCTTCCATAGCCTTCCTGTAAAAGCACTTCTGGAGCTGTGTAACTATAGGTGCCACAAGTCTGGAAACCAACAGAGGAATGAGATGATGATCAGTGAAAATAATTGTGACAAATAGCATTAGTGGAAATGTTTTCTAAATGAGAAAATATCAGAGAAGGAGAAATATATGAGATCAGTAAAGAAAAAGTTGGTGCCTACCTCATTATCACAGAACTCTCTGGTGATGTCCTCAGTTGGAGCCTTGTAGATGTTTGATGTTGGTCTCATGAGGCAGAGTTTGGACAGCCCAAAATCGGTGACTTTAATATGACCGGTTGATGTTACCAGGAGACTGTGAAAAAAAGGATGGTATAAGCCCCAAATAATAACCCATAGACTTTATGACAATTTCTGACTTTTTCGTATTTACTGTACATCAAGGGTCACTTACTTTGAAGGCTTCAGGTCTCTGTGCATTACACCGTAGCTATGCAGGTATTCAACAGCTAAAACTGTTTCTGCGATGTACATACGAGCCAAGGGGACAGGTAAACGCCCACAGTGTTTCAAGAGAGTGTCACAGTCTCCTCCTACAGGAGAAAGAAAATATGACAGGAGAGGGTTTGTTACAATGGGTTTAATCTGCAGGTTAATAGCATTCTGAAGGTACCAGCCACCGCACTGACTGCCCGGCTGTCCCGGCTGACATCTGGTTTTTACCTTTCACCTTCTCAATGAGATGTGTTCTTACACAGTCTGATATTGTGAGAAATAATGGGACACGGACAGACTGCTGGTACACTCGAATTATACTGACAATTTATAACATTAAGGCTGAATTCACACATCTGTGTGTCACAGTCTGAGTCCAACCATCATCCAGGGACTGGCAGCCGGTATATTGACCCGAAATTAACAAGCGCATAAGCAAATATGTAAAGTTCAGGTCAGGAGACCAATGGCCGGTCTGTGAATAATGGTCTGTACTCAGATCGTGACACACAAACGTATGAATTCAGCCTTATTCCGACATTTCTAGGAGGGATCACAGAGGAACTTCACAATTGTTAATTGGAGTACCAGTATTTACTATATTCTGCCCATGAATTTGTCTGATCAGTGATGTATTTTTTAGCATAGTCTGCAGTGTTATAATAGTCTGCAGTGTTATAATAGTCTGCAGCCGTCTGTGTTGAAGCGGTGTCTATTCACCATATAGTGTAAGTACAACTATGCGCTTTTTTTCTTACATATAGCTATCCACTCTCCTCTCATGGTTAGATATTAACATCAACAAGATTCTATTATACCATGCTGACAGATTGCTGACACCTCTATGAATTATATATTTATTTAGCTTATTAATTGTAAGATACATAGTATAGCTTATACTTTTTGGCCGTAGTAGTGTCCCTTTGTTGTAGGAGTTACCTTGTTATTTTTAACTATGGATTCCATGTGACTAATACAGATTCATGTTTTTATATTGGACATTGTGTCATTGCACTTGTTTTGCAGCTTTTGCACATTTGTGGTTTTGCTTTATATACTGTATAATGTAGAGCGTATACTATATACTGCAGAGTGACCCTATACAGAAAGGCAGAGCCGGGCTTCATCTACAAACCTCTTATTACTTTCTCTATGAAATGCTCATCTATACAAACTCTTATAATAAAGTCAAATCCTCCTTTTAGCCATAGTAGAGATTTCTGCCACGCTCAGTGAGGACGTACGCCGGAGACTTCACAGAGATAATAATTTTTCGGGCATCTTGGTAACAGATAGGTGCTAGAGATAAGCAGATCCGGGCTGGATATAGATATGATAGATATGACCTACCTGCTACATACTCCATGACCATACACAGATGATGGGTAGTTGGAAAGGAGCAGAACATGGAGGCCACAAAGGGACAATCAGAGAATGTTAGGATGTCCCTCTCTAGAAAGGCACGTTCCAGGCTTATTGGATCTCTCAAGTTCCGCTTGTCCAGTTTCTTCATAGCGAATGTCTGGTTTGTGTCTTTGTGGCGCACTAAGTGGATGGTCCTGGAGAGGAGGAAAATCCATGATTCATAATGAATTCTTACTAACGTTCTGTTTATAGACATCTTCAAATGATCTCCTGTACTAATGGTTAATACTAGATGTACGGCCAACACTAGAAATCCATGAAATAACATTACATAAATGATCATCTATGGGAGATCCTCATCCATGCCACATCCTGAATGACCTGAATAGTGACAATTAGACGTGGATTGTAGAGATGAGCAAATAAATTTGAGTGGAATAGAATTCTACTTAAATTTTACAAAGATCCGCATTCGCCAAAATGGCGATTTTCTTTTTGTAATTTGCTTCCTCACGCAATGAGCAAAATGGCAGGCGTTGGCCACTATTTTCTAAACCTTAAAAGACCATCAAAATGTTAAAAAATAAACAAATTCTTATACTCATCTCTCCAGCCCTTCCAACTCAACCGACTGGACTTTGCTGCATCCTCAAATCTCTTCTGCTAGTGCTGACATCCAAACGTCTCTCAGGCTGGGTTGGATCATTCGGCATCGAAGATGTCCGTGAGAATTCTGTGCAAGTGCATGAAGGATCACATCATGACGCTGTGACCCTTCATGTGCTTGTATAGAACCCTCCTGGACCTCCTCAAAGCCAGAAGTTCTGGCCTAGACTGAGCTGCGGTGTTCTGATGATGCGGTGAGAATTGGACAAGTGACGGTGAGGAGTGAAGGGATTGGAGAGTTGAGTGGTAAGGTAAGTAAGTGTATATTTCATTTTTTACATTTATTAGGCTCTGGGGTCAGGAGAGATCCAGAGCATAATAAGGAATAATACATTTGCATAGAATAACTTCTCCATAAATCGGATGAAAGTCTGCGTGATCAGGCGAATTAGAATTTTGCCAGAACCGCTCAATTCTAGTGGACAGTGATGTGGACTCGTATAATTTCTCTGTGGTAACATTGTACTGGCAGGGCACAGAGACTGAGGCATCGCCATAAGGAGCCCTAGGAAATGTATATTATCTCAAACTATAGGCTCACCCAAAAGCTCCACTGCTGATCAGTTTGATCGGTTTGTAGTCAGTCTTGCAAGGATTTCTCCCCACATTCAATGATCCGTTCAAGGCCTAGAAATAATAAGAAATTATGTTAAGACATATAAGCTCCAGATGCAGGAAAGTCTCCCTTCTATATTATGTCCCTGCTGATTACAGTGCAGCACATGTAGAAGATGTGATGCAAGTCTGACCCTCTGCAGACACTATTATATTATAAGGGGAAACCCTTCATATATACATTACATACATATATATATATATATATATGTGTATGGCAGGGGAGGATAAGGGACAACACAAAGGAGAGAGCAGGAATAATAACATCACACACAATAGGTCTGATCTGCCTAAGAGCAGAGATATCCCATTGTCATCTGGGGTGTAATATTATATGTGTAATTCATTCCCCGTTATCTGATGATATACAGACTTCTCTGATACTTACACTGGCAGATTCGTGGATCTCTGGTGTCTCACATTTTCCATCAGTAATTGCCGGCACAGTTATTTCTAAAATAATGATAAAATAATGAAGAGATGTCATTTATCAGTCTGTATCAGTACTTAATATACAACACATCCATATAATGAAGGAAATGACAAGACCTCTGTAAATGATATAAAACTAGGTATATGGTATTCTGTACATACTGTATACATGTATGGCACATCCATAGATAGATATACTGCACCATAAATGTGCAACTGTTCAGGATCTGATTAATTCTTGAACAATTACATAATTGGGGAACTATGAGCCACCTTGTACATTTTGGAGCTGAGAAGAGCACAGAGGAGAGAAGCAGAATTCCATGAGCCCTCTCCATTATAGTCTATACAGAGGATAAAGAATAAATCTACATATTCTCTGTGGTTCTCTATAATATCTCGATATTTGAATGTAAAATATTAGATGATCGGCTTACCTTCCATCAGATCATTTTCTACCTTTAGCTGACTAATATTAAAGTCAGGCATATTCACGTTTTGCCCCTCTTCGGAGTCACCTTCTGATGTTTCCTGATGGTTAGAATATGTACAATTAGTATAACATTTCACAAATACTAAATTACTGTATACACAAAGCAGGAAGGACTAAACCTGGATTTACTGGATAATTTCAATATTGAGGGGACTATTCACAGCCGCCCCATCTAGTAAATCCACATTAATAAATAAGGGACTTGTATCTACAACTGTTCTCTAATAACTTCTATTATCAGAACAGCAGCATTTACCAGAAGAAAATTGTGATGATCGAGCAAAACAGATACAGAATACAAACTCCGTATCGCTGAGTACAGACTGTCATCACAGATGATGGAGCCACAGGAACAGGCTGTCATAATATCCTGTGCCTGGCTGGAGATGACAGGGAGGCCTCTAACATCATAAATCTGACCTTCTGCTATATGACTGGTAATCTGGAGAAGATCAGACAACAAGGACATGTGATTTAGAAGACGATGGATCCTTACCAGGTGCTCCGGTGAGCGGGCCGGACTCTTCAGTATACACAGGACATTTTGGGCCAGTTCTTTAAAAAAGGCCAATTCTCCACTTTGGGATTTTTCTTCAGCCTATCAAAATGCAAATATATAGAAAAGGAAAATAATGAGGGAAAGTGCAGAATCTAGGAGGCCATTTATGTCACCATTTTGCTCCGCTCTCCAGCTATAATTACTATATAGCTGGGTATTTGGTATAGAAACCTATCAGATACCCCATGCCCTGTAAACCCGCCGTATTCAGCCATGTGTGATAGAACCCCCTCCCTAACTAGCCTCGTGTAACATAATTCTGTTAAATAAATGCTTTAAAAAGCATTTATAAGCTCTGCTTTCCCTATGCTAATGAGGGTTTTGACTAGTTGATGGTGCGTTAGTTTCCAGACTAGTCACCCCTCTTCCATGCTCATGTAAATTATGTTATCACGCCCAAAGGGATATCATAGGAGAGAGCTGACTAGACTGGGGAACTAACGCTCCATCAGCTAGTCAAAACCCTCATTAGCATAGGGAAAGTGGAGGTTATAAATACTTTTTTAAAATAATTAATTTACCCGAATTATGCTACACAGAGCTGGTTAGGGAGGGTTTTTTTATCACAAATGGCTGAATACTGCGGGTTTACAGGGCATGGGGGACCTGACAGGTTCCCTTTAAATAAACGTGTATTCAATTATTATTAAATACACAATTATTAAATACAATATTAGATACACGGGGTATCACTGTTACACTAGGGCTATATACACTTGTATAAGCAGTGGTGGTGAAATATGATGTCATAATAGCAGTGATGCCGTGATGGAATGTTGTGATGGAATCTTAACAGAGTATCTCAACTTAAAAGAACGTTGCCTAGCAATAGTTAAGGTGACAACTCCATATTCTAAGTATTAGAACCAGATGCTGGAATTTAAGAAAGAGCTATGGGTACTTTTCTCTTCTGATCAGTGAGGGTATTTTTATGCTCTAAGGTAAATTATTAATATCTACTATACACAGTAAAAATCCTAATTATGTATTTATGATATTTATGAGAAATCTGGATTCAGGTTCTAAAAGAAGTATCTTTTCTAAGATATCAGGGCTGGACTGGGAATGAAATCAACCCCTGACATTTGTATCAATCCGGCCCAAGCTACACTTTTACACCCACTTCCCAAGATGGGGACCTCTTGACATAGGAGAAAATCTAAATTGTATTACTATTAATCATACTACTATATAGGGGTGACCAACTAAGCCTCTTTATACTAATAGTAATGATAATAATAATAATAATAACAATAACATTTGATCCTGCTAATAATAATAACAACAATAATAATAATAAATTGTGCAGATTGTCTGCTATTTACCTGTTCTACTAATGTCTTGATGTTCAGCTGTAAATGCTCAAGATATTCAAATGTAATGCGACCTTGGTGATATTTGGTCAGGCAGTCCCTTACTAACTCCATAACCAGCCGGTAAGTGAAGCTGAGGACGCCATCGGGTAGTGGTAGCACAATGTCAGGGGTATAGGTGGTAAGAATCCCCTGGAGTAGTGCCAACTCCTGAAATTTGTCTGGAAGAAATCCAGACATTTCAATCAAATCCAAGCGCAATCAGTATATCACTAGTAAATAGCTAAACACTGAAAACAATGACACCGGGGTATCACTGTGACAGGGGGCCTATAAACACTTGTATAAGTAGTGGTAGTGAATTATGATGTCATAATAGCAGTGATGACATGATGGAATCTTGTGATGGAATCTTAAAGGGGCATTTCACCTTATAAGGAAGTTGCCTAGCAACAGTTAAGGCAACAGCACCATAGACTGAGCATCAGTACTAGATGCTGGAATGCAAAAGGATATTTTTATGATCTAAGATAAATTATTAATATCTGTTATACACATTAAAAAACATAATTACGTATTTAGAAGAAATCCGGATTCAAGTGCTAAGAAGTATCTTTACTGAGGGACCAGGCCTGGACTGGTAATGGAATCCCTCCCTGGCATTTGCATCACATTAGTCCATTCTACACCCGTACACCCACTTCCCAGCGTGAGAATCTTTATTACAAATATGACACTGCTTGAAATTGGAGAAATTTAAAATGTTATTACTACAATTTATCACGCTCGCAATTGCTCGATCGTCAACTGCCTGAGCATCTCACTGTTCGAGATGCTTGGCGCTCGGCGAGTATTTCCCGGATGCTCGGGAGGGAGCTCAGGTCCCCGCTCCGCATGTTTGGCGCTCTTTACACAGCAAATAAACATGTGGGGATTGCCTGCCACTCACTGTAATGCCATAGCCATGTTGGTTGTGGCATTACAGTGATTGGTTGGCCACATAGCGTCATCAGGTCTATATAAGACCCGGGACCCTATGCTCATCACAGTCTACCCCTGAAACAGGCAGATTAGGGAGAGATACTGATGAGTGAGGGAGAGAAATGGCAGATTATTAGTGAAGTATTAGGTATTCCACAGCAAGATATATATCGATTTGAACTAACAGTCCTTCTAAGGACTAATCAAGCTGCATATATTAATCCGGATGATAGCAGGAGTTAGGCAGGCAGAGTTTGTGGACAGTGTATACAGCAGAATAGGGTCTATTGCACAGGCTGTCTGCTGGTGTTACAGATATTCATAGCCATAGATATCAGGGCTAATTTTTTGTTTTGCTCACAATCCTGATTATTTGTTTAAAAAGCAATATAGTGCACCATTTTTACAGCTCCATTTGCTTGTTAGCAGAATACATTCAAATTTGTTTGATTTTATTCACATTGCTGTATTGTGGAAGCAGAGAAAATTGCCCATCAACAGACATGATCCGATATTACTGCTGTAATAAACGTGAAATTTTTTAGAGTTTGCCAAATGTTACACTCCATTTCAAGTCTGCCAGCTGTGTGTTGTTGAACCTATTCACACTTGGTCCCTGACCAATACCACACTACAAGGCCACTGCCTAAAACCGTAGTCATCACGCGTAATCCCATATTACTGAAGTAATAATACAGTCATTTTGTGGAGGGTGCCAAATATACTCCATTTAAAATTATCAATGTGCGTGGCAAGGGACGGAGAAGTGGACGTGATGGTGATGGTGCACGCAGAGGCCGAGACCATGGGCAAGATGAAACTGTGCCTGTTGAGGGAGCACCACATATTCCTCATCCTGATTCTCCTTCCTCCCACCATGCCGAGTGCCCAGAGACAAATGATCCCACACTTGGACACTCCGAAGAGCTGTTCACTTTTTCATTTATAGATTTGTGCCTCTTGCATGGCCCGGGGCAAGAGGAGATCGCATGTAGCGATGCCAAAATATCTGAACAGCCACGGTCACATGAAGGCAATGGTGAGAAACTGTCGCAGGTGGTGAATGATGATGATGAGACACAATTGCAAGCAAGTCAGGAGGAGGCCCAGTCATGGAAGACGAGGTGGTGGACGATGAAGTCACTGACCCAACCTGGCAAGATGACATGTTTAGCGAGGACAGCAGCACAGAAAGAGTGGGAGTGTCACGCACAGTGTAGGAAAGACAAAGTGTGACACGAATGAACGAGAGGAAGGGAGCCCAGACACTAGGGAAAGGGGGAAGTGGAGACCTCCAAGGCTGGCCTGCCATCACTCTGCCTCCCCTACCTTCCCTATATTGGTTCCTCACCAATCACCACACAGGAACCTATCCCTGTATTTCCCTAGTACTTGGCCCTGGATAGGGAAGGGGGGGGGATCCCCCCTAACAGCTAAAGACAGCAAGGGGAGACAGACACAGGGAAAGTAGCTTAGATTGAGTCGACTTCAGAGAGATGGCACACACGTCCTCTTAGCACCAGAGAGTAAGTTGTAGCACCACAACAGGCAGGAACAAGTAGTGGGGTGGCCACAGACACAAGGCGGGCAACTGTTCCCCTGAACATCAACACAAGGGAAGTTGCCAGTCCAACTGTTAGTGTGGTGCCCCTGAGAGTTCGACCGCCACAGGAATGCTGTACATCTTTAGTGGAGTGTGGTGTTCCTCCTCTGAGGTAAGGCCGGTGTGATGGTAGTGACCTAGCCTTTTGCATCCAACACCACATTCCACCAGAGGGAGCTAGTATGCACTAGTGCTGCTCCCCTGGTTACAGGGAGACTGGGCAACACAAAGTGGTAGGAACCAGTTAGTGGGTGTGGGTGGAGGAACACTAGTAAGTTACACTTCAAATTTCATATTTAAGAGAATGCCATCTTTGATCTTGGTTCTTCGTTGGTCTGTTCTCTGGTCTCTCTCTTTTTGGTTCTTGGGCTGTCAAGCGGTCTAAAATTCCTGTGTGTAATGTGACTTCCCTCTGGGAGTGCAGATTCTGTGTGGGCCTGCACCGGTATGGGACACAGCCCTCGTACCCCGATCTATGGGACGAGAGGAAGGTTGCAGACAAGGAATGTCTCAACCTGGCCAAGGACCAGGATCAAGAAGGCCCGGGAGCTTTAGAGTGTGGCTCCCTAGCAAATGGGTCCCGGGGAGGATGCAGATGGAGTGGAGCACGCCACCTGTCCTCGCCTACCTGATCTATTCAGAGGGATTCCGGCTGCGAGAGTGGTACCGGCCCCCGACACCCGACCTCGCACTCTATGTCCAGGACGGGAAAGCCCGGTTAGGACCTGAGGATCCCGCCGGGCCTCGGATGGAGAGGAATTGCCACCCGAGCCCTACACCTGAGAGGAGCTCAGAGGGAGACCCAGCCTATCTACACACGCACAGACGGGAAAGGGTAAAGTCTGTAGTGCAGGAACACTCTGGTGTAGGGATGCTACCTCACACTTGACTTCCTCGGAGGTAGTCAGACCCCCGTCCCTGGTGGCCGCAGGACTCCGCGAGGAGCAGGGAGAAGCCTTGCGCTGCTTGAGAGAGAACTGTGAGTAAAGCCTTGGAAGTTCATCCCTATGGCCTCCGGACTGTTCATTACGCGCCATAACACGCGACGCGGTGCCCTTACTCCCCGCACTACTAACCCTCCTCTATCCTGCCTTGCCTGCCCTGAGGCCACGCTCCGCCTGTGGGGAGCAGTGAGATCTCTAGCCGCCATGACACCGGGCCTCAGCGGACTGTAGCGGTGCTGGTGGCGCATCACCAGACACCACAGGTGGCGTAGTCGACAATTACCACTCAACCCGGAAAGCCATAACATCATTTTTAATGTGACGGCCCTGGGCACGGAACGGGTCCAGGCCACGGCTGCATCCCCCTGCAACATCTGACCCGGCTCCGAGTATCCCCCATCTTCCCAGGGCTGGACTTGCGAGCGTCACATCACTGGCGTAGTCGGCAGGATTGCGTGCCCGCAGCAACGGAGAAAGTGCCCATTGCTATCGGGTACTGTGTGCCTTACACCTTGGACTTTTGTTTTACACTTAAAATGGCGCCCGCCCAAGAAGAACAGGCACCATTATGCTGTGAAAAGACTGTCTTTGTACGCCTCCCATCATGGGCTGGGTTCCCGCTTGGCGCCAAAAATGTGGACTGCCCCTTCCATCAGAGACTGTCCGCGGGGTAATGCCCGTCAAAGTGGATGGGCTGAACGAAGGCGGGCCTGTCAGCATTCCACCCAGGAACCGCCCCGAAAGAGGAGGAAGAAGAGAAGCAACAAGGTGCGGCCATTGCAGTCGGAGCTTGGCAGTCAACGGAGGCAGACATGGATGTCTCCGGGGAGCAAGACCACGCGACCACTGAACCCGGTTCAGGCCCTTCACCCGGAAGAGATCAAGGCGGCAGCGTATTGACTCCGGGAGATATTGAGTTTCTCCACATGGAGGCTCCGGGACTTGCTAGGAGGCAGAAAGAGGCCCAGGAGGCGGCAACGGCAGCGTGGAAAGCGGAGATGCTGCAACGTATCCGAGACCGCCGCCGAGGAGTGGAGGTTCCAGGACCAGACGACCCAGAGGTCGAAGTAGAGAGTGACCTAGCGGCGGGTGAGTCTGTAACCCCTGCCCCGGCTGCAGAGCCAACAGAGACTATCCTGGACCTCATGGTGGAGTACATAGCCCCCCACGCGGTCACCTGAGAGCATGCGCTAGTTTCTGAGCTGCAATCGGCAGCCGTCGGTGGGGTCCTGCGGTGCCGCCCAAGCTCGGAAACGGAGGTGCCTGGAGCTGCGGAGGAGGCTACCGGTTCCAACCCAGACAGGTCCGCATCTTCCGAGGACTTGCAGCAACCCGTCCTCGCCCTGCTACCTGCACCAGCGGTGACCTGGCCCGAGGCTGAGGAGTGGACCTGGGAAAACCAGGGGGGCGACCTAATGGGTTTCCCGCGGGAGACCCGAGCGGAAGCGCGAAGGAGGAGCCAATGGTGTAGCAATTAAATCTTCCAGCTAGCACGGGAACAACGTCGGGAGCACCGCTGCGAGCGCCTCGAAGTCAGGACCAAGGCTGCAAAGACTCGGGCACGACAGGAGGAGGCCACCCATCCCAGTCCCCGGTATGAAGGCCAGATCGTTTGATTTCACCATGAGGCGGGGTGGGGGTTTATCCGGTGTCCCATGCTCCAGGACGATGTGTTCGTCAGCAGGCGGGACGTCGTGCCACGCCTTAAGAAGGGACATCACGGCCGGAACCTCTTCCCGGGCGATACTGTGACTTTCACTCGCCACCAGGGGGAGCGTGGGTGGTACGCCCTGGACGTTCGCAAAGTGTCTGGGAGTGACGCCACCCCGCCCTCAGCCTCAGGTGACCGGCTAGCCTCTGTCGGGAGGAATGAGCCTTTCCCTCCACGTGAGCCCCAAGTCTAGAGCAGCCCCCGGCTGCTGTTGTTGTTGTTTCAGGTTCAAACAATTGCTGCTATTTTTTGTGTTTTTCCTTTATATAGAGACTTTGGTCCCTGCGGACTATGGCAGGCGGCGGACTGCATTGTAAATAGTTATGCATCTATTTAGGTGCTCCCTATTGGTTTTATACAAAACCATGTCTTCTTTCTACCTCAGACCTCAGAAGCAAAACATGTCTGGAGTGGCTTGTGTGGGGGTCCAGCTCCGGATCTTCATGCCCTGCAGCCACCCCAGGGCCCACGTAGAGGGTTTAGGGCAGGTCCCTCTTGCTACTGAACTGACCCTCGTCACCTTTAACCAGTCCGCTGCCTTGATCAAAAAGTCTCTTGTCTTAATTTATAATTTTGCACTTTTATATCTTTATACTTTTATAATTTTATACTTTGCACTTTTGTACTCTTATAACTGTTATGCAGCATTACAAGAAATGTGCCTCCCATAAAGGGATGATAGTTTTACTTGTTATATAAAAAGAAATTTTCCTGGGTGTTGCTTCCTTTGCAGCCCGCGGACGTGCTGTGTTTTACCAGGGGGGAATGTGGCGCCCCTGAGGGTTCGACCGCCACAGGAATGCTGTACTTCTTTAGTGGAGTGTGGTGTTCCTCCTCTGAGGTAAGGCCGGTGTGATGGTAGTGACCTAGCCTTTTGCATCCAACACCACATTCCACCAGAGGGAGCTAGTATGCACTAGTGCTGCTCCCCTGGTTACAGGGAGACTGGGGAACACAAAGTGGTAGGAACCAGTTAGTGGGTGTGGGTGGAGGAACACTAGTAAGTTACACTTCAAATTTCATATTTAAGAGAATGCCATCTTTGATCTTGGTTCTTCGTTGGTCTGTTCTCTGGTCTCTCTCTTTTTGGTTCTTGGGCTGTCAAGCGGTCTAAATTACTGTGTGTAATGTGAACTCCCTCTGGGAGCGCAGATCCTGTGTGGGCCTGCACCGGTATGGGACACAGCCCTCGTACCCCGATCTATGGGACGAGAGGAAGGTTGCAGACAAGGAATGTCTCAACCCGGCCAAGGACCAGGATCAAGAAGGCCCGGGAGCTTTAGAGTGTGGCTCCCTAGCAAATGGGTCCCAGGGAGGATGCAGATGGAGCGGAGCACGCCACCTGTCCTCGCCTACCTGATCTATTCAGAGGGATTCCGGCTGCGAGAGGGGTACCGGCCCCCGACACCTGACCTCGCACTCTATGTCCAGGATGGGAAAGCCCGGTTAGGACCTGAGGATCCCGCTGGGCCTCGGATGGAGAGGAATTGCCACCCGAGCCCTACACCTGAGAGGAGCTCAGAGGGAGACCCAGCCTAAATACACACACACAGACGGGAAAGGGTAAAGTCTGTAGTGCAGGAACACTCTGGTGTAGGGATGCTACCTCACACTGGACTTCCTCGGAGGTAGTCGGACGCCCGTCCCTGGTGGCCGCAGGACTCCGCGAGGAGCAGGGAGAAGCCTTGCGCTGCTTGAGAGAGAACTGTGAGTAAAGCCTTGGAAGTTCATCCCTATGGCCTCCGGACTGTTCATTATGCGCCATACTACGCGACGCGGTGCCCTTACTCCCCGCACTACTAACCCTCCTCTATCCTGCCTTGCCTGCCCTGAGGCCACGCTCCGCCTGTGGGGAGCAGTGAGAACTCTAGCCGCCATGACACCGGGCCTCAGCGGACTGTAGCGGCGCTGGTGGCGCATCACCAGACACCACAGGTGGCGTAGTCGACAATTACCACTCAACCCGGAAAGCCCTAACATCATTTTTAATGTGACGGCCCTGGGCACGGAACCGGTCCAGGCCACGACTGCATCCCCCTGCAACATCTGACCAGGCTCCGAGTATCCCCCATCTTCCCAGGGCAGGGCTTGCGAGCGTCACATTAGCTCTTCCAGAGTCTGGCTCTTTTCTACAGACTGTCTAGAACCCCAAAAAGGTCATTTGCAACACTGCCATGCCAGTATCAGCAGGGGCAGCAAAACTACATGCCTGACCACCACCAGCATGCTAAGGCACATGACAGCAATGCACCCGAATAGTTAGGCCGAATGACAGGGTCCAGAAACCGTTTCTGCGGGAGACACCACTGCCCGTTCCGCTGTTGTGTGTGCATGCCAATCCTCTGTCCATGGCGTAGGCAAAGCTGCCCCCACCCTGCACATGTTGTCGCACACTTGCAACCATCACTGTCCACGTCCGTGTCCCAGTGCAGCGTTCAGTTGTCCCTACCCCAGTCCTTTGAATGAAAGGGCAAATACGCAGCCAATGCCCCACCCCACAATACTAAACTCCCACATTTCTCCAATGCTTGCACTTGAAATGTTGCCTTTTAGGCTTGTGGAGACAGAATCTTTCCGCAACCTGATGGCGGTGTCTGTCCCTCAGTACTTGGTTCCGAGCCGCCACTATTTCTCCTGGTGTACCGTCCCCGCCTTACACAAGCATGTTTCACAGAACATGCCCTGCGCTGATTCGTGGGGTACTCTAACAGAGAGGGAAAAGTTTTGGAAGATGCTGAAGGAGTACCTTGCTGACTGTACCAACGTCCTCCGTGATTCCTCTGTGCCTTATAACTAATGGGTATCCAAGCTAGAAACGTGGCATGAACTGGCTTTCTACGCCTTGGAGGTCCTGGCCTGCCCTGCTGCTAGCGTTTTGTCAGAGTGGGTTTTTAGTGCCGCCGAGGGCATTATAACTGATAGGCTCATCCGCCTGTCAACTGAAAATCCTGACAGGCTGACTCTTATCAAAATAAATAAGGGCTGGATTGGGCCAGACTCCTCAACACCACCGGATAATAGCAGCGGAACATAAAGTCAAATCCAGTAGCTTTTTTTTGGGAGGGAGTCTATTCCCATGCACCTCTTCTCACCCAAACAAGCATATATGTTTCCTGATTTAGTCTATTTTCTGTTGTCCTCCTCCTTCTCCTTCTCCTCATCCTCCACCACCATATCACCAGGGTCACGGCGATGAAATACCCACATCATTTTTTTAAGGGTGTTTATGATGCCCATAGGAAATTTTTTTAGAGGCCTACCTCTAACATTCTGTATGTTATACAGTATGTTCCTGTATACTCCCCAGGGGTAAATATTTTTCAGCCCATGCACTTAGTGCATGGGCATTACCAGTATAACAGACACACTGCTTAACAATGTACCAATTTTTTTAATGAGGACCTCCTATACGTCTCTTCAAAGAGTACTGTAGTGAGTCCAATTTTTGGCAGCCCTTGCAGTCACTGCATGGGCATTACCACTATAGGATACCCACTCCTTAATAATGGGAACAATTTTTTTTTAATGAGGCCCTCCTCTACATCTCTTCAAGGGGGTATTGGAGTGCGTTCAAAGTTTTGGCAGCCATTGCAGTCACTGCATGTGCAATTACAGTATAGGAGACCCACTCCTTTATAATGGGAACATTTATTTTTACTGAGGCCCTCCTCTATGTCTCTTCAAAGGGGTATTGTAGTGCATATAAATTTTTGGTAGCCATTGCAGTCACTGCATGTGCAATCACAGTATAGGAGACCCACAACTTTATAAAGGGAACATTTTTTTTCTACTGAGGCCCTCCTCTACATCTCTTCAAAGGAGTATTGTAGTGCGTCCAATTTTTTGGCAGCCCTTGCAGTAACTGCATTGGCATTACCACTATAGAAGAGGGCCAACTGTTGGCCCTTTAACAATAGTGCTGCCTGATGGCCCTGTAAAAATAGGCTTTGTGACTTTCAAAGTCTCTTCTTTATAAATGAAACAGGATGTATCTGATCATGTCTCATACACCACATGGGCAGATAAGGTAGTAAAATGATAAAATTACATTTACTGGTGAATGTATTTTTCACTGTTGAACGCAATGCAAAAGTGCAAAAATGCATCAAAAACAATACGTATGAATATAGCCCAAGGTGTGGAGGAGCATTTTTGGTTATTTATTTGCCTTATATACAAATCATTACCCAGGAAAAAATGTTCCTTAACATTTTTTCCAGGAAAATCTGTTTTTGTTTAGTTTTTGAATGTTTTATTGTGAGTCCGTAACAGTGGCATAATAATCTGACAACATTGTTGACAGCAGTGACCTGGGAGTCAGAGATGCTTCCAGGGGTCTTCCCCATGTTGTTCCCATGTCATTTGAGCACCGTTCCCATCGATTTTGGCAATTTCCCGTTGACTTACATTGGGCATCTATAATATAACGGGAGATGTGTCCGTCTGTCCGAAGCATCTATAGACTGCACAGGCGCGATGCGCCTGCACAGTCTGGCCCCAGACACAAGAACGCATTCAGCTGTTATAGGTGACCAGTAAGAGGAGCATGGTGCCGGAGATCGCAGTATGCGTAGGCACTGAATGCATACTGCAATCTCCAGCGGCACATTTGCAGTGTGTCTTCAACAAATGGCGCCAGACAGTGCGGTATGCGCAGGCGCGAACTCCGGCGCCATTTTGTTGAATACACTCTGTAAATGTATCTTCACTAAAATGGCGCCAGATGTTGCGCTATGCAGGTGCTGATTCTGGCGCCATTTTAATAAAATAACACATGCGAAACGCTGCAGGGGAGCGATGGAAAGGTGAGTAGGAGTGTCTTTTTTTTAAGTGATACAGGATGGGGGCAGCACAAAACAAACAGGATAGGGGCAGCACAACACAAACAGGATGGGAGCAGCACAACACAAATAGGATGGAGGCAGCACAACGCAAACAGGGTTGGGGAAACACAAGACAAACAGGAAGGGGGTAGCACAACACAAAACAGGGTGGGGGCAGCACAAAACAAACAGGATGGGGGCACACAAAACAGGACGGGGCGCACAAAACAGGAAGGGGGAGCAGGATTAAGGCGCACAAAATAGGATGGGGGAGCAGGATGAAGGCGCACAAAACAGGATGGGGGTGCACAAAACATAATGGGGGAGCAGGATGAGGGCGCACATAACAGGGTGGGGGAGGAGGATGGGGGTGCACATAACAGAATGGGGGCGCACAAAACAGTATGAGGAAGCACAAAACAGGATGGGGCGCACAAAACAGGATGGGGCGCAGGATGGGGGTGCACATAACAGGATGGGGACGCACATAGCAGGATGGGGGCAGCACAAAACAAACAGGATGGGGCAGCACAAAACAGGATGAGGGAGCAGGATGGGGATGCACAAAACAGGATGGGGAAGCAGGATGGGGTCAGCACATACCAGGATAGGGGTGCACACAGCAGGATGGGGGTGTACATAGCAGGATGGGGGTGCACATAGGAGAATGGGGGCGCAAATAGCAGGATGGGGCACACAAAGCAGGATAGGGGTGCACATAACAGGATGGGTGCAGCACAAAACAAACAGGATGGGGGCAGCACAAGACAGGATGGGGGAGCAGGATGGGGGCGTACAAAACAGGATAGGGGAGCACGATGAGGCGCACATAACGGGATGGGGGAGCAGGATGGGGCCTACATAACAGGATGGGGGCAGCACATAACAGGATGGGGGAGCACATCCCAGGATGGGGGAGCATGGACCAGGATAGGGGACCATATACCAATAAAAATGCTCGCCACCCGGGCGTAGAACGGGTTCAATAGCTAGTAATAATAATGGCGCATCTGTGCTTACTTTTCTTATATTACAAATAATAGTCCCACCGGGCCTCTTTATAGTAATAATAATAATATTAATGATACCCACCTGGGCCTTCTTTTAATAATAACTCCTCATGGGCTTTCTTCTAATAATAACAGTGCCCCCTGGGCCTCCTCATAATATTAATAATATCCCTTTGGGCTTCTGGGCTTCCTCATAATAATAATAGCAATCTCCTGTGGCTCCTTTCCTTATATTGAAAACTAGATGGTGGCCCGATTCAAACGCATCGGGTATTCTAGAATGTGTATGCAGCAGACCGGGCGCAATCAGCAGAGCGGTGATTAAATTTGGCGCCAATATCACTGATTGGTCGCAGCCGACGGCCAGCGGCCGTGACCAATCAGCGAACCGTGTTAGTGAGGGCCGGAGAGCGTGTTTAAATTTGGCGCCAATATCCCTCCTGGATATCTCTGTAATTGTATCGATCTGAAGAATTAATTTAACTTTACTACTATACTGCACAGTGAGCTTCCCAATAAATCTAAATAAAAAGTTATTGAAGATTTATATATTTTTTATTGTCACTTATATCATACCAAAAAGTAGTCATAAAATCCTCGTCCTGGGGTTGCAATTTTATGTAAAAAACAAACAGACTGTACTTTACTCACCCTCCTCGGGCCGGCACTGAGTATCCCGGCTCAATAATTGGCTGCAGCGCTGTCAGTAAAAGGCACATGGAGCAGCTATGGAGATTCTGGACCCGGGAGAGGGCGAGTAAAGCAGAGTATATATTTTTTTAAAACAAACTAAACCCGGGGAACAGGAGTTTTTCTAAAGCGGAAAATGTACCCAAAATAAAAAAAAACAAGACCTCCTGCAGTTCTGTCTCGGAAGTTATGGATTCCAGAAAATGGGGAGAAAAAAATCTGAATTAAAAAAGTTGTACATTAGTAATAAAAAAATAAAAAAATAAATACATTCTGTACTATTGTGATTTTATTTAACTGTCAAATAAAGACGATAATAATATTAATAATTGCAATAATAATTTTTATTTCTATAGCGCCAACATATTCCGCAGCATGTTACCTTTTAGAGGGGACTTGTACAGACAATAAATTAATTACAAAATAACACATCACTCAGATACCAAAAGGAGTGAGGGCCCTGCTCGCAAGCTACAATCTATGAGAACGATTACATGTCAGTCATATCTAATGGTAAACTGTGTAAAAAATGAATAAATACAATCCAGAATTGCTGCTTTATTTGATCATTTTACCTCCCAAATAATATAATAAAAGGTGATATGTTCTACACTGGTACTATTAAAAATGACAGCTTTTCATTCCAAAAGTAAGTCCTCAGCTCCATTTACAGAAATTTGTAAAACTTAGGGTTCTCTGAGAGAGAGGGAGAGAAAAACACAAAAACTTTTTGACACAAAAACTTAGGACTTATTTTTCATTGTACTTTTTGTACAAAGGTAATAAAACTGGATAAAGCTACATAAATTTGATATTATCATAAATGTGCTAAGCCATAAAATAAGCTTAATATTTTATTTGTTCAGCATGTCAAAAGAATAACAATTTTAAAGGTAAATAAAAAAAAAAACACAAGCAGTATCACTATTTTGTTTCTAGTCCTTCCCATAAAGAGATAATGAAAAATCTTTAATTAGCTATATGTACACTAAAATGGTGCCACTGACAAATACAGCTCATTGTGAAAAAAACATGCCCCATAAGGCTTTATGGATAAAAAATAAAAAGGGAACGCTGTGTATCTGTACTTAGACACATACTGGTTGGTGACTGGTTCATGAACCTTTATTAGAAAACCCCTATTTATTATAATGATGGCGGGACCATACAATACAAGCACTTTCTACCTATTGTGTCCCCCCTATTTCTTTATATATTGTAGCTTGTGAGCAGGACCCTCACCCCACCTGTATCTGGTGAACTATGTGTTGCTCTATAATGCCTTTATTGTCTGTACATGTCCCCGCTTAATTGTAAAGTGCTGCGGATAAGGTTGGCGCTATATAATTAACAAAAATATGATGTTATTGTAAAAAGTTTTGTAAATGTGGATGAGAAAAAAAATTCTTCTAAAGACTAAAAAATACCTTGTCCTTAAAGGGTTAATTAGGCCATTATGGCGTGCCAAAAGCTGTAGTTTTCTTTAAACTTTGTGAGCCATTAGGGGTATTTTCAGACATCCCTTGTTTCTGCAGAAGGGAACATAGTTTACAGTTTAAAAATCTTGATATCAAGGAAGATGTTATATACAGTATCTGGTTTGAAATCAGGTTATCAATGCAAAGCCATGGCATTCTGTTGCCTTAACCCCTTTACGACCAATGACGGACATAGCCCGTCATGACCGGGTGTCATTTCCTATACTATAGCGGGCTATGCCCATCATGACTTTGAACAAGGGCCAGACTGGGACAAAAAGCAGCCCTACCACACAAACCCCACAAGCCCACATACTATAACACCCATCAGCCCTGATAAGTGAATTTTGCCCCTCACCACTCTCTTAAAGCGAACCTGTCAGCAGGATTTAGCCCTATAAATTAAAGGCATGGCTATAATGGCGCTGTGATCCTGATTAATCTGATATGAAGTTATCAGAAAATGACGTCTTGAGTGCTTCGGGCGGGACATGGGGCAGGGTCTAAATGGCGCTGGAGGCAGCGCATGTGCAGATCGAAATCTCGGCACTGAACTAAGCAGAGATATCAATCTGCGCATGCGCCACCTCTGGCGCCATTTTCTTGAAGTCCTGCCCTGAATTTTAAAAAGGAGGCAGGTCACTGAATAATCAATGATCAATAATAAAAAGAAACAGAGGAGGCTAGTGGGGGGTCGGAGAAAGAGAAGAGGACCCTGCCTCCACGTCCCATCCCGCAGCATACTGAAGTGCACAAGACGTCATTTTCTGAAAACTTCATAAGGTGAGTATTAAACAACCACTGAGCGGATCCCTTCACATCAGGTATCAGATTAATCAACATCGCAGTGCCATTATAGCCATGCCTTTAGTTTATAGGGCTAAATCCTGCTGACAGGTTTGCTTTAAGCGACGGTACTGCACATCCGCCTGCCATTGAATTGAATAGGAGGAGGATGTGCAGTACCCCGCGCCAGCCGCTGCAACTTGACGGCCAAGCTTCACAGGTGAGCACTTCTGGCCGGCGGCCCCCGCCGGCACCAATAGCAGTTGATCGGCAGGGGTGCCGGGTGCGGGACCCCAGCTGATCAAACATTGATGCCCTATTCTATGGACAGGGCATGAATGAAAGCGTAGTAGACAACCCCTTTAAGCAGCGGGTGAAAAGCTTTTAGGACACATACCCATAAATCAAAGGGATTTATAAAAAGAAAATAAGCAGCACCCCGATTAATTGTGGAAAAGTGGAGGACTCTTTATTAGCCCATGTGGCAACATTTCTGTTCCATTATAGCAGAGAAATGTTCTGTTATGGATCCGAAACGTGGCCACATTGTCTAATAGAGTCGTCCACTTCTTCACAATTAATTGGAGTGCTGCTTATTTTTATAAAATATATATACAGACACATTCATTATTAGAGCAGATACTGAGATTTACACCATGTATACAGGACAGGAGAAGTATACACGACGTGCACAGCTCCACAATATATACTGTGTTCAGGAATATAGAGTAGAGCTGTGTATATAGTATATACTGTAGAGACGTGCCAGTGTATATAGTGTGGATTCCACACTTTATACACAGCACCATACTATATAAACATCTGTAAACTATATACTATAGATGCACAACTCTACATTATACACTTTATTAAGACAGCATTACAATATGTACTAGACTACAATATATCCACTAATGCCAAAATTTACAATATATCTACAATTTCCCTCAGGATCAATAAAATGTATTGCATTGTATATTATGATGCATACGTCACATACAGTGGTGGCCAAAAGTATTGGCACCCCTGCAATTCTGTCAGATAATACTCAATTTCTTCCTGAAAATGATTGCAATCACAAATTCTTTGGTATTATTATCTTCATTTAATTTGCTTGCAAGGAAAAAACACAAAAGAGAATGAAGCAAAAATCAAATCATTGATCATTTCACACAAAACTCCAAAAATGGGCCAGACAAAAGTATTGGCACCCTCAGCCTAATACTTGGTTGCACAACCTTTAGCCAAAATAACTGCGAACAACCTCTTCCGGTAACCATCAATGAGTTTCTTACAATGCTCTGCTGGAATTGTAGACCATTCTTCTTTGGCAAACTGCTCCAGGTCCCTGATATTTGAAGGGTGCCTTCTCCAAACTGCCATTTTGAGATCTCTCCACAGGTGTTCTATGGGATTCAGGTCTGGACTCATTGCTGGCCACCTTAGAAGTCTCCAGTGCTTTCTCTCAAACCATTTTATAGTGCTTTTGGAAGTGTGTTTTGGGTCATTGTCCTGCTGGAAGACCCATGACCTCTCAGGGAGACCAAGCTTTCTCACACTGGGCCCTACATTATGCTGCAAAATTTGTTGGTAGTCTTCAGACTTCATAATGCCATGCACACGGTCAAGCAGTCCAGTGCCAGAGGCAGCAAAGCAACCCCAAAACATCAGGGAACCTCCGCTATGTTTGACTGTAGGGACCGTGTTATTTTCTTTGAATGCCTCTTTTTTTTTCCTGTACACTCTGTGTTGATGCTTTTTGCCAAAAAGCTCTACTTTTGTCTCATCTGACCAGAGAACATTCTTCCAAAACGTTTTAGGCTTTCTCAGGTAAGTTTTGGCAAACTCCAGCCTGGCTTTTTTATGTCTCGGGGTAAGAAGTGGGGTCTTCCTGGGTATCCTACCATACAGTCCATTTTCATTCAGACGCCGACGGATAGTATGTGTTGACACTGTTGCACCCTCGGACTGCAGGGCAGCTTGAACTTGTTTGGATGTTAGTCGAGGTTCTTTATCCACCATCCGCACAATCTTGCGTTGAAATCTCTCGTCAATTTTTCTTTTCCGTCCACATCTAGGGAGGTTAGCCACAGTGCCATGGACTTTAAACTTCTTGATGACACTGCGCACGGAAGACACAGGAACATTCAGGTCTTTGGAGATGGACTTGTAGCCTTGAGATTGCTCATGCTTCCTCACAATTTGGTTTCTCAAGTCCTCAGACAGTTCTTTGGTCTTCTTCCTTTCTCCATGCTCAATGTGGTACACACAAGGACACAGGACAGAGGTTGAGTCAACTTTAATCCATGTTAACTGGCTGCAAGAGTGATTTAGTTATTGCCAACACCTGTTAGGTGCCACATGTAAGTTACAGGTGCTGTTTATTACACGAATTAGAGAAGCATCACATGATTTTTCAAACAGTGCCAATACTTTTGTCCACCCCCTTTTTAGGTTTGGTGTGGAATTGTATCCAATTTGGCTTTAGGACAATTCTTTTTGTGTTTTTTCATTGAAGACAAATTAAATGAAGATAATAATACCAAAGAATTTGTGATTGCAATCATTTTCAGGAAGAAACTGAGTATTATCTGACAGAATTGCAGGGGTGCCAATACTTTTGGCCACCACTGTAGGAGACACACAGAGTAAATATCATAAAGGAGACACTGCTGAATATATAACACATTGAGACTGCTGTATATACATTATATAGGTGATACTGTGACTGCTGTACTGTATATGTTATGTAGCTGATACTCGATTATAAAACAGCAGTTGTAGTATCCCCTATATAATGTATGTGAACAGCTGTATATACATTGTATAGGTGATACTGTGATTATACACAGCATTCTATATACATTATATAGTCGATATTGCGACTGCTGTATATATATGGCACCCCAGGGGTCTGGTTACCACAGTAATAGAAATATTACACCTGAGAGCAAGTGGGAGGTTTCTCTGGTCAGGAGCCCTAAGCATGCAACACCGCCCGCCCAGACCTGGGAGGGGAGGAATCTGCCCTTATAAACTGGGTCTGGGGCGGGATTAGGTCAGTCAGAGCCTGGAGACAGTTCCAGACAGAGGGAAAGCAAGAGCAAGAAGCTCTGTAGGAGCAGGAGCGAGTGCCCGGGGCTAGAAGCTAGATAGCTCACCCTGGCTGAAGACATTAAGACTGGACACGGAGTCCGAGGCTGTGGGGACATCCAGGTCCAGCAGCAGAATCCAACCGGCAGGGGATTCCATGTCCTCTGGCCAGAGAAGCCCGAAGGCACGGTCACAAGCAAGGGACCAGAACCGCCATCGTGAAGCGGAGGCTAACAGAAGGCCCCAAGTCACCGGCCGTACGGGTGAGCACCACACGGTATACTCAGGGACGTGGGCTACTTCTACCCGCACACAGCAAGGTAGCCAGGAAAGAGTACAGATAGACGGGGAGGCCTACAACTCCACCTGGCCAGGGGAAATCCTGCTAGCTCTCAGACTGACCAGGCCTCTACTGCTAGCCAGTACTCCCGGGAGGGTCTGCTTTATAACATCAGTAAAGACCCTGAACTGCACTGCACGGACTCTGAGTTATTCCTGCAGCGCTCGTGCACCATCACTCCCATCATCCACACTAACTGCCCTGAGGCTATACTCCTCCCGTGGGGAGTCATCCCGTTCTTAGCTGCACACACAACACCGGCCTCAGCGGTCTGCCTTGCAGCGGCGGTCCCCACTGACCGCAAACCACGGGTGGCGTTGTCGGACTATTATCTCACTAATAAGACTGCCACTGAATTGACCACCCTGGGCACGGACCGGGTCAGCGCCATGGAGACTACAACCCCCAGCGATCCGGCTCCGGGTATTCCCTGCACAACACAGGCCCAGGGGGCGCGTCAACTTTGGCGTAGTCGGCAGGATTCAAACCAACCCGCCGCAACGGGTATTGCGTGCCTGAAAGACTTTTGCACTTACCTGAGAGAAGTTTCCCGCCGTCCGGAGTCGTTTCCCGCCATCGGACGCCATCTTGGGTCGTTTCCCGCCATCTTCTGCCGTCTTCCCGCCATCCGCAGCCTCTTCCCGCCATCGGACGCCATCTTCGGGACGCCGCGCGGGAAGAAGAGGGGCGTGGACGCCGAAAGCGCGCAATATCCGAAGCTCCGCCCCACGCGCTGACGCTGCACAAGGTCCTGGAAGGGAGAGGGAGCGACGCTGACGTCACAGGAGCGCCACGCAAGGTCCTCAACTCCGACGATCGACTGCGGAGCCGCGGCCTACGGAAGAGGATCATCGCAAGGTAGGCCACGGTCCACTAGGGGGGAAGGAGGATGTCGGATACAGAGGGAAGCTCCACCGCCACAGCTGCCGCCAGCGCAACCGCTGCTGCGGTCATGCCATTCACCATGCCCTATATCCCGGGGGCAACCTGGCTACCCCAGTACTCAGGGGAGTGACATACCCTAAGTGACTTTAGGGAAAGACTGGATAGCCTCTTCCAGGTATACCCCCTCACGGAAGAGCAAAAAGTGAGCATCCTGGTGGCCCAGTTAATCGGGGCAGCCCAAAGGGAGGTAAAGTCCTGGCCACCTAGGAAGAAGAGGACTGTCAGAGAAATACTAGCCCGGCTGAAAGACACATTTGATACCCGAACCTCAGCCGAAATAAAGCTCAGATTTTACGGGTGCGAACAACGGGCACATGAAAGTATAAGAGACTATGCTCTAAACCTACAAGAGGCCCTGAGAGCCATTAAGCAGGCAGACCCTGACAGCGTGGGGAATGAAGACAAGCTGTTGACCGAACAATTTATTGAGGGTCTACTGTGCAATGCCCACCGAACCCAGTTGCGGGCAATGGCCTTACAGGACCCTGACCTGGACTTTGTACAGTTCAAGGACAGAGCCATCCGGGTGCTCCGAGGACCGGCACCAGGTGGCGCTGTGACCCACAGGCGCCCTGCTATCACTTATCACCAGGACACGGCGCCCTTGTCTGCAGGGCCTGTGGGAGCTGATGCACAGGCTTTGAACAATAACCCTGCAACAGACCTGCACCATCAAGTCCAAGAGCTGACTAAGAGCGTTGCCGCGCTAACCAGAACTGTGCAGTCTTTACAGGTCTCTTCTCCAGGAAAGATCCAGCTGGCATCCGGACCGGAGGACGTCCCGTGGCGCCGACTGAGGAGGACCCCACCGGCCAGAGGAAGACCCAGCGACCGATACAACGAGGACAGACAACCCATCTGCCGCCGCTGCAATCAACCCGGACATATGGCAAGGTACTGTCATTTAAACGGGCACAACCTGGGGTAGAGGGCCAACCCCCAGGCATAAGATCATCAGGCCCATCGAGCTGGCGTGACAAATACGTAGGGGGATGTTCGGTCTTGCCTGTGGTACTGTATGGCATTCCTATGAGTGCCCTACTAGACACTGGGTCACAGGTGACTACCATCCCGTACGTGCTCTTCAAGCGGTACTGGAATGACTCGGACATAACCCGCTACCCAGATGACGACCTGAGCTTTATCGCCAGCAATGGTCAGCCCGTGCCACAGATAGGATTTAAAGAGGTGACCATCAAGGTCGGTAAGGTTGAACTGCCGGCACAAGGACTGATCATTGTGGACATTGACCGTCGCGAGAATCACCCAAAAATAACCCTAGGTACTAACGTAATCGAAAACTGTCTTGCAGAGGTGATTCTTATTTTGCAACAGGTTGCCAAGAACGCCAGTTCCAGCCAGCAGCTTGTCCTCCAAAAAGAGATCCGGGCACTGATGAAACGGCAGCAGGTGGAACTATCTGGTGGTGAGATTGGAAGCGTGAGAATGTGTGACCCGTTCCCTATTGCCATGCCCCCGAAAAGTGAGATGATGATTTGGTGCCGGGCAGCTATTGGTCTAAGAGGTAGAGACTACCAAGCAATGGTAGAACCCATCTACTCAGACAGTAGGCCCACCATTTTGACAGCACGGGGGGTAGTCGATGTACGCCATGGAAGGGTGCCCGTCCGCATCATAAATATCGGGGAGAGAGAAGTATATCTGCCCCGGTATGCCACGCTAGCCAAATTGTTCACCATCAACCAGAACTCTGTACAGGCCGTGGAACCCTTGCCTCCATCTCAACCAGAGTAAGGTAACGGCTCTAAGAAACTAATGGAGGACTGGTGTCAGCAACTGCATTTGGGTACTGACTCCACTCCCTCACACCAAAAACAGGGAGTCTATCGGGTGGTTCAAGAGTACGAGAGAGTGTTTAGTAAACACCCGCTGGACTTCGGGTGAGTAAAGGGGGTAGAACATCACATCCCCACGGGAGACCATCCTCCCATAAAGGAGAGATACTGACCCGTACCCCCTGCATACTATCAACACGCCAAGGGGATGCTAAAAGACATGAAGGAGGCTGGGGTAATTAGGGACAGCTGTAGCCCCTGGGCAGCTCCACTAGTCCTAGTGAAAAAGAAAGACAACACCATGAGAATGTGTGTAGACTACAGGAAGGTCAACCGTATCACACACAAAGATGCGTACCCGTTACCAAGGATAGAAGAGTCCTTAGCTGCATTAAAATCTGCTAACTTCTTCTCTACTTTGGATCTCACTAGTGGGTACTGGCAGGTTCCTGTAGCAGAGGCGGACCGGGAGAAGACCGCATTCACCACCCCGATGGGACTCAGCGAATTTAACTGTATGCCATTCAGGCTCTGCAACGCACCAGGAACCTTCCAACGGTTGATGGAATGCTGTCTGGGACACTGGAACTTCGAGACGGTCCTATTATACCTGGACGATGTCATCGTCTTTTCCAAGACCTATGAGGACCATCTGGAACACCTGGCAGAAGTGTTTGAAGCTCTGGCAAACTATGGTCTAAAGGTAAAACCCTCAAAGTGTCATCTACTGAAGCCAAAGGTACAGTACCTGGGACACGTGGTGAGTGCTGACGGAGTAGCCCCCGACCCTGACAAGATCACCGTGATTAAGGACTGGCCAAGACCATCCAGCATAAAGGAAGTGCGGCAGTTCCTCGGGTTGGTAGGCTACTACCGAAGATTCATTCCCGGTTTTACCAAGAAGGCAGCTCCTATGCAGGACCTCCTGATAGGCCAGTAAAGGAAGGCCAAAAACCTGAAGCCACCCTTCAGATGGGAAAAGCTGGAAGAGGAGTCATTCCGCCAGCTGAAGATGGCCCTCACTGGGGATGAAATCCTGGCGTACCCTGATTACAGCCAGCCCTTTATCCTCTACACGGACGCAAGCAACATCGGGCTAGGAGCCGTACTGTCCCAGATCCAGCAGGGGAGAGAACGGGTAATTGCTTACGCCAGCCGAAAACTGCGACCCACGGAAAGAAATCCTGAGAATTACAGCTCGCTCAAGCTAGAGTTCCTGGCAGTGGTGTGGGCGGTAACCGAACGTTTTAACCATTACCTTGCCTCTTCCAGGTTCACCGTGTACACGGACAACAACCCGTTGACACACCTGGACACTGCAAGACTGGGTGCCCTGGAGCAGAGATGGATGGCCCGCCTGTCCAATTATGAGTTCACGATCAAATACCGGGCAGGATGCTCCAATACCAACGCGGACGCCCTGTCCTGGATGCCAAACCTACCGGACGGAGGAGAAGATCCAGAAGAACTGGAAGAGGTCGAACTCCCTGCGTTCCACCATCATGGGTTTACCCAGTATTCCCACCGTGTGAGGGGCCAGTGATCCGCTGCGTTCAACCCCTTACCCCACTGCAACTGGGCGGAGACGCAAGACAGTGACCCTGCAGTCCGTCTGGTGAAGGAGATGCTGACCCAGGCTGACGCCCGCCTGGACCCAGACGCTCTGGAAGAGACCAAGCAACTGTGGATGGAGAAAAGCAGACTGTTTCTCTACAAGGAGAAGTTGTGCCGCAGAATGGTCAATTCCCGGAGACATGAACTGATCTGGCAGGTTGTGGTACCGAGACGGGACGCAGCTATGGTGCTGGAGGCCTACCACAATGGGGCAGGGCACTTCGGATGGAAGAAGCTGGAGTTCCTGCTGCGTGACCGGTTCTACTGGATAGGCATGAGAGGAGCCATTGAGAGATGGTGTAGAGACTGTGGCCCGTGCAATCTAAGAAGGAGGGACCGTGCCAGCCAGAGGACTCCCCTGCAGCCCATCCTCACCAGGCAGCCGCTGAAACTGGTCGCTCTGGACCATGTTAAACTGGCTCCAAGCAGAAGCTGGTATGTCTATTCCCTAACCATCGTGGATCACTACTCCTGGTGGATCACTACTCCTGGTGGTGGTCCCTGTCAAAGACTTGACGGCTCAGACAGCAGCCAGAGCCTTCCAGCAGCACTTCTGCCGCCCACACGGGTACCCGGACCAAGTGCTGACGGACCAAGGACCAGCCTTCGAAGCGAAGGTCTTCCAGGAGTTCTGCAACCTGTATGGCTGCAAGAAGATAAGAACAACGCCCTATCACCCCCAAACCAATGGACTCTGCGAGGAGATGAACCAGGTGGTGATAGATCTGCTAAAAACATTGCACCTGGAAGAACGCAGTCTGTGGCCTGAGAAACTGCCCGATCTGGAGGACCTGTATAACCACATCCCGGTAGGTTCCACCAACTGTACCCCGGCTTACCTAATGCGAGCAAGACCTGGTAAGCTGCCTGTTGACCTGGATATGGGAGTCCTGACACCCGAGGACACCTCGCCAGAGGCAGACTGGGATACAGAACGGCAGCAGCAGTACCGGAAAGTACAGGAGAGCGTCGAGCGAAGTCTCTGTCAATCAAGAGAAAGGCAGGAGAGGACTTATAACCAACATGCTCCCGCTGTTCCCCTGGCACCTGGAGAGCAGGTCTTGAAAAGAAAAAGGCGGCTCCATAAGTTGGACGACCAGTGGGAAAAGGACCCGTACACCGTACTGCCCTCAAGCCACAATAATCCAAAGGTGTACGTCATCAGCAAGGATGGAGGAGAGACCACAGCCACTGTCTCCAGAGACCACCTGAAAAAGTGCCCCGAGAAGTTGCAAAGCACGGATGAAGATCAGGAAGACCCTCAACCCGTAGAGGAAAAGGAGGAAAAGATCAGCACCGTACTCGGAGACTTTCCCCGGTCCTGGACATAAGTAAACAACGCTATCGTGGTGCCCGTCCTCACCTTTCTCCAGCCAGCCCCTCAAGTGCCTACAGAAGACCAGGTAGAGCTGGAAGAGCAGCCGGCCCAGGAGGCAGAAGAGTCCACACCAGCAGCGCAGGAGGATCAACCCTCTGCTAGTAGTGAGCCTGCCGTGCCCCTAGTGAGCCAAAGAGTACGCAGACAGCTGCCCAGTTTACCCATAACACCTCCTACACCCTGTAGTGCAGGACCAGTTAGTGAGCTCCGTAGGTCCACTAGAGTCACTAGAGGTCAGATACCCGCTCGCTGGAGAATATAAAGTAATGCACTGTAAATTTACCTGTTTCTTGAAAATGTTTACGGTTTTTGTTGTTGCCTGGTGAGGAGTCTGGAGCAGCGGCAGCAGGTGAGAAGTGAGGAGAGTATTTTATTTTATTTTTTTCTTTATGTATGGATGTATGGAGAATGACATCCTGCATGGGGCATTATGTGGAGGAGGAGTGACATCCTGCATGGGGCATTATATGGGGAAGGGAATGACATCCTGCATGTGGCATTAAACGGGGGGAGTGACATCCTGTATGGGGCATTATATGGGGGAGAAGTGACATCCTGCATGGGGCATTATACGGGGGGGGGAGTGACATCCTGTATGGGGCATTATATGGGGGGGAAATGACATCCTGCATGGGGGATTATATGGGGGGTATGATATTCTACATGAAGCATTATATGGGGGGGAGTGACATCCTCCATGGGGCAGTATGTAGGGGGAAGTGACATCCTGCATGAGGCATTATATGAAGGGGAATGACATCCTGCATGGGGTATTATATAGGGGGGAAAATGACATCCTGCATGGGGCATTATATGGGGGGAGTGACATCCTGCATGGGGTATTATATGGGGGAGTGACACCCTGCATGGGGCATTATATGGGGGGGTGACGTCCTGCATGGGCCAATATATGGAGGAGAAGTGACATCCTGCATGGGGTATTATTTGGGGGGAGTGACATCCTGCATTGGGCATTATATGGGGGGGGATGATATCCTGCATTCGGCATTATATGGGGGGGATGACATCCTGCATGGGCCATTATATGGAGGAGAAGTGACATCCTGCATGGGGCATTATATGGGGGGATGATATCCTGCATGGGGTATTATATGGGGGGGAATGACATCCTGCATGGGCCATTATATGGAGGAGAAGTGACATCCTGCATGGGGTATTATATTGGGGGGAATGACATTCTGCATGGGGCATTATATGGGGCGAGTGACATCCTGCATAGGGCATTATATGGGGGAAAGTGACATCCTACATGGGGCATTATATTTGGGGGGAATGACATCCTGCATGGGGTATTATATGGGGGGGGATTACATCCTGCATGGTCCATTATATGGGGGGAATGACATCCTGCATGGAGTATTATATGGGGGGGGGATTACATCCTGCATGGGCCATAATATGGGGGGAGAATTGACATCCTGCATGGGGCATTATATGGGGGGGGAGTGACATCCTGAATGGGTCATTATATGGGGGGAGGGGTGACATCCTGCATGGGTCACTATATGGGGGGGAAGTAACATCCTAAATGGGGCATTATATGGGGGGGAAGTGAAATCCTGATTGGGGCATTATATGGGGGGGAGTGACATCCTGCATGGGACATTATATGGGGGGAGAAGTGACATCCTGCATGGCGCATTATGTGGGATGGGGACAGCCTGAATGGGACATTATGTGTGTGTGCGGGGGAACAACCTGCATGGGGCATTATGTGGGGGGACACAGCCTGCATCAGGCATTATATGGGGGTTAGTATCCTGTATGGAGCATTATAACGGGGACAGTATCCTGTATGGAGCCTTATATGGGGGCCAGTATCCTGTATGGAGCGTTATATGGGGCCCATAACACTGTATGGAGTACTATGTGGTTCCCATAATACTGTATGCAGGACTATACTGTACAGTCTGCACTACGCGCTGCAAGGATTCGCCGGTTTCTGAACTATTGTGGAATTTACAATAGATATCGTTCATGTAATGTAAGAAGTGAAATTCTTTGGCATTGTACTATATACACTGCTCAAAAAAATAAAGGGAACACTTAAACAACAAAGTATAACTCCAAGTAAATCAAACTTCTGTGAAATCAAACTGTCTACTTAGGAAGCAACACTGATTGACAATCAATGTCACATGCTGTTGTGCAAATAGAATAGACAATAGATGGAAATTATTGGCAATTATCAAGACTCAATAAAGGAGTGGTTCTGCAGATGGGGACCACAGACCACTTCTCAGTACCAATACTTTCTAGCTGATGTTTTGGTCACTTTTGAATGTTGGTTGTGCTTTCACACTCGTGGTAGCATGAGATGGACTCTACAACCCACAGAAGTTGTTCAGGTAGTGCAGCTCATCCAGGATGGCACATCAATGCGAGCTGTGGCAAGAAGGTTTGCTATGTCTGCCAGCGTAGTGTCCACAGGCTGGAGGCGCTACCAGGAGACAGGCCAGTACACCAGGAGACGTGGAGGGCCCTGTAGGAGGGCAACAACCCAGTAGCAGGATCGCTACTTCTGCCTTTGTGCAAGGAGGAACACGAGGAGCACTGCCAGAGCCCTGCAAAATTACCTCCAGCAGTAAACAAATGTGCATGTGCATGTGTCTGCACAAACGGTTAGAAACCGACTCCAAGAGGGTGGTATGAGGGCCCGACGTCCACAGATGGGGGTTGTGCTCACAGCCCAACACCGTGCAGGATGCTTGGCATTTGCCACAGAACACCAGGATTGGCAAAGTCGCCACGGGTGCCCTGTGCTCTTCACAGATGAAAGCAGGTTCACACTGAGCACATGTGACAGACGAGACAGAGTCTATAGACGCCGTGGAGAGCGATCTGCTGCCTGCAACATCCTTCAGCATGACCGGTTTGGCAGTGGGTCAGTAATGATGTGGGATGGCATTTCTTTGGAGGGCCGCACAGCCCTCCATGTGCTCGCCAGAGGTAGCCTGACTGCCATTAGGTACCGAGATGAGATCCTCAGACCCCTTGTGAGACAATATGCTGGTGTGGTTGGCCCTGGGTTCCTCCTAATGCAGGACAATGCCAGACCTCATGTGGCTGGAGTGTGTCAGCAGTTCCTGCAAGATGAAGGCATTGAAGCTATGGACTGGCCTGCCCGTTCCCCAGACCTGAATCCGATTGAGCACATCTGGGACATCATGTCTCGATCCATCCACCAACGTCACGTTGCACCACAGACTGTCCAGGAGTTGGCGGATGCTTTAGTCCAGGTCTGGGAGGAGATCCCACAAGAGACCATCCGCAACCTCATCAGGAGCATGCCCAGGCGTTGTAGGGAGGTCATACAGGCACGTGGAGGTCACACACAATACTGAGCCTCATTTTGACTTATTTTAAGGACATTACATCAAAGTTGGACCAGCCTGTAGTGTGTTTTTCCACATTAATTTTGGGGGTGACTCCAAATCCAGGCCTCCATTGGTTAATAAATTTGATTTCCATTGATGATTTTTGTGTGATTTTGTTGTCAGCACATTCAACTTTCTACACAACAAAGTATTCAATGAGAAGATTTCATTCATTCAGATCTAGGATGTGTTATTTGAGTGTTCCCTTTATTTTTTTGAGCAGTGTATATATATTTGTCTGTGGTATCTGTGCATCATGAATCGTGGTATATGTTAAAGGGGCCCACTGAGACAATTTCGCCCAGGGCCCACAAAAACCTGGAGCCGGCCCTGGGTATACGCTTCAGGATTTCGTCTATTTTATGTCGTCCTCCTCCTTCTCCTCATTCTCCACCACTATATCAAGTTAATCATCATTCATCCCCCCCCCCATTCATTTTTTTAAGCATATTTATGATGAACAACTTTTAGAGGCATGCGTCTAATATTCTTTAAAATATATATGTGTGGCACCCCAGGGGTCTGGTTTCCCACAGTAATGTAATGTTATGTCTGAGAGCAGGTGGGAGGTCCTTTGGTCAGGGATCCTGTGCATGCCACACCTCCTGCCCAGTCTTGGGAGGGGAAGACCTTCCCCTATATAAACCCGGGGCTGAAGCAGGGTTAGTCAGTCAAGGAGAGTAGAGACAAGAAACAGTCACAGGAAGAAACAGCAGAAGCTCAGTGGGAGCAATACTACTACAAGTCAGGGGCTGGCAGCTGCAGAGCTCGCCCTGACTGAGAAGCTTTCTTACCGGACCCGCCGTCCGAGGCTGTGGGGACTAACTCTTACCCAGCAGCAGAAGCCGACCGGCAGGGGATTTCAGGTCCTCAGGCCCAGAAACCCGAAGGCACGGTCACACGCGTGGGACCAGCACCGCCATCGTGGAGCGGAAGCCATTAGAAGGCCCCGAGTCACCGGCCATACGGGTGAGCACCACACGGTACACTCAGGGACGTGGGCTACTTATATCCGCTTCTAGCAAGGTAGCCAGAAGAGTACAGTCAGTTTGGGAGGCCTACAACTCCGCCTGGCCAGGGGAGATCCCATCTGCTCAAGGACTGACCAGGCCCCGTTCACTAGCAAGTACTCCGGGAGGGTCTATCGTTGTTACCAGTAAAGACCCTGAATTACACCGCACCGTCTCTGAGTGGTTCCTGCTACCCCCATCATCCACATCTGCTGCCCTGAGGCCATACCCCTCCCGTTGGGGGTTATACCATCTACGCTGCACCATCCATCCACCGGCCTCAGCGGACTGTCTTGCAGCGGCAGCTCCATAGCTGCATTCAACGGGTGGCGTAGTCGTCCTACATCTACCGCTGTTACATCGCCGCTCAGTTTGACTCCCTGGGCACGGACCGGGTCACCGCCACGAGACTACAACCCTCAAGAGATCCGGCTCCGGGTAAGCTCCCGCGTGCGCAACGCAGCGCGACACAGGCCCAGGGGCGCGTCATATGTATAAATAAAACAACCACAAATATTACCGCGCTTTATGCTCCCGCTTTACCCCGCCGGCTCATCAATACAGACCCAGCTGGACGTATGGTAACAGCGCGCATCAACTGCTGAACTATTGCGCTCGGTCTGGCTGGCTGACGACTTCCACAACCAACAGCTGATGGCTGAGATTCTGCAAAGCCTGCCTGATCAACACACCTTTCTCCGGAAGTAGCCCATACTTCTCAGAGTAAGTGCTGCCACTTTTCTCTCTCTGTTTCTTTCTCATGGAGCTATTGTTGATTGTAGCTAGGATCAATGTGTGTATCCTCACTGAGGGGGCAGTTAGAAGTAGGATATCTATTTGGGTAGCACTTTTATTTTCTCTTTTTGTTTTTATCTACACCCATCTAGTCAGAGCCACCAGTTCTGAGTGTACTTAGCGCGGTAGTATTTGTGGTTGTTTTATTATTATTATTATTATTATTACATTGTGCAGGCAGATACACACAGAGCCTGCTTACTACCAGCAGCTTTTATATCCTGTGTGAAGCGCCAGTGTGTTTTTTAGTTTTTTATATATGTATAAAGGTTTTTCAGCCCATGCATGGGTATTACCAGTCTAAGAGACTGACTCCTTAATAATGGGAGAAAAATAAATCTGAGGCCCTCCTCTACATCTCTTCAAAGGGGTATTGAAGTGCCCCCTAATTATTGGCAGCCCATGATCTTAGTATATACTCCTTCATATTTTTTTTTAATAACATTTTTCTGAAGCCCTTCACTACATCTATTCAAAGTGGTATTGGAGTGCCTCCTAATTTTTGGCAGCCCATAAACTTTCTTATGAGGGTGTTTATGATGCCCTTAGGAACAATTTTTAGATGCCTACCTCTAACATTCCATAACATATATACAGTTGCATCTCACTAAATTGGCATATCATCAAAAAGTTAATTTATTTCAGTTCTTCAATACGAAACTCATATATTACAGTATTTTCCGGAGTATAAGACGACTGCGTGTATAAGACGACCCCCAACTTTTCCAGTTAAAATATAGAGTTTGGGATATACTCGCCATATAAGACTACCTCTCTTTTAACGCAAATACGGTAAAAATTTTAAAAAAAATCAGATTTGATTTCAATATGGTAATTTTAAAGTGATGAACCTTACCAGCGATTGGCTGGTTGTTGTATACAAATCCTGCTTGGATTGGTCAGCTCTCCCTGTCTCCAAGACTATCAGAGCGGTAGCGCATCCCTCAGGCCCTTGTATCATTACTGGTACCTCCTTCTCTGCCTCTCTGATCTCGCTCCTGAGGACTACAGTGAAGCATGCTTCACTAAGGTTAAGTGCCCACGTTGCGGAACTGAAGCATATTTTTTACGCTTCTCCCCGGCGGGAAAATCGCATGCGGATTTTACATGCGGTTTTCCCGCCAGGTAGAAGCGTTTGTGAGGCGTCTTTGCAGCGTCTTTGCATGCATTTCCGCATGCGGGTTATCAAGCACTTCTCCAAGTGATTTAAGCATTACTTGGAAAAGTGCTCGACAACTTGTTCACACTATATAAATCCATGCAAATCAGCATCAAAATGAGCATCGAAATACGCATCGAAATCAGGATCAAAACAGAGACCTAATAGAAAATAGGGGCGCAAGCATAAACATAGGAAAGAGGAGACACAATTACGGCACCAGATTTCTGAAATAAATCAATTCCAATATCCTTACTAAGAATGATTTAGATGTTTTGGAGAAAGGAATGAATTTTGTTCCGGAAAATAATGGGGACTTTTTTTCCATGATTTTGGATGTGATCAAATTTATAAGGAAACTCACTATTAAAAAACATTTCTATAATCAGGATCAGGAAATAACTGACATTAATGATATTTTGCTACCGGAGAATATTTATAAAGGACTTTCCTTTCAGCAACAGTTTTTCATTATACAACTGAATACCCTGTCAGATAATGACATGAAAGAAAACCTTGTGAATGATGGCATGCTTTCTTCTAGAATATCTAATGAGGATTTCTATCCCATACAGTCGAGAGCTCCCATCATGGATGATTTTTAGTTAATGGTAGAAAATGATTTTAAACAAATCTATTCTAAAAAAATCAGATAAGGATAATCTAACAAGGGGGGAAAGAAGAGCTCTAAATAATATAAAAAATAACCCCAATATTATAGTGAAGAATTCTGACAAAGGAGGGTCAGTGGTAGAATTGGATAAAGAGTTTTATGCTAGAGAGGTAAATAAGATTTTGAATGATGAACAGTCATACCGTAAGATAAGTTATGATCCCACACAGATTATAGGAGAAAAGTTGGATAAGATTTTACAAGAAGGGGTGGACCTGGGTATCTTGAATTTAAAGGAAAAGGATTATTTACAACCTAGTAATCCAAGAATACCGATTTTTCATGCGTTACCAAAAGCGCACAAGGACCAGTTTCCACCCCCTCTGAGACCTATAGTCTCAGGCATAGGTTCACTGCTGGAGAGATTGGGTTCATGGTTGGATGATAGGTTACAACTATTGGTAGTGATATCACCCAGTTATTTCAGAGACAGTAAGCGCGTTCTAACCATCATGAATGATGTGACATGGAGTGAGGATCTAACTTGGATGACCTGTGATGTCAGAACTTTATATTCCTGCATTCCGCACAGTTTGGCCATTCAAGCATTAACGGAACAACTAAATGCAAATTCTAATTACTCTGATGAAATGAAGGAATACATTCTTGATGTTACTCTTTTCTTGCTTCAAAATAATTACTACTTTACTATTGAAGCAAGAAAGGAAGAAATTTCCTTTTTAGATTTGAAATTAAAGGGTGATATTAATAACCATAGGGTGGAATGCAACCTTTTTTGTAATAAAATAGCTGGCAATTCTATATTGCACGCCTCGAGCCAGCACCCTAAACATGTTATTAGCAACATACCCATGTAAGAGGGAAGACCCGGGTGTAAGTACTTTCAGAGCAAGGGATCCGGAACTGCCGGGGCCGTACCTTCTGTTGCAGGGGGGAGACAGACTGCGAGCACAGGAGTCATGTGACTGGGAAGTGAGGAGTGTGTCCAGAGACATAGCTGGGAGGTCAGGTGATCAAGGGACTCCTGGTGTGACTAGAGAGAGGAAGAGACGAGGACGTTTTGCGCAGGAAAGCGGAGCTGAGTCCTGCGCAGGAGAACAGTGTGAGAGGGTCCAGACACAGACACTGCAGAGCAGTCCATCCTGGGAGCCCCTAGATCTAGCTTGCCGCTGGGGGCCATGCTCAGCAATCTCCCAAAGTTCACCCGGGGACAATATGATGCTGTGGGACTGGAATGAGAGAGTTAGGAGTATGTGACGTTTGCATCCGATGACCCCAGCTATGTAATCCGAAATAGCCTTACTTGACCTGGACGGCAAGGCCAGACAATCCGTGATGTACCGCCCTCCCCATGACCGGGATACTGTAGAAAAAGTGGTGCGGATATTGAAGGAGATGCATGGGAATCCTACCAATGTAGGAGAACTGAGGATATGGCTGTTTCACCTAGTGCAGCTGGAGGGGGAGACTGTGACGCAGTATGTTAATGCATTACAGAGGGTGCATGCCTATATGACTAGAAAAAGCGACATGGGGAATTTGAGAATGGGCCACCCCTGACGTGATCTTAAGGGACCAGTTTGTGGCAGGCCTCAGGGATGTGCAGCTGAAGCAGGCCTTGCGGGAGCGCCTGTGCGCCAACCCACTTATGACTTTTCTAGAAGTGGGGGCAGAGGCACGTGTGAGAGAGCAGGAGATGGGGGTGACGGCCTTGGCAGGGATGGTCCGGAGTAATGAGGTACCCACCCTGCCTGCAGCTGAACCGGAATGGGCTCGAGAGATGCGGAACGAGATACAGGAGATGCAGGATGAATGGTCCAGTCTCAAGAAGACCCCTGCCCCGACACCAGAGATACCCAGATCGATTCCCCCAGTTATGGAAGGAGTTGAATTCAGGACCCCCCCTGCAGGAGAGTTCCGTAGAGGAGTGAGGCAGCCCTACACAGACAGAGACACGACCTGCTGGAAGTGTGGAGGTGCAAGACATTACGCCAGGGGTTGTGCTAGCCGAGGGCGGCCCCTGTCGCGACAGCCGTTAAACTAGCGGGCTCCGTGTTTGGGGGACACAGCATGGAGCCTGAGGAAGGGGAAAGAAAAATAGGAAGTCCCAAGGACCTAGTTTCCAGCAGCCCGACTGTCTGGGCCGAAATAAGCTGTCGGGCTGTTCACTGCCTGATTGACACAGGATCCCAGGTGACTACGATGACAGAAGCCTACTTTCAACAGCGATTTCCAGAGATAGCGCGGCCTGAATGGAGACCAGTAATTAGACTCACGGCACCTAATCAATTACCCATCCCTGTCGCAGGGGTGGTGTGGATGAAGATTCGAGTGTGTGGGAAAAAAAGGAGCAGTCCTGGTCGCAGGGGGAACCGGAAGTGGACCCCCGGTGACCCTTGGAATGAATGTGCTGAAAGAGATCGGGAAAATCCTGATTAGAGAGCCGAAGGAGATTCCTCTAGACCAGTGGGACCCACAAACTCCCCAAAGGAGGGTCTTTCAACAACTAATCCAAGCTGCCCAGGCTCAGGAAATGTCAAGTGAAGGGAAGATCCTGGGAAAATAATAGTGCCAGCAGCTACAGCGCTCACCTTACCGCCCGGACAAACTGTACTCACATTACCTGCACGGGCCTGCACACCTCTTGAGGGGGTCGAAGTTCAGATAGAACCAACATCAATGGACAAAGTACCCCCCGGACTCTTGGTGGCTCGGACACTGGCCACCGTCCAGGGTGGCAATGTTATAGTGCGGTGTGTTAATCTGGGCGAAGATGATCTCACACTCCCTCCCAGGGCGGAAATAGCCCAGATTCTGGGAATGCCAGAGAAGTTGGTGCGACCTGATGTGGTACAGCTGTCTGCTGTACGAGGAGACCCCTGGACTCTGGCGGTCACCATGCCGCCGGAATCCCACCGGGCTAGTGCGAAGGGGGGACGAAGAATCCTAGAACAAATGCGGGCTGAATTGACGGGACTTACACCTCGACAGGTGCAACAGGTTGAGGAGGTACTGGAGCGGTACCAGGAAGTCTTTGCTCGCCATAAGGATGATTTTGGTTGCACCGAAGCAATTACCCATGAGATTCCCACGGGGAGCGCTGCCCCAGTGCGGGAGAGATACCGGCAGATACCTCCCGAGATGTATAAAGAGGTTAAGGAGATGCTAGCCCATATGTTACAGAATGGTGTGATACGGGAGAGTCAGAGTCCGTGGGCAGCCCCAATTGTCCTGGTCCGGAAGAAAGATGGGACCCTGCGGTTCTGTGTGGACTATAGACGACTGAATGCCTGTACAGTACGGGACTCTTACCCACTACCTCGAATTGAAGAGTCTCTGTCGGCCTTAGGGAAGGCAAGATACTTCTCCTCCTTGGATCTGGCCAGCGGGTACTGGCAGGTGCCCATGGCCGAACATGACCGTGCGAAGACGGCGTTCATATTGCCCATGGGACTGTTCGAGTTCAATCGGATGCCCTTCGGCCTGACTAAAGCCCCCGGGACGTTCCAGCGTCTGATGGAGAGGTGCCTGGGCAATTTGAACTTCGAGGCAACATTGATTTACCTTGACGACATAATTGTCTATGCCGCCACCTTCGAGGAGCACCTCCAGCGACTGGAGCAAGTACTGAGTTGCCTATAGAGTCATGGCCTAAAGGTAAAGCCCCAAAAGTGCCACCTGTTCCGCAAACAGATCGAATATCTCGGTCATACTGTATCCGGTGAAGGAGTCAGGCCCACCCGGGAGAAGGTGGCCGCCGTACAGAAGTGGCCTACCCCAAAGATAGTGAAGGACATTCGGGCCTTCCTGGGACTTGCTGGGTACTACTGAAGATTCGTGAAAAACTTCACCCGCATAGCCAACCCATTGCTGGAGCTACTTAAGGGAGTGCCGGCGGGCTCCAAGAATCAGGCGATTCGGTGGGGAAGCAGTCAGGAAGAGGCTTTCCGTGCCCTAAAAATGGCCCTGACCGAGGCCCCAATACTTGCCTATGCGGATTTCTCCCAACCATTCATACTTAACACTGATGGAAGCCTACATGGTCTGGGAGCCGTGTTATCCCAAGCACAGAAGGGGAAAGAGCGTGTGATTGCGTACACCAGTCGCTCCCTTCACGACTCCGAGAGGAACCCAGATAATTATAGCTCTTTCAAATTAGAGTTGCTGGCTCTTGTTTGGGCAATGACCGAGAAGTTTGCAGAGTATTTGTCTGGGTCCGAAGTACTGGTGAGAACAGATAACAACCCGCTGGCCCACCTGGAGAATGCGAAATTGGGAGCCCTGGAGCAGCGGTGGGGGACCCGCATGGCCAGGTACCGGTATAAGATAGCCTACCAGCCTAAGGCAGAGAATACTCACGCCGACGCCCTCTCCAGAGTGACATATGAACGGCCTGATCATGACCGCATTGAAGATTTGGAGGCGGATGAGACCCCTAGCTTCCGAAGTTTTGTGGGACCGCTGACCGCGGCGCAGGGACAGATCGGAGAGACGTCGGAAGAACAAGTGCTAGGGCGGCCAAGAGATGACTGGATCCGACTTCAACAGACTGACAGAGAAGTTGCTCAATTACGTCAATGGGTGGCTTTGCGGCAAGTCCCCAGTCGAGAAGAGAGGAGTACCCTGTCCCCGGGAGCACTGAAAATGCTGGGACAATGGGAGAGACTGTGTTTGCGAGACGGGCTGCTGTACCGACGGGTGCAGCTACTGCGAGAGTTCGGGGCCACCTGGCAAGTGGTGATCCCAGAGAAATTGGTCAGAGTAGTGGCCAAGGAGGCTCATGAACGAGGGGCTCACTTCGGACCAGAGAAGACATTTCAGTGGTTGCAGAGGCTGGTGTATCATCCCCAACTGCGAGTAACAATAGAAGACACTTGTCGTAGATGTCGGAGCTGTGAGCTGGTTAAGCCCCTGGAGCAGCGGGTCCCCATACAAACCATTGTGACTTCTGCCCCCTTGGAGGTGCTGATGATCGACTATTTGGCTGTTGTACCGGCGCATCTCGGGTATGAACATTGCCTTGTGATGACAGACCACTTCACAAAGTTTGCGGTGGTGACCCCAACCAGAGACCAGAACGCCGAGTCAGCTGCGCAGGCCATCTGCCGAGACTTCATTCGGGTGTACAGCTGCCCAAAGAGGATCCATTCTGATCAAGGTGCCTGCTTCCAAGGCCGGGAGATTGAAGAGCTGCACCGGACTACTCCTTACCACCCTCAAGGAAATGGGGCCTGTGAACGCTTTAATCGGACACTGATCCAAATGCTCCATACGTTGGAGGAAGATCGGAAGGTACGATGGCCTGAGTTTGTGGCCAAGCTGGTGTGGGTCTACAACAACTAAGTGAACAGTACGACGGGGTTCACTCCTTATACCTTGCTGTTCAGGCGAAAGGGGCGAGAGATCACCGAATTAGAGCTGGACCACGAGGAGGACTACCCACCGACAGGGATGTCTTCCTGGGTTCCGGAACATCGGCATCGACTGCAGACCCTCCGATGGTTGGTACAACAAAGGTTTCAGGAACTCAAACATCATGAGACATTGCTTCTTCGAGGGCCAGCTCTGAGGCCCGGGGAGCAGGTGTTGGTTCGGGACCGGTGGCCCCGGGGCAAATTGAGTAGACGGTGGGAACGGACCCCACACTGAGTGAAGCGCAGGATTGGCACTGAAGGACCTGTGTATGAAGTACAACCCGAGGGGATTAAAGGAGCCCCTACCAGAATAGTCCATCGTAGTATGCTGTGGCCCTGTCTGTCTAATGATGACAAGGATGAAGAAGAATCACCTGCTTCTACAGAAGGTCCTGTCACAGTTGCCCCAAGCCACGATGTGGACGAAGAAGAATTGTTGACTCTACCTCCGAGCCCCAGCACTCGATTACCTGCAGTCCCCAGTGCAGGCGGCGAGGGAACAACATTGGTTGAAGCCACCCGGCATGCGGAGATTGGGAATCCGAGCGACCCTGCACCCCCCATCGGTCAAACTGAGTTACGCCGGTCAGAATGGACAACAGCAGGAGTGCCTCCTCAAAGTTGCGAACAAGATCAATTTATATGGCACCGTATCGTCCAGGAAGTCAAAGAATGTGAACGTTTGGTGAAGGAACTCTCGCCCGTGGAATGGCGAGTTAAAGGAAAGTGGGGGTGTAAGAGGGAAGACCGAGGTGTAAGTACTTTCAGAGCAAGGGATTCGGAACTGCCGGGGCCGTACCTCCTGTTGCAGGGGGGAGACAGACTGCGAGCACAGGAGTCATGTGACTGGGAAGTGGGGGTGTGTGTCCAGAGACAGAGCTGGGAGGTCAGGTGATCAAGGGACTCCTGGTGTGACTAGAGAGAGGAAGAGACGAGGACGTTTTGTGCGGGAAAGCGGAGCTGACGTTTACAACTGGTTCTGCTCTGCTACATCTTGTCAGTCTGTGAACTGTTAGTTATAGACTTTCACCTGCTATTTCCCTTGTTTTCCCCCCATATTTTCCTTGTTGCTCCCTGCATGGAGATTGTTCTTGTTCTTATAAACTCCCCCGGTTTATTAACCCTGTATTGTTTGCTCTGTGTTTCTGTGTCACTGCTTCTAAAGTACCTGTGTTACATCCACAGGAGAGTTCATAAGGGCACGGAGGTGTTGCACTGATGGCGTCAAATATGAACAGGAATGTCAAATTATTAAAGAGAGGCTAATAAATCGAGGGTATGACACTAAAACCATAGAAACATCAAAAGATAAAGCTAATGGTAAGACCAGGGATCAATATTTAGCACAGAGTTCCAAAAATGTAAATAGAATAAATAAATTCCCGAAAAAAGTGATATTCTCAACAACATATAACAAAAATTATTATAATGTTATTGGTGTTGTACGGAAATATTTGCCATTGCTTTATACTGATAATACTCTAAAGGAAACTTTGAAAAATAGATGCAAATTTGTTCCAAAGAGGTCACACACAGTGGGGAACATTATTTCTCCTAGTGAATTTAGAAAAAACGAACATAGAAAGAGGGGGAATTCTTGACTATCCACAAAAGGCTCATTTAAGTGTGGACAAAGGCAATGTGGCTTGTGTCCGTACATGATTAATAACAACAAATCGGTAATTAATAATGAGGGACAAATACAGTTATATGAAAAAGTTTGGGCACCTCTATTAATCTTAAGCTTAATGTTTTATAAAAATTGGTGTTTTTGCAACAGCTATTTCAGTTTGATATATGTAATAACTGTTGAACACAGTAATGTTTCTGCCTTGAAATGAGGTTTATTGTACTAACAGAAAATGTGCAATCTACATTCAAACAAAATTTGACAGGTGCATAAGTATGGGCACCCTTATCATTTTCTTGTTTTAAATCCTCCTACCTACTTTTTACTGACTTACTAAAGCACCTTTTTTGGTTTTGTAACCTCATTGAGCTTTGAACTTCATAGCCAGGTGTATGCAATCATGAGAAAAGCTACTTAAAGTGGCCACTTGCAAGTTGTTCTCCTGTTTGAATCTCCTCTGAAGAGTGGCATCATGGGCTCCTCAAAACAACTGTCAAATGATCTGAAAACAAAGATTATTCAACATAGTTGTTCAGGGGAAGGATACAAAAAGCTGTCTCAGAGATTTAACCTGTCAGTTTCCACTGTGAGGAACATAGTAAGGAAATGGAAGAACACAGGGACAGTTCTTGTTAAGGCCAGAAGTGGCAGGCCAAGAAAAACATCAGAAAGGCAGAGAAGAAGAATGGTGAGATCAGTCAAGAACAATCCTCAGACCACCTCCAGAGAGCTGCAGCATCAACTTGCTGCAGATGGTGTCACTGTGCATCGGTCAACTATACAACGCACTTTGCACAAGGAGAAGCTGTATGGGAGAGTGATGCGAAAGAACCTGTTTCTGCAAGCACGCCACAAACAGAGTCGGCTGAGGTATGCAAAAGCACATTTGGAGAAGCCAATTTCTTTTTGGAAGAAGGTCCTGTGGACTGATGAAACCAAGATTGAGTTGTTTGGTCATACAAAAAGGCGTTATGCATGGCGGCAAAAAAACCCAGCATTCCAAGAAAAACACTTGCTACCCACAGTAAAATTTGGTGGAGGTTCCATCATGCTTTGGGGCTGTGTGGCCAATGCCGACACCGGGAATCTTGTTAAAGTTGAGGAACGCATGGATTCCACTCAGTATCAGCAGATTCTTGACAATAATGTTCAAGAATCAGTGATAAAGTTGAAGTTACGCAGGGGATGGATCTTTCAGCAAGACAATGATCCAAAACACCGCTCCAAATCTATTCAGGCATTCATGTAGAGGAACAATTACAATGTTCTGGAATGGCCATCCCAGTCCCCAGACCTGAATATCATTGAACATCTGTGGGATCATTTGAAGAGGGCTGTCCATGCTCGGTGACCATCAAACTTAACTGAACTGGAATTGTTTTGTAAAGAGGAATGGTCAAAAATACCTTCATCCAGGATCCAGGAACTCATTAAAAGCTACAGGAAGCGACTAGAGGCTGTTATTTTTGCAAAAGGAGGATCTACTAAATATTAATGTCACTTTTCTGGTGAGGTGCCCATACTTATGCACCTGTCAAATTTTGTTTGAATGCAGATTGCACATTTTCTGTTAGTACAATAAACCTCATTTCAAGGCAGAAACATTACTGTGTCCAACAGTTATTACATAGATCAAACTGAAATAGCTGTTGTGAAAACACCAATTTTTATAAAACATTAAGCTTAAGATTAATAGGGGTGCCCAAACTTTTTCATATAACTGTATACTGTCTAGTGACATTTATGAACTGCGGCAGTAATCATTGTGTTTATGTGATTTTCTGCACACAGTGTAATAAACAGTATGTTGGGTCCACAAGCCGCACTTTGAGAAAACGTTTGTCAGAACACACACAGTACAGACCAAAAGTTTGGACACACCTTCTCATTTAAAGATTTTTCTGTATTTTCATGACTATGAAAATTGTACATTCACACTGAAGGCATCAATACTATGAATTAACACATGTGGAATTATATACTTTACAAAAAAGTGTGAAACAACTGAAAATATGTCTTATATTCTAGGTTCTTCAAAGTAGCCACCTTTTTCTTTGATGACTGCATTGCACACTCTTGGCATTCTGTTGATGAGCTTCAAGAGGTAATCACCGGAAATGGTCATCCAACAATCTTGAAGGCGTTACCAGACATGCTTAGCACTTGTTGGCCCTTTTGCCTTCACTCTGCGGTCCAGCTCACCCCAGACCATCTCAATTGGGTTCAGGTCTGTTGACTGTGGAGGCCAGGTCATCTGGCATAGCACCCCATCACTCTCCTTCTTGGTCAAATAGCCCTTACACAGCCTGGAGGTGTGTTTGGGGTCATTGTCCTGTTGAAAAATAAATGATGGTCCAACTAAACGCAAACCGGATGGAATAGCATGCCACTGCAAGATGCTGTGGTAGCCATGCTGGTTCAGTATGCCTTCAATTTTGAATAAATCCCCAACAGTGTCACCAGCAAAGCACCCCCCACACCATCACACCTCCTCCTCCAGGCTTCACGGTGGGAACCAGGCATGTAGAGTCCATCCGTTCACCTTTTCTGCATCACACAAAGACACGGTGGTTGGAACCAAAGATCTCAAATTTGGAGTCATCAGACCAAAGCACAGATTTCCACTGGTCTAATGTCCATTCCTTGTGTTCTTTAGCCCAAACAAGTCTCTTCTGATTGTTGCCTGTCCTTAACAGTGGTTTCCTAGCGGCTATTTTACCATGAAGGCCTGCTGCACAAAGTCTCCTCTTAACAGTTGTTGTAGAGATGTATCTGCTGTTAGAACTCTGTGTGGCATTGACCTGGTCTCTAATCTGAGCTGCTGTTAACCTGCGATTTCTGAGGCTGGTGACTCGGATAAACTTATCCTCAGAAGCAGAGGTGACTCTTGGTCTTCCTTTCCTGGGGCAGTCCTCATGTGAGCCAGTTTCTTTGTAGCGCTTGATGGTTTTTGCAACTGCACTTGGGGACACTTTCAAAGTTTGCCCAATTTTTCGGACTGACTGACCGACCTTCATTTCTTAAAGTAATAATGGCCACTCGTTTTTCTTTACTTAGCTGCTTTTTTCTTGCCATAATACAAATTCTAACAGTCTATTCAGTAGGACTATCAGCTGTGTATCTACCAGACTTCTGCACAACACAACTGATGGTCCCAACCCCATTTATAAGGCAAGAAATCCCACTTATTAAACCTGACAGGGCACACATGTGAAGTGTAAACCATTTCCGGTGACTACCTCTTAAAGCTCATCAAGAGAATGCCAAGAGTGTGCAAAGCAGTCATCAAAGCAAAAGGTGGCTACTTTGAAGAACCTAGAATATACAGTACAGCCCAAAAGTTTGGACACACCTTCTCATTTAAAGATTTTTCTGTATTTTCATGACTATGAAAATTGTACATTCACACTGAAGGCATCAAAACTATGAATTAACACATGTGGAATTATATACTTAAAAAGGTATGAAACAACTGAAAATATATGTCTTATATTCTAAGTTCTTCAAAGTAGCCACCTTTTGCTTTGATGACTGCTTTGCACACTCTTGGCATTCTCTTGATGAGCTTCAAGAGGTAGTCACCAGAAATGGTCTTCCAACAATCATGAAGAAGTTCCCAGAGATGCTTAGCAATTGTTGGCCCTTTTGCCTTCACTCTGCGGTCCAGCTCACCCCAAACCATCTCGATTGGGTTCAGGTCTGGTGACTGTGGAGGCCAGGTCATCTGGCATAGCACCCCATCACTCTCCTTCTTGGTCAAATAGCCCTTACACAGCCTGGAGGTGTGTGTGGGGTCATTGTCCTGTTGAAAAATAAATGATGGTCCAACTAAATGCAAACCGGATGGAATAGCATGCCGCTGCAAGATGCTGTGGTAGCCATGCTGGTTCAGTATGCCTTAAATTTTGAATAAATCCCCAACAGTGTCATCAGCAAAGCACCCCCACACCATAACACCTTCTCCTCCATGCTTCACGGTGGGAACCAGGCATGTAGAGTCCATCCGTTCACCTTTTCAGCGTCGCACAAAGACACAGTGGTTGGAACCAAAGAACTCAAATTTGGAGTCATCAGATCAAAGCACAGATTTCCACTGGTCTAATGTCCACTCCTTGTGTTCTTTAGCCCAAACAAGTCTCTCCTGCTTGTTGCCTGTCTTTAGCAGTGGTTTCCTAGCAACTTTTTTACCTTGAAGGTCTGCTGCACAAAGTCTCCTCTTAACAGTTGTTGAAGACATGTGTCTGCTGCTAGAACTCTGTTTGGCATTGACCTGGTCTCTAATCTGAGCTGCTGTTAACCTGCGATTTCTGAGGCTGGTGACTCGGATAAACTTATCTTCAGAAGCAGAGGTGACTCTTGGTCTTCCTTTCCTGGGGCGGTCCTCATGTGAGCCAGTTTCTTTGTAGCGCTTGATGGTTTTTGCAACTGCACTTGGGGACACTTTCAAAGTTTGCCCAATTTTTCGGACTGACTGACCGACCTTCATTTCTTAAAGTAATGATGGCCACTCGTTTTTCTTTACTTAGCTGCTTTTTTCTTGCCATAATACAAATTCTAACAGTCTATTCAGTAGGACTATCAGCTGTGTATCCATCAGACTTCTTTACAACACAACTGATGGTCTCAACCCTATTTATAAGGCAAGAAATCCCACTTATTAAACCTGACAGGACACACCTGTGAAGTGAAAATCATTTCCGGTGACTACCTCTTGAAGCTCATCAAGAGAATGCCAAGAGTGTGCAAAGCATTCATCAAAGCAAAAGGTGGCTACATTGAAGAACCTAGAATATAAGACATATTTTCAGTTGTTTCACACTTTTTTGTTAAGTATATAATTCCACATGTGTTAATTCATAGTTTTGATGCCTTCATTGTGAATGTAGAATTTTCAAAGGCATGATAATACAGAAAAATCTTTAAATGAGAAGGTGTGTCCAAACTTTTGGTCTGTAATGTATGTGTTCTGACAAACATTTTCTCAAAGTGCGGCTTGTGGACGCAACATACTGTTTATTACACTGTGTGCAGAAAATCACATAAACACAATGATTACTGCCGCAGTTCATAAATGTCACTAGACGGTATATTTGTCCCTCATTATTAATTACCGATTTGTTGTTATTAATCATGTACTGACACAAGCCACATTGCCTTTGTCCAAACATAAATGAGCCTTTTGTGGACAGCCAAGAATTCCCCCTCTTTCTATGTACGTTTTTTCTAAATTCACTAGGAGAAATAATGTTCCCCACTGTGCGTGACCTCTTTGGAACAAATTTGCATCCATTTTTCAAAATTTCCTTTAGAGTATTATCAGTATAAAGCAATGGCAAATATTTCCGTACAACACCAATAACATTATAATAATTCTTGTTATATGTGGTTGAGAATATCACTTTTTTCTGGAATTTATTTATTCTATTTTCATTTTTGGAACTCTGTGCTAAATATTGATCCCTGGTCTTACCATTAGCTTTATCTTTTGATGTTTCTATGGTTTTAGTGTCATAACCTCGATTTATTAGCCTCTCTTTAATGATTTGACATTCCTGCTCATATTTGACACCATCAGTGCAACACCTCCGTGCCCTTATGAACTCTCCTGTGGGTATGTTGCTAATAACATGTTTAGGGTGCTGGCTCGAGGCGTGCAATATAGAATTGCCAGCTAATTTTTTACGAAAAAAGTTGCATTCCACCCTATGGTTATTAATATCACCCTTTAATTTCAAATCTAAAAGGGAAATTTCTTCCTTTCTTGCTTCAATAGTAAAGGATCAATTCAATTCATTAGTGTTTAAATCATTTTCAAACCCGAGAATGTCACTCTCCTGTCCGCTCCAAACAATTAAAATATCATCTATGAAGCGCATGTAATACCGCAGATAGTCTGAATAAGGGGTAGAAATAGCATAAATGTATTTAGAGTCCCACCAGTTCATGTACAGATTTGCCAGAGATGGTGAGAATTTGGCCCCCATGGAACATCCCTGGCACTGTACATAAAACTGATGGGAAAACTTGAAGTAATTATTTTGAAGCAAGAAAAGAGTAACATCAAGAATGTATTCCTTCATTTCATCAGAGTAATTAGAATTTGCATTTAGTTGTTCCGTTAATGCTTGAATGGCCAAACTGTGCGGAATGCAGGAATATAAAGTTCTGACATCACAGGTCATCCAAGTTAGATCCTCACTCCATGTCACATCATTCATGATGGTTAGAATCTCTCCAGCAGTGAACCTATGCCTGAGACTATAGGTCTCAGAGGGGGTGGAAACTGGTCCTTGTGCGTTTTTGGTAACGCATGAAAAATCGGTATTCTTGGATTACTAGGTTGTAAATAATCCTTTTGCTTTAAATTCAGGATACCCAGGTTCACCCCTTCTTGTAAGATCTTATCCAACTTTTCTCCTATAATCTGTGTGGGATTATAACTTATCTTACGGTATGACTGTTCATCATTCAAAATCTTATTTACCTCTCTAGCATAAAACTCTTTATCCAATTCTACCACTGACCCTCCTTTGTCAGAATTCTTCACTATAATATTGGTGTTATTTTTTATATTATTTAGAGCTCTTCTTTCCCCCCTTGTTAGATTATCCTTATCTGTTTTTTTTTTTAGAATAGATTTGTTTTAAATCATTTTCTACCATTAACGGAAAATCATCCATGATGGGAGCTCTCGACTGTATGGGATAGAAATCCTCATTAGATATTCTAGAAGAAAACATGCCATCATTCACAAGGTTTTCTTTCATGTCATTATCGGACAGGGTATTCAGTTGTATAATGGAAAACTGTTCCTGAAAGGAAAGTCCTTTATAAATATTCTCCGATAGCAAAATATCATTAATGTCAGTTATTTCCTGATCCTAATTATAGAAATGCTTTTTAATAGTGAGTCTCCTTATAAATTTGTTCACATCCAAAATCGTGGAAAAAAAGTCCCCATTATTTTACGGAACAAAATTCAGTCCTTTTTTCCAAAACATCTAAATCATTCTTAGTAAGGATATTGGAATTGATTTATTTCCAAAATCTGGTGCCGTAATTGTGTCTCCTCACTCCTATGTTTATGCTTGCGTCCCGATCTTCTATTAGGTCTCTGTTTTGATCCTGATTTTGATGCGGATTTCGATTCTGATTTTGATGCTGATTTAAAACAGTCCCGTTTTTTGATGTGCCGGACCTTTCACTGGATATTATAAAGCCCACTTCATCACTGCCTTCTGCTTCTCCATCTGTAGATTCATATTCAGAGGAGCTGAAGGTAACCCTAGGTGTTTCCCCAATCGCAGGAAATCTATTACCACCAGGGTTTTTCAAGATAGACTTAGGCTTTTTCGGACTTTTCAAATTTCTATTCGGTCTGCGCAGAGGTCGCCAATCATATACATGGTCTGTTTCGTAATCTTTACAATCATGGTTATATTTTTTCTGTTTATTGTCAGCTATGGTGTCCTCTAGTGCTTTAAGCCTCTCCATTACGTCAGATCTTATTTTTCTATACTCTTCATTTTCCACATATTCGGTCATAGAGTTCTCAATTTCTTTTATTCTCAGATCTAATTCTTTGACTTTTCTCTGCTCATAATGGATCAGCAAGTCCATAAAATTCAAAGAACAGCCTGTTAATATATCATTCCACTCTCTTTGGAATTTTTCATCAAACTGGATGGTTGATTGTTTCTTTATCCTTAATCCACGAGGGATCATAAGGTTTTCCACATATTTCTCAAACATTGTATAATCCCACCACGTTTTGAGGCGTGCAGACAAATATTTCTCAAGTTGGTTCATGCTCTGTCTTATTCCCTCATGACCATCATTATTGGTGGCTGGTTTCTTCTCTTCTTCTTAGAAATGATAGAAGCATCCAGTCTCGCTTTATCATTTAGGCTCAAAAAGGTGGTATCCTTAAAAATAGTTTCCATTTTCTCCAAAGTTTGTTTATAATCATATCACAGGTCCCGGAAGAGTGCATTGATGGATTCCTCCACAAGAGGCCCCCATAACCATTGACACATCTTCACCTTCCACCTCAGACCACCAGAGGGAGCCCATTAGGGAAAGATAAATAGGGAAGGTGGAGCCAGGCAGCAGTTGGTCTAGTCTATTCTGGTTTAGCAGTGAGTCCAGTACAGTTTGAGAAGAGTTACCTCAGAGGACAAAAGCCTGTTCCAGATCCTGCAGTGGAGCTTATCAAGATCAAGACTAGAGATGAGCGTTGTTCTACTCGAACTGTTCGCCAATCTCAAATTCGAGCTGTTTTGGGCGGTGTTCGAGCCGTTCGGCGAACACGAACGATTTGAGAAAAATTCGGCTGTTCGAGGTTATGTTCGATAACTGTTCGTGCACCAAAATCATAACTGGATTTTTTCTCAGTAATGATGAAAATTAATGTTAATACGCAGTTTGAGTGTACAGCGGGGTGGGGGGAGGGGCAGGGGATGGATCTCTGCAGGAATAATGAAGATCTCCATTTTTTTTTCTCTTTCCCGCATTTACAGTGGGGAGGTGCAATCTGTCAGCCTATCAGCAGCGCACACACGGAGCGAAGTGCTTTTTTCACACAAGCAAGGGCATGTGTCATTGGCAGTGTATGTCACATGTCCTTGCCCTATAAGACCAAGCCATTTTCCCCGTCGCCACCATTTTCTCACTGCTGCAGCTGCGTGTTAGACGGCACCGCTGTTGCTGTGTGCGCTATACCTTGTTAATTTCAAGCCAATTTTCGCACAAATCTACAGATAGCTTGGGAGTAGGGAATAGTTGTGATTGCAGTCCTTTTAAGGACTAGGTTACAGCATTTCCTACGACTTTTATCAGGCAGGTCTGTGCTCTTAAATAGATAGATTGTGGGAGTAAAGACTAATTGTAATTGCAGTCCTTTTCAGGACTAGGTTACATCAGTTCCTATCAGTTTTTGCCAGGCAGGTCTGTGCCAGTGCTGTGCAAGTTTTTTTCACAGCATTTGGCTGAATCTAGCAAAGCTAATCCTTTTTGGCCTATTGCAGAGTGTATTAGTCAGTGGAGTAGCCTATCTCTGTTGCAAGATATACCACCTGTGTATAGAATACCAATTTTTTTACTGCACCTAGTGAAGTAAAATCTTTTGGGCATAGCATCATTCTATTAGTCCATCTATACTGACCTCCATCAGGTTGTAAATTGAATATAATTTTTTTCTGCATCTAGCTCTGAAAAAATATTTGGGCTTCTAGCAGTGTGTGGGACTTGTTCTATTAGTCCATCTATACTGACCTCCATCAGGTTGCAAACTGAATATAATTTTTTTCTGCATCTAGCTCTGAAAAAATATTTGGCCTTCTAGCAGTGTGTGGGACTTGTTCTATTAGTCCATCTATACTGACCTCCATCAGGTTGCAAATTAAAATAATTTTTATCTGCATCTACCTCTGAAAAAATATTTGGGCTTCTAGCTGTGTGTGGGACTTGTTCTATTAGTCCATCTATACTGACCTCCATCAGGTTGCAAACTGAATATAATTTTTTTCTGCATCTAGCTCTGAAAAAATATTTGGCCTTCTAGCAGTGTGTGGGACTTTCTCTATTAGTACATCTATACTGACCTCCATCAGGTTGCAAATTAAAAATAATTTTTTGTCTGCATCTAGCTCTGAAAAAATATTTGGCCTTCTAGCAGTGTGTGGGACTTTCTCTATTAGTCCATCTATACTGACCTCCATCAGGTTGCAAACTGAATATAATTTTTTTCTGCATCTAGCTCTGAAAAAATATTTGGCCTTCTAGCAGTGTGTGGGACTTTCTCTATTAGTCCATCTATACTGACCTCCATCAGGTTGCAAATTAAAAATAATTTTTATCTGCATCCAGCTCTGAAAAAATATTTGGCCTTCTAGCAGTGTGTGGAACTTTCTCTATTAGTCCATCTATACTGACCTCCATCAGGTTGCAAATTAAAAATAATTTTTTGTCTGCATCTAGCTCTGAAAAAATATTTGGCCTTCTAGCAGTGTGTGGGACTTTCTCTATTAGTCCATCTATACTGACCTCCATCAGGTTGCAAACTGAATATATTTTTTTTCTGCATCTACCTCTGAAAAAATATTGGGCTTCTAGCTGTGTGTGGGACTTGTTCTATTAATCCATCTATACAGACCTCCATCAGGTTGCAAACTGAATATAATTTTTTTCTGCATCTACCTCTGAAAAAATATTGGGCTTCTAGCTGTGTGTGGGACTTGTTCTATTAATCCATCTATACAGACCTCCATCAGGTTGCAAACTGAATATAATTTTTTTCTGCATCTACCTCTGAAAAAATATTTGGGCTTCTAGCTGTGTGTGGGACTTGTTCTATTAGTCCATCTATACTGACCTCCATCAGGTTGCAAACTGAAAATAATTTTTTGTCTGCATCTAGCTCTGAAAAAATATTTGGCCTTCTAGCAGTGTGTGGGACTTTCTCTATTAGTCCATCTATACTGACCTCCATCAGGTTGCAAACTGAATATAATTTTTTTCTGCATCTACCTCTGAAAAAATATTTGGCCTTCTAGCAGTGTGTGGGACTTTCTCTATTAGTCCATCTATACTGACCTCCATCAGGTTGCAAACTGAATATATTTTTTTTCTGCATCTACCTCTGAAAAAATATTTGGGCTTCTAGCTGTGTGTGGGACTTTCTCTATTAGTCCATCTATACTGACCTCCATCAGGTTGCAAATTGAATATAATTTTTTTCTACATCTAACCCAGCCAATAGTTTTGGCCTAATACCACAGTTTGGCCACTCAGCTCTGCTCGGCTCCCATCCATTGTTTTTTTGTGCAAACAACTCCAGAGTTGTGAATTAGTTAACCACCAAAATGAGTGGAAAAAGGCCTGCTGCTGGTGGAAAGGGGAATAGGCGTGTTGGGAAGGGGAAAAAAGGTTGTGTCCGTGGGGTAGGTGTTAAAGCAACAGTAACATCTGCAGAAGAAAGACCATCTTCCAGCCAAACTAAAATGTCTACTTCTTTTAGCGGACAATGTGATAAGATCCCTTTCTTACGGCCACGCCAATCGCTACAAATTCCAGATGAGGCACAAAAACAGCAGGTGCTTCAACGGATATCAAGTGCTCCTTTAAGTGGGCTCTCCTCCACATCAACTTCAACATCACAAATACTCCAGTCCTCAAAGGTGTCACCCCAATCGCACTTGCTTCCTCACAGCTCCCAAATCTCCAGCTGCCCGTCTGAGTATGAGGTAGAACAGATGGTTGAGTCTGCAGAGCTGTTTACTCATACTATAGCCTGGGAATCAGAGGTCGACTCCAGCGCTTCTGTGAATCCAGACGAGGAAATGATCTGCACTGATGCCCAGAATCTTTATGAATCGGATCCAGGACTAGACTCCGAAGGTTCTGACCATAATGTAGACCCTCATTCCCAAACTGTAACTCCTGTTGGTGGAGACAATGAGGAAGACGATGATGAGACTCAAATACCTGATTGGAGCGACAACTTTAGTTTTTTGTCAGGGCAGGAACAGGTTGGCTCTGAGGACGACGGGTGTGATAACGCACAGGGTGATGATGATGAGGTTGGAGATCCCACTTACTGTCAACCCACAGTCAGCCAAGAGATGAGGTCAGCAGAGGAGGTGGAGGAAGATGCTAGTGACGACGAGGTCAGGTTGCGCCTTCCTGGACAGAGACGTAGTACTGGAAGCACGTCAACAACTGCATCCTCAAACACAACTCTGCCTCTCACCACAAGTCGTGGTGGCTCTTCAGGTCGCATGGGTGCTAAGCCTTGCATAGCCTGGGCATTTTTTCAGATCGATAAAGATGACCCAACTCGTGTTATCTGTAACATTTGTCAGCAACAGCTAAGTAGAGGCCAAAAAATACATAGTTTGAGTACTTCATGCATGAACCGACACATGGACATGAAGCATAAGTTGCAGTGGGAAGCTCAGTGTGCTACAATGCGGCCTAGCCGGCCGGGCCAACCACCGTCTGCCATATCTTGTGCATCCGCAGCCTCTTCATCCTCTGTGACTGGGGGGACAGCAGTCACACCTGTTTTGGGGCGCAGACCTGCCACCTCTTTACCCGCAACAGCCAGCGTGATTGGCAGGTCATCATTTTCTTTGGAGGTGGTAACACCAGCTGGTGTTGAGCGCTGTCCGACATCGATAGCACCACCTTTGGATCAAGGCAACCTAACATGTCCGCCTGCATCTTCCTCACAGACCGGCAGTTTGCCGGGGACACCCTTACCAACCCCGTCTAAGCACAATAGCCAGCCCTCGGTCCCTCAGATGTGGACAAGTAAAAGACCATTTCCTCCTAGCCATGAGAAAGCTAAGAGGTTGAATTTCACCATCTGCAAGCTCTTGGCTACAGAAATGCTGCCTTTCCGCCTGGTGGACACAGAGGATTTTCGAGACCTTATGTCCGTCGCAGTGCCCCAGTACCAGATGCCCAGTCGGCACTACTTCTCAAAGAAAGGTGTGCCTGCGCTCCACCAGCATGTCGCACACAACATCACCGCTTCTTTGAGAAACTCTGTGTGTGACAGGGTGCATTTCACCACAGACACTTGGACAAGTAGGCATGGACAGGGGCGTTACATGTCGCTGACTAGGCACTGGGTAACTATGGTGACAGCAGGACAAGGGGCTGCTGTCAAAGTCTTGCCGTCCCCACGAGTTGTGCGTCAATCCTCTTTATGTCAAAGTTCCTCCACTGCTTCTGCCTCCTCAACCTCCTCTCGGTCTTCCACCTGCACCCAAAGCCTGTCTGGTCATGCCACAAGCTTTCTAACTGCGCAGAAGGGATCCTGCACACCTCCTTACTATGCTGGCAGTAGGGCTCAACGTCATCAGGCGGTTTTTACTTTGAAATGTCTGGGAAATGTGAGTCACACAGCTGAGGAGTTGTGGTCAGCTCTGGAGAACCAATTTCATGAATGGTTGTCTCCACTGGACCTGAAACCAGGGAAGGCCGTGTGCGACAATGCTGCAAACCTGGGTGCGGCCCTTCGCCGGGGCAATGTCACACACGTGCCTTGTATGGCTCACGTGTTGAACCTGGTTGTCCAGCAATTTTTAGCCCACTATCCCAGACTAGATGGCCTTCTGCACAGGGCACGGTCGCTGTGTGCTCACTTCCGCCGTTCGCATCCCGCAGCTCAGCGACTTACATCTCTACAGAAGTCGTTGGGCCTGCCACTTCACCGGCTAAAATGCGATGTGCCTACCCGGTGGAATTCAACTCTGCACATGTTGCAGCGACTGTGGCAGCACCGACAAGCCCTGGTGCAATACGTTCTGACGTATAGCCTGGGCCAACGAGATCCGGAGGTGGGGCAAATCACGCTGGAGGAGTGGTCTCAGATCAGGGACCTATGCACCCTTCTGCACAGTTTTGAAATGGCGACGAAGATGTTTAGTGCTGACGATGCCATTATCAGCATGACTATTCCGGTGATTTACATGCTGGAGCACATGTTAAACAGAATTCGGAGTCAGGTGGTGGCACAAGAGGAGGTGGAGGAAGTAGAGGAGGAGGAGTTGTATGCGGAAGGGCTAACATCTGCAAGGTCCAGACGGTCGGCAGCACCAAGGCGGCAGGCATGTGAGGGTGGGGGAGATGGTTTTACCAGGGCGCATGGTAGCAGCCAAACTAGTGAGGAAGGTGCAGGAGCCCAGGAAGAAGTGGAGGACGAACTGATGGAAGACTCATCAGATGAGGGAGACCTTGATCACATTTCTGTTGTGCGAGGTTGGGGGGATAGGACAGAGGAAGGAAGCATGATTGTTACCTCGCCACCAACACAACAGGGACTTGGTGCTCCTGGATGCGCAACACACATGAGTGCCTTCTTGCTGCACTACCTGCAACATGACCCTCGAATTGTGAGAATTAGAAATAATCCTGACTACTGGGTTGCCACACTGTTAGATCCCCGGTACAAAAGTAAATTTGCAGAAATTATTCCTGCCATAGAAAGGGATGCACGCATGCAGGAGTATCAGCAGAGACTGTTGCAGAATCTTACATGTGCTTTTCCACAAAACACCAGTGGTGCACGTAGTGAATCTCACAGTTCCAACTTGCCAACCGTGGGACCGTCAAGTGTTCAGCACTCAAACCATAACAGAACCACAGTATCTGCTGGTAACATCAATTTTGCGGAATCATTTCACCACTTTTTTAGCCCATCCTTTGCAAGGCCACAGGAGACAAGAAGTCTGACACATAGTCAACGCCTAGAGACGATGGTACAGGAGTATCTCCAAGTAAACATTGAAGCCATGACTGTGTCACTGGACCCTTGCTCTTTTTGGGCTTCCAATCTGGATAAATGGCCGGAGCTAGCCACTTACGCCTTGGAGATCTTGTTATGCCCCGCAGCCAGCGTTCTGTCTGAACATGTGTTCAGCGCTGCTGGTGGTGTGCTGACAGATAAGCGCACGCGGCTCTCCACTGATAATGTAGACAGACTCACGTTCATAAAGATGAACAAATCATGCATCCGAAACGACTTTTCTACCCCTGTGTCATCCTGGGGAGAGTAAAAGCTTGATGATTGGTTAAAATCACCCTACCAACCGTTTTAAGCTTTCAAATTACTAATCATGTTTATCTGTATCTTGACTGGAAAATAATTTGGGCTTTGTAGCAGTGTGCAGCACTGATTCTATTAGCCCATCTATACTAAGCTCCACCAGATTTAAAATTAATAATAATTTGTAGCTGCATCTAGCCCGGAAAATAATTTTGGGGCTCCGAGATGCGCAAGACACATAAGTGCCTTCTTGCTGCACTACCTGCAACATGACCCTCATATTGTCAGAATTTGAAGTAATCATGACTACTGGGTTGCCACACTCTTAGATCCCCCAAACTTTTCGATCAACCTTTTCATTTTAATAAAGACCAAAAAAATGGTCATTTTTGAAATTATAAGCATTAGCACGTTATTAGAAACTGAAATCAAACAGTTTTCAACTCAAAACTTTATTCTAGGTGATGTTACATTTTCACATAGGACCCCTTGTTCGAAAGGAGCTTCTGAACTCTCTCGTCCATTGAATTTATCAGGTTTTGGATGGTTTCTGCTTCAATTGTTTTGCATGAGGACAGAATACCCTCCCAGAGCTGTTGCTTAGATGTGAACTGCCTCCCGCCATCATAGACACTCCTTTTGATGATGCTCCAGAGGTTCTGAATGGGGTAGAGGTCAGGGGAGCATGGGGGTCACACCATAAGTTTGTCCCCTTTTATGCCCATATAAGCCAGAGATGCAGATATTTTATGTGCAGCATGAGATGGTGCATTATCATGCAAAAAAATGATCTTGCTGTGAAATACATGGTTCTTCTTCTTGAACCATGGCAGGAAGTGCTGTTTGAGAAAATCCACATACATTATGGAGTTCATCTTTAGCGCCTTCAGGGATCCTAAAGGGGCCGACAATCTCTCTCCCCATGATTCCAGCCCAAAACATTACTCCAACTCCTCCTTGTTGGCGCTGTAGCCGTGTTTGCGTGGGGTGTCCATTAACCAGCCATCCTCCACTCCATCCATCTGGACCATCGAGCGCTGCACGGCACTCATCCGTGAACAAAACAGTTTTGAAATCAGTCTTCATGTAATGTTTGGCCCACTGGAGCCGTTTCTGCTTGTGTGAAGTGGATAGAGGAGGTCGACAGGATGGCATATGCACAGCTGCAAACCTCTGAAGGACCCTGCATCTTGTTGTTCGGGGGACGTTGGAGGCACCAGCAGCTTCAAAAACTTGTCTGCTGCTATGACAAGGCTTTTTTGCCGCTGCTCTTTTAACCTGACGTAATTGCCTGTAGGAAAGAGTCCTCAATTTGCCCTTATCAGCACGCACACGTGTGTACTGTGAATCAGCTACATACTTCTTGATTGCCAAGACACTTCATCCTGATCATCGCACAATGTTGATTGTAGTCATGCCTTGACCTAAACACTCCACAATTTGTTGCTTCTCAGCAGCCGACACATCATTTTTCTTTCCCATTTTGGCAGAAAATGTAGGCTGCTTAATAATGTGAGACAGCCTTCTTAAGTAGTCTTGCCTTTCATTGGACACACCTGCCAAACTAATTAGCACAGGTGTCTGCAATTGCTTACAGTGATATAAAGAGCCCTGACACACATCACCATCAATGAGTTTAACTGACAAACAAACAAATTCTTCCCTTATCACTCCTAAACACTTTTTGCATAATAATTTGGAACACAGTGTACATGTGCTTTTCCACAAAACACCAGTGGTTCACGTAGTGAATCTTACAGTTCTAACTTGCCAACCGTGGTCTGTATGGAGTTGTTCAATAAAGGGCCCAAAATTAAGATAACATAGATGGCAGAGGTCTCTATGAATAGGAATTCCTAAGTATTTGATACCCTGTGAGGGCCAGGCAAAGGGAAAGTTGGACTGGATGGAATCCTATATGGATTTGGGGAGGGAGACATCGAGGGCCTCAGACTTCGCTGCATTGATTTTAAAATTTGACCATGTAACAAAGTGATCTATTTCAGCCATAACAGCATGGATGGATATATGTGATTGAGTGATATATACTAGGACATCATCAGCAAATAGAGAGCACTTGTACTCGGTGCCTTCCACCTCAATCGATCTAATATTGGGGTTATGGCGAATTGATGAGAGCAAGTGCTCCGTCACTAGGATGTATAAGAGAGGGGACAGAGGACATCCCTGCCTTGTCCCATTGGTGATTGTGAAAGGTGATTTAAATGTTCTGATGCACCCCCTGGGCCTTGGGACACCCGGAGCCGGACCCTTTTTGGTGGATGCTGGTGGTTGTAGTCTTCGTGGCGGCGACCCGGTTCCGTGGCTCAGGGTGGTCAAACCAGTGGCGGAACTATTTATGTGGTTTTGATGTTTAAATGTCCGACTACGCCACCCGTGGATTGCGGTCAGAGTGAACCGCCGCTGCAGGGCAGACCGCTGAGTCTGGTGTTGTGGGTGCAGCAGAGCGTAGCATAACTCCCCACGGGAGGAGTATAGCCTCAGGGCAGTGTATGCGGAGGATGGGGGTGATGGTGCAGGGCAGCAGCAGTAACGACACGGAGTCAGTGATGCAGTCCAAGGCCTTTACTCACAGTTCTTATTATCCAGACCACGTCTGCAGGTAACGGCTGCCCACGTCGTACTGTGCTCACCAGGAGAGGGGCTCAGACAACTCCCAGATAACTTTGGAGCACTTCACAGGACCCCCTTTGTGTGTCCTTTGTCTGGCCTTTCTTACCAACCCTTCTGTCCGGCTGCCTCGGGCCTCCTCTTGGTAAACTTGGCGCCAGTTTCCCTGACCCTATGTGCTGCCCTCCTAGCGGGTGTAGCGAGGGGCTGCGCCACATAAAATGTCACAGCCTCCGGTTTCTAGCTGAGGGTCGTTTCCTGCCTCCACTAGTTTCGGGGACCGGTCTCCCCCTTTGGCCTGACCCCTCCATGCAGGTGGATTCGGGCGTGCGGTGGCGACTCGCCCGTCCGCACCCCTGGGATCCCTTCGTTCCTCGTTCCTGGAGCCTTCTCCGCTCCTCTTCCTTCCTTCTCCCTCTTCCAGGCCTGGGCCTCTGTTACTAGGCCCGCCTCCGGAGCAGAGCTCATGCAGAGCCCCTGCTCCCTGCCACTTCTGCTCAGACTTCTCTGCACTGAACTAAGATGGTGCCCACCTTTTATACTCCCTTCTCAATGCACCCAGGAACTGCTTCCTCCCTGCTCCTGCACTACAGGGTTCCCCTTCCTCAGTGTTCCCTCCCCCCACTCCAGCCAGGGACAGGGACTGTCGTGCCCATCTCAGGGGCATATTGGTCGCACTGCCCCACGGCAATGTGGTGTAATGCATGCAGGTGTCGGGTCCTGATCCACACTCCATCCTTACCTGAGAGTGAGATATCACACCTCTGGGTGAGGTGCAATACCTCTGTAGCAACCGAGCCCTCAGGGTGCTACAGTTCCATTTATCTTCAGCCTAGGCGACTTATTGCGATACAGGGCCGTGATTTTGGCTATAAAAGGGTCCCCTAGACCCATACCCCAAGCTTTTTAAGAGAATCATATATGGCGTGCCAGGAGACTCTATGGAATGCTTTCTCAGCATCCAACGAGAGTATCTAATTACAAATTTTTAACTGCATCTAGCCCAGGAAATACTTTGTGCCTAGTAGCAGTGTCTGCTAGTCAGCGGATTATCCCGGCTGTTAAGCAAGCTACACCACCTGTAGTTTGGACACTTAATTTTTTCAAAGGAAATGCTTCGGGACCACGGGATACTCAGTGAAGAGCATCAGCAGGCACCCCAAGGCATAGGGGCTGGGACTGGCAGTAGGATGCCTTGCGGTGGACAGCCGAGCTCGATCCTTATAAAAGCTTTTTAACTGCAGCAGCTTTATTGGACGCTACTGGAGCTGGAATTACGCGGCTGCTGGCATGAGACTTGCCCTCCAATAGATCCTTGTAAATGGATTTAAAGTGTATTCATTCAAATTAGAGAGACAATTTAAATTAAAAAGCTTAGAGCTGCCTCCACCACAGGGGGGCTCGCTCGACCCACCAGCGGACAGGCACCAGTATTGGGAGAGGGGGGCTGGCCGTCAGGGTTCACCGCGGCTCTGGCACAAACCCGGCGACACGGAGGTGGCACGGGCAGGAGCGGACTGAACGTGTCGGCTTCTCACTTTTTGGATTTTAGAAGGGCATGACATGCCTATATCTGTGTCTCCCCCTCCTTTTACTCCTCCACCTCTTTTCTTTTCTCATGACTATATGTACTTGTCACTTTTCCATGTGTTAGTTGTGTCTTCTGAGCAGTTTGTCAGCTTTTGGACACCTTTGAAGGTGTTTTCTATGTGTTTCTATGTGTTTTTGTTTGCCTGCCATTGGTTTTAACGGTGTTCGAAGGTGTTCGACGAACAGTTCGACGAACAGTTCGGCGAACACACGGGTGTTCGACGAACCGAACCGAACTCGAACACTACGGGGGTGGCTCAACACTAATCAAGACTCAGTTGTAGCTCAGAGTAGTGAGCTTTAGGTGTGCCGGCGCCATAAGATCAGTGAAGCGCGGCAAGCTGCCGTTAGTGTGAGCAGCCTAGTGATGGCCCGAGTAGGCCGAAGGCGAATGGAGAGTTAGTACATAGGGGGCAGAGGAGCTTAACTAGCTCACCCCGAAGAATTTACTGGACACCGAGTCCGAAGTTTACTGGGATCTCTAAGACCCAGTAAGGCATAACCGGAATCCCTGGGGAACTACAAGTCCCAGGGTTGCTAAAGTGCTGATATATAACAGAGCCAGGAGACACATAGGCCCGCAGCTAAGGTGCGTGTACTCCAAGAAAAGGCCCTACCACAAGGTCAGCCAGCGCAGGACAGAGACAAAGTTAGGCCTAGCTCCAGGCAGGTCAGAAACTTACTACGCAGAGGCAAGAGACAGGAAGCCCAAAACCCGCTCATTGGGGAGGATCCTGACATGCACCCTTCACCCTACAGTGCTCCAGGACGTGCCTGAATTTCCAGCAGTAAAAGGTACTGAAGTGACTATCGTGTCTGTCCCTGTTCTTGCTCGGACCCGGCTGGGTCTCTCTGTCCTGCATTCCCCTTCATACACTGCCCTGAGGCCTAGCTCCACCTGTGGGGAGCCATACTATCGAGCTGCCTTATCACCGGCCTCAGTGGACTGCGCAGCGCTGGTGATCCTCACCAGAAGCCACAGGTGGCGTCACGAACTCTTTCCTAAAATTAATAAATATCCACCCTTTTAAAGAGAGACCCCAGGGTACGGGCCCGGGAGCCGACCACCGCGACATCCCCAAGGCAAAGGCCCGGGTACCGAGTCATCCCCATCCCCTGGGCTAGTCAGAACCAAAGAGAATGAAACAAATGCTAACATCTCTTATGAGCAGCTGGCATGTTCAGATTTATAGGGGTATATAGCAATGAACTTTTCCTCCCTATATCAATGATTTTCAGATGGTTAGTAGTGAGTAATGTAGAAAAAATATTTCAGCTCACCTGGGTCAGCCTGCTCGGTCCACTTTCTCATGAGACACGGTGCTCGGATTGTAAAGATCCCCGTCTGGGAGACATTAGGCAGTGATGAAAGGGTAGTTTTCCGGCAACTCATGAAATTGACTTAAAAAATAGCCTTTATTTTGAAAAAATTCAAAACATGAGACCATAGTGCAAATAAAAGCATACAGTGGCTTACGCGTTTCGGATACGTAGATCCTTATTCATAGCATAATACAATGTTGAAATGGAAAAACTTTTAAAGGCATATGGAGAAAGTAGCCGGCCACCGACATCACCTGTTTAGAAGCTCAATTACACATGAGTCCAGAGGCTCAGAAAACTCAGTTTTAACCCTAAATGAACTGACTCTTTCTATTTAAAAAGAAAAAAAAAAAGAAAAGTTGACAAAATAGTGCATTTTACTACAGACTCTGCCTATAGGGGGGTGCATTATACTATATGAAGGAATATGGGGAGTGCATTATACTATATTGAGGACTATCTGGCGCATTATACTATATGTAGGCTATTTATACAGTGTAGGACATAATGTGGGGTCTTTGTACAGTGTGCGGGCCATCATACAGTGTGGGAGATATTATGGGGTCTTTGTATAGTTTTGGGTGTCATCATACAGTGTGGGAGATAATGTGGGGTCTTTGCACAGTGTGGGGCCATCATGCAGTGTTGGAGCCATAGGAGGTTACTAAGGAGTCAGTATACTGTGTGGAGGGTACTATACAGTGAGGGGGCATTATACTATGTATATCGTTATAGGGGAACTCAGGTTATTGTGACTGTCAGAGGGACACACAAAGGACATTATTACTTTCTAGGGGGCACAATGTGGGCACTGTTTCTAGGACACTTGCACACAGCATTAGTATATTCTAGAGGTGTGTTTTACCATCTAGAGAGCACACAGCAGGTGCAGTAATAGGGACACATACAGCAACAGAGGCTCAGAATTTTGGTATCAGCAGGATGAGGAGTTTGTTCAGGTTGGGAATAGATGGGGATGGTGCCTGAAATGTAAGGAGTCAAATGTGTCTTTGTTGCAATCTCTGCAGACCTGAGACTCTGAGTCCTGGATGGAGGAGTTGTCATGTCAGTCTGGGCCAGATGGAAAAGACGGGAACAGTGAACAATTTAATCAGAAAAAACATCACCTGTAACATAAAGGTACTATATATAGCTGTGCTGTGATCTCTTATATGTTCTGGATGACTGGTATCTACCAATATATGTCACCATATGGCGATAATATCAGTGCTGGTCTTTGCATAGAGATTATTTTCAGTAACAGCGTGGTCATCTGCTGAGGTTCTCCTACATCCTCTATTAGGGTGTGCCACCATAGCTGTAATCAGGGTTACCTGGTTAGGGGCCCACTAAGAAGTTTCACCCTCCCCCCGAACCAAAACCCTAGCTATGCCTCTGTTTAGAGTGCAGGGTTACCCCGAGGCAGCGAGCTTGTGGGACTGGGGAAAGTGGACAGCCATTGTTTTGATGGATAGGTCAGATGGGGGAAAAGAAAGATCCTGGCACTCACATCTGTTTTCAATGCTTCTTTTAATGAACATCCACTTGCAAGGCGTCTCTGCCCATCCCGAGCTTTTGATCCCGGAAGTCAATGGGAAACTTGAGCATTTTTCCGGCGGCCCACCCTGGAGGTACACCCACCCACTCCAGTGATGGTTTGGGGTGCCATGTCATCAACTGGTGTAGGTCCACTGTGTTTTATCAAGACCAAAGTCAGCGCAGCCGTCTACCTTGGCTTCCATAACACCTGAGCAGTGCCACAGGCTGATCGCCTCTATGCCAGGCCATATTGATGCAGTAATTGATGCAAAAGGAGCCCCGACCAAGTATTGAGTGCATTTACTGAACATACATTTCAGTAGGCCAACATTTCAGATTTTAAAATCATTTTTCAAGCTGTTGTTATAAAGTATTCTAATTTACTGAGATAATGACTTTTGTGTTTTCATTGGCTGTAAGCCACAATCATCAACATTAACAGAAATAAACACTTGAAATAGATCACTCTGTTTGTAATGACTCTACACTGTGTTCCAAATTATTATGCAAATAATATTTTCTCAGATTTTCCCAAATTACCTATATGAATTGCAGTCATTGTAATTTTCCAGTCAAATAACTATTAGAGTACAATTGAAAGGTTTTTGTACAAACTGCCTATGATAACAGTATATTTTTAAAAAAATAAAAAACTCAAACTGCACTCAAAATGCATGTTCCAAATTATTATGCACAGCAGAGTTTTCAACCTTTTCATTTTAATAAAGAACAAAAAAATGGTCATTTTTTAAATTATAAGCATTAGCAGGATATTACAAACGGAAATCAAACAGTTTTCAACTCAAAACTTTATTCTAGGTGATGTTACATTTGCACATAGGACCGCTTGTTCGAAAGGAGCTTCTGAACTCTCTCGGCCATTGAATTTGTCAGGTTTTGGATGGTTTCTGCTTCCAATTGTTTTGCATGAGGACAGAATACCCTCCCAGAGCTGTTGCTTAGATGTGAACTGCCTCCCGCCATCATAGACACTCCTTTTGATGATGCTCCAGAGGTTCTCAATGGGGTTGAGGTCAGGGGAGCATGGGTGCCACACCATAAGTTTGTCCCCTTTTATGCCCATAGCAGCCAGAGATGCAGATGTGTTATGTGCAGCATGAGACCGGGCATTATCATGCATGAAAATGATCTTGCTGCGGAATGCACGGTTCTTCTTCTTGAACCATGGAAGGAAGTGCTGTTTGAGAAACTCAACATACATTATGGAGTTCATCTTTACCCCTTCAGGGATCCTAAAAGGGCCGACAATCTCTCTCCCCATGATTCCAGCCCAAAACAATACTCCGCCTCCTCCTTGTTAGCGCCGTAGCCGTGTTTGCATGGGGTGTCCATCAACCAGCCATCCTCCACAACATCCATCTGGACCATCGAGATCATTTCATGCATGATAATGCCCCGTCTCATGCTGCACATAACACATCTGCATCTCTGGCTGCTATGGGCATAAAAGGGGACAAACTTATGGTGTGCACCTGACGCACCCCCTGGGCCATATTCTTTAGGGGAATACCCGGAGCCGGATCAGATGGGGGTTGTAGTCTCCGAGTGGCTGTGACCCGGTCCGTGCCCAGGGTGTCAAGCTCAGAGTATGTGGCAGTCCTACAGATGTTATAAAGTTCTTTATGTCGACTACGCCACCCGTTGTATTGCGGTCACTACGGCCGCCGCTGCAGCAGGGTCCGCTGAGGCTGATGGTGTTGGTGCAGCTTTTGATAGTATAACCCCCAACGGGTGGGGTATAGCCTCAGGGGGTCAGGTGCAGAGGATGGGGGTTGTGGTGGTGCAGCATAGATGGTAATTAAAGACAGAGTCGGGTTGTGCAGTTTAGGGTATTTACTTACTGCTGATGTTCCGGTCACTCCAGCTTCAAGTGACCACCCGAGCCGTGCTGCATCCACCAGGTCCTGGATTCAGCCAACCCCCAAGCAAGTCCGGAGCGTGACCCTGAGCCCTCCTTCCTGTCCTGTCTTCTGGCCGTCCCCACCAGGGATCCACCTAGGTCCAGCTCCCTCGGGCCTTCTGTTGGGAGACCCTTGGCCTTGGGTTCCCTGACCCTACACGTGGTTTGCCTTCAGGGTGGATGTGGTGGGTGGCCGTGGCAGATCCTGCCCACGGCCTCCGGTCTCTGGCTAGGGTGTGCTTTAGCCCCCACCAGTTTGGGATCCGGTACCCAGTTGCCAACTCTTCACCCGGTGATGGACTTTGGGTTCTCAGAGTCCTTTTCTTTCACCCCCTCTGGGTCTTTCTTCCTTTCTCCTCTCTCACTCTCTCTGGGGCTGCTCTGCTCCTCTTCCTCTGACTTCAGGTTACACTCTGACAGACTGACCCTGATCTTAGATGGTGCCCACCTTAAATACTCCCTCTATGTGTGAGCTCAGGTGACCAGCACCCAATGAGCTCCTATCTTTACCCAGGCTGCTCCCCCTATCTGCCCCTACACTACTGGGATGTACCACCCCCCTCCCACTCCAGCCAGGAACAGACTCGGTCGTACCTGCACATTTCTAAGTGGGAGTACCGTTGGTCTGTTCCTCGGAAATGGGATGTGTGTAGTGCATGCAGCTTTCTGGGCTCAGTTCCACACTCCATCCTTACCCGGGAGTGGAATATCACACCTCTGGGTTGAGGTGCAATACCCCTGTAGCAGCCGAATCCTCAGGGTGCTACACACCCATGCTCCCCTGACCTCAACCCCGTTGAGAACCTCTGGAGCATCATCAAAAGGAGTGTCTATGATGGCGGGAGGCAGTTCACATCTAAGCAACAGCTCTGGGAGGGTATTCTGTCCTCATGCAAAACAATTAAAGCAGAAACCATCCAAAACCTGACAAATTCAATGGACGAGAGAGTTCAGAAGCTCCTTTCGAACAAGGGGTCCTATGTGCAAATGTAACATCACCTAGAACAAAGTTTTGAGTTGAAAACTGTTTGATTTCCGTTTGTAATAACATGCTAATGCTTATAATTTCAAAGTGACCATTTTTTTGTTCTTTATTAAAATGAAAAGGTTGAAAACTCTGCTGTGCATAATAATTTGGAACATGCATTTTGAGTGCAGTTTGAGTTTTTTATTTTTCTAAAAATATACTGTTATCATAGGCAGTTTGTACAAAAACCTTTCAATTGTACTCTAATAGTTATTTGACTGGAAAATTACAATGACTGCAATTCATATAGGTAATTTGGGAAAATCTGAGAAAATATTATTTGCATAATAATTTGGAACGCAGTGTATATACCATATTTTCTGGCTTATAAGACGACTTTTTAACCCCTGAAAAGCTTCTCAAAAGTCAGGAGTCGTCTTATACGCCGGGTGTCGTCTTATAGGGCGTATACCCTTATACTCCGAATGTTGGGGGAGGAGGGGGTATATATATATATGATGTGTGGGGTGTGGGGGGGAGCGGTAGCCGCGGAGGAGCGGGGCACAGGAGGCAGCAGTCGCCTGCTGCAGCCTACACTGTCCCCGCTGCTAAAGCGTGGCTACCCTGTGTGCCGGCTATTATGGAGCATGTAGTCACTGCTCCCCGCGCACACAGTCCCGGAGAAGGGAGCAGTGACTTCCGGCAGCTGATCTCTCCTTGTGAGCCGCGCATGGCAGTGACGCCATGCGCGGCTCACATGGCGAGATCAGTGCAGACAGGACGCAGCGCTGGAGGAGAGAAGAAAGGTGAGTAGGAGTGTTTATTTTTATGTGCAGCATGATGGGGATTAGGGGGACCATGCATACCAGGACAGGGATGAGGGGTGCCATGCAGACCAGGACAGGGATGATGACCACAAATACTACCGCGCTATGTACACTCAGAACTGGTGGCTCTGACTAGATGGGTGTAGATAAAAACAAAAAGAGAAAATGAAAGTGCTACCCAAATAGACATCCTACTTCTAACTGCCCCCTCAGTGAGGATACACACATTGATCCTAGCTACAATCAACAATAGCTCTATGAGAAAGAAACAGAGAGAGAAAAGTGGCAGCACTTATGACTCGCCCCCTGGGCCGTGGGGTACCCGGAACCGGGCCTTCTTGTGTACAGTGCAATGTTGGGGGTAGTAGTGGCAACCCGATCCTGTGGCTCAGGGTGGTCAGACCTGTGGCAGTCTTTTATGTGTTTTAGGTTAATGTCCGACTACGCCACCTGTGGATTGCGGCTATTATTAACCGCCGCTGCAAGGCAGTCCACTGAGGCTGATGGTGTGTGCAGCAGAGATAGTATAACTCCCCACGGGAAGAGTGTAGCCTCAGGGCAGTGTAGTAGGATGCTGGGGGTGATGGTGCAGACGCAGCATAAATCACACAGAGTCAGTGATGCAGTCCAGGGTCTTTTACTCACAGTTGTTATCCGAGTCACTTCTGCCGGCAATGAATGCCCAAGCCGTGCTGCGTCCACCAGGTGAGGAGCTCGGTCAACCCCCAGGCAATTCAGGAGTATGGCACAGGACCCCCTTTTATCCTTTCTCTGGCCTCTCGTGCCCCACCAGTGACCACACTTCTGTCCCGCTGCCTCGGGCCTTCTCTTGGTGAAACCTGTCGCCGGTTTCCCTGACTCTATGTGGTGCCTTCCTAGTGGGTGTAGCAGGGGGTCGCACCATAAGATGTTCACGACCTCCGGTCTTTGGCTGAGGGATGATTTACCTCCACCAATTTGGGAATCCGGTACCCTTCTGCGGCCTGACCCTTCACCCGATATCACACGGGCTTGCAACGGTTACTGCCCGTTCTGTTCTCTCTCTGGGTCCCTTCTGCCTTCTTGTTTCTGGAGCCTTTCCACTCCTCTTTCTCTCCACCTTTCTTCCTTCCTTCTCCTTCTCCTCTTCTCCTTCCTGGCTCCGGTCTTCACCCTAGGCCTGCCTCGTGGAGCTGAGCTCAGGCTGAGCCACAGCTCCCTGTCAGCCCTCTCTGGCTGAACTCCTTCTCTTCTCTCCACTGAACTGAACACTCTCCTAAGATGGCCCCCACCTTTTATCTACTTCTCTGTGTCTGAGCTCAGGTGACCTGCAACCAATGAGCTCCTTCCTATGCTCCAGAAACCGTCCCCTTCTGCTCCTACATCACTGGGTTCTCTCCCCCCTCCCCACTCCAGCCAGGGACATGGTCAGTTGTGCCTGCAATAAATGGGAGCACCGTCGAGCTGTGCCCCGGAAATGAGGAGTGTGTGTATGCAGCTACTGAGCCCTGGTCCATACTCCATCCTTACCTGGGAGTGGAATATCACACCTCTGGTTGAGGTGCAATACCCCTGTAGAAACCGAACCCTCGGGGCGCTACATTCCCCCCTGGTAAACCACAGCACATCCTCGGGCTGGAACAAAGCAAAAGACAATTCAAAAACATGCAAAATTTTTAGAATGCATTCGCATATAAGACTATAACCAGTTATCCCATCCCTTTATGGGAGGCACTTTTCTCTTTCAACGTTACTGACACATTTTTCTCTTTTAACAAGTATTACAAGACTTTCTTCACACATATAAAACACCATAAAACTCTTTTAGCAGCATATAAACTTTTTCAGGTAAAACATTCTTTTTAGTAAATTCTTTTCTTCACTGGCCACTGTGCAACTTGCGACCAGGTGTCCATTTTCCTATTAAGTGTAAAACTTCAGCAAACTTTCAAACATGAGGGACACTTTGTCCCGAGGTAGACGTTGCAGTTCTTTTATAAAGCCAGTAGGGGTCGCTTTAAGAAGCGCAACTATTTACAGGGAATTGGCCGCTCCCAGTCCTTGGCCGTTTGGAAAGGGGAATGGCTGCTCTCAGTCCTCAGCCAGGTAGGGAAGAGGGATGGCTGCTCTCAGTCCTCAGCCAGGTAACAGTTCAATCAGGATCAACTTTATATCACACAAACAGTTCCTTTTACCCTGACGGGTAACTATGTACACAGGTACTCTGCCACTCACTAGTAGCGGTATCCTCCGGATGCTCCTTCTTCCTCCTCATATTGATCTTCAGACCCGTCCGGGTCCTCTTGGTATTCGGCTTCTGGTTCAGGGTGCTGCTCCTCTCTGATTCTCTGGACATGAAGGGCATACCATCCCTTTAGGCCTCGGTGTCGGGTGTAGGACACTAAGTCTCCTGGGAACAGATCTCGCTCCGGGTGGCCTGGCAGGTGGCTCTCCACATCCCTCCGGGTAACGAACACATCCGTGTCCGTGGTCGGGTCCTGGATGAAACCCCATCCTTGTACCTGTTGGAACTTGACGACAGTCCCGATGATTCTGGGACCTTGCACAGCCTGGGGGTCTCGCCGGACGCGCATCTTCTGCTCCGCACTCCGGGCGTGTAGCTGTTCCTGCCTCTGTCGCCGCGCCCGCCTCTCCCGTTCGAACTGCGCCTCTCTCCTTTCTCTGGCCTCTCGTGCCACACTTCTGTCCAGCTGCCTCGGGCCTTCTCTTGGTGAAACTTGTCGCCGGTTTCCCTGACCCTATGTGGTGCCTTCCTAGTGGGTGTAGCATAAGATGATCACGACCTCCGGTCTTTGGCTGAGGGATGATTTACCTCCACCAATTTGTGAATCCGGTACCCTTCTGTGGCCTGACCCTTCAACCGATATCACGCGGGCTTGCAACGGTTACTGTCCTTTCTGCTCTCTCTCTGGGTCCCTTCTGCCTTCTTGTTTCTGGAGCCTTTCTACTCCTCTTTCGCTCCACCTTTCTTCCTTCCTTATACCACTACAGGCTGGTCCAACTTTGATGTAATGTCCCTAAAACAAGTTAAAATGAGGCTCAGTATTGTGTGTGGCCTCCACGTGCTTGTAAGACCTCCCTACCACGCCTGGGCATGCTCCTGATGAGGTTGCGGATGGTCTCCTGTGGGATCTCCGCCCAGACCTGGACTAAAGCATCCGCCAACTCCTGGACAGTCTGTGGTGCAATGTGACGTTGGTGGATGGAGCGAGACATGATGTCCCAGATGTGCTCAATCGGATTCAGGTCTGGGGAACGGGCGGGCCAGTCCATAGCTTCAATGCCTTCATTTTGCAGGAACTGCTGACACACTTCAGCCACATGAGGTCTGGTATTGTCTTGCATTAGGAGGAACCCAGGGCCAACCGCACCAGCATATGGTCTCACAAGGGGTCTGAGGATCTCATCTCGGTACCTAATGGCAGTCAGGCTACCTCTGGCGAGCACATGGAGGGCTGTGCGGCCCTGCAAAGAAATTCCACCCCACACCATTACTGACCCACTGCCAAACCGGTCATGCTGAGGTATCTTGCAGGCAGCAGATCACTCTTCACGGCGTCTATAGACTCTGTCAGGACTGTCACATGTGCTCAGTGTGAACCTGCTTTCATCTGTGAAGAGCACAGGGCACCAGTGGCGAATTTGCCAATCCTGGTGTTCTGTGGCAAATGCCCAGTGTCCTGCACGGTGTTGGGCTGTGAGCACAACCCCCATCTGTGGACGTCCGGCCCTCATACCACCTTCAAGGAGTCGGTTTCTAACCATTTGTGCAGACACATGCACATTTGTGGCCTGCTGGAGGTCATTTTGCAGGGCTCTGGCAGTGCTCCTCCTGTTCTTCCTTGCACAAAGGCGGAAGTAGCGGTCCTGCTGCTGGGTTGTTGCCCTCCTACAGCCCCCTCCACGTCTCCTGGTGTATTGGCCTGTTTCCTGGTAGCGCATCCAGCCTCTGGACACTATACTGACAGACACAGCAAACCTTCTTGCCACAGCTCGCATTTATGTGCCATCCTGGATGAGCTGCACTACCTGAACAACTTCTGTGGGTTGTAGAGTCCATCTCATGCTACCACGAGTGTGAAAGCACAACCAACATTCAAAAGTGACCAAAACATCAGCCAGAAAGCATTGGTACTGAGAAGTGGTCTGTGGTCCCCACCTGCAGAACCACTCCTTTATTGAGTGGGTCTTGATAATTGCCAATAATTTCCATCAATTGTCTATTCTATTTGCACAACAGCATGTCACATTGATTGTCAATCAGTGTTGCTTTCTAAGTAGACAGTTTGATTTCACAGAAGTTTGATTTACTTGGAGTTATATTTCGTTGTTTAAGTGTTCCCTTTATTTTTTTGAGCAGTGTATATAGTACAATGCCAAAGAATTTCACTTCTTACATTACATGAACGATATCTATTGTAAATTGTACATTAGCTCAGAAACCGGCGAATCCTTGCAGCGCACAGTGCAGACTGGACAGTATAGTGTTATGGGCACCACATAGTACTCCATAAAGTATTATGGGCCCCATATAATGCTCCATACTGGATACTGGCCCCCATATAAGGCTCCATGCAGGATACTGGCCCCGTTATAACGCTCCATACAGGATACTAACCCCCATATAATGCCCCATGCAGGCTGTGCCCCCCCACATAATGCCCCATACAGGTTGTTCCCCTGCACACACATAATGCCCCATTCAGGCTGTCCCCCTCCCACATAATGCGCCATGCAGGATGTCACATCTCCCCCCATATAATGCCCCATGCATGATGTCACTCCCCCCATATAATGCCCCAATCAGGATTTCACTCCCCCCCCATATAATGCCCCATTCAGGATGTTACTTCCCCCCCATATAGTGACCCATGCAGGATGTCACTCCCCCCTCTATATAATGCCCCATTCAGGATGTCACTTCCCCCCCATATAATGCCCCATGCAGGATGTCACTTCCCCCCCATATAATGGCCCCAGCAGGATGTCACTCTCCCCATATAATTCCCCATGCAGGATGTCACTCCCCTCCATATAATACCCCATGCAGGATGTCACTTCTCCTCCATATAATGGCCCATGCAGAATGTCACTTCTCCCTCATATAATACCCCATGCAGGATATCACCCCCCCCCATATAATGCCCCATGCAGGATGTCACTCCCCCCCTCAAATAATACCCATGCAGGATATCACTTCTCCCCCATATAATGGCCCATGCAGGACGTCACCCCCCCATATAATGCCCCATGCAGGGTGTCACTCCCCCCATATAATGCCCCATGCAGGATGTCACTCCCCCCATATAATACCCCATGCAGGATGTCACTTCTCCCCCATATAATGGCCCATTCAGTATGTCATTCCCCCCCCCTATATAATACCCCATGCAGGATGTCATTCCCCCCCATATAATGCCTCATGCAGGATGTCACTTCCCCCCATATAATTCCCCATGCAGGATGTCACTCCCCCCCATATAGTGTTTCATGCAGAATGTCATACCCCCCATATAATTCCCCATGCAGGATGTCATTTCCCTCCCATATAATGCCCCATACAGGATGTCACTCCCCCCCGTATAATGCCACATGCAGGATGTCATTCCCTTCCCCATATAATGCCCCATGCGGGATGTCACTCCCCCTCCACATAATGCCCCATGCAGGATGTCATTCTCCATGCGCCCATACATAAAGAAAAAAATAAATAAATAAAATACTCTCCTCACTTCTCATCTGCTGCCGCTGCTTCGGACTCCTCACCCGCGCCAGCGTCTTGCCGCTCTGCGCTGTGATGGCTCAGGAGAGGGCGCGGTGGAGAGACGTCACCGCGCCCTCTGACCTGGGACGTCACAGTCAAAGGATGCAGAAGACACCGAAGCTGCTACGGAGGCACGGGGAGAGGTAAGTATTGTGCCGGCTGCCGGGGCACTGAGCAAGAGGGGGGGTGGCAGGCGCTGGCACAGGCACCTAATCGCACCGCTCACAGGTCCCATAGCTCGCAGGTGGTCCCACATCAGCTCAGGGCCCCGGCACTTGCCCGGGTGCTGACGCGGGGCCTGTTGGGGAGGCAGAATGAACAAAAACCATCAAGTTAGGAATTGTTTGTGGGATTTTTTTTATGTCATTCAGGGTGTGGTAAAATTGATAAGGCAGCTTTATTCTTTGTGTCAGTACGATTACAGCGATACCACATTCATATTTTTTTATGTGTTGGTGATTTTACACAATAAAAACTTTTTTAGAAAAAATAATTATTTTTGCATCGCTTTATTCTGAGAGCTATACTTTTTTTTATTTATCAGCTAATAGAGCTGTAAGATGGCTTGTATTTTGCGTGACAAGATGACGTTTTCAGTGGTAGCATTTTTTTTATATTCATAATTTTGATCGCTTTTTATTCCTCTTTTTTTCCAGCGCCGATCTGAAAGCAGTGGGTGCTACTGCTGTATATACATTATACAGGTGATACTGCTGTATATACATTATACAGGTGATACTGATGTCTATACATTATAGAGGTTCTACTGCTGTGTATACATTATACAGGTGCTACTGCTGTATATATATTATACAGGTGCTACTGCTGTATATGTATCACCTATATAATTTATATACAGCAGTCTACTGTATATACATTATACAAGTGCTACTGCTGTCTATACATTATACCGGGGATACTGCTGTATATATATTATACAGGTGCTACTGTTGTATATGTATCACCTATATAATTTATATAAAGCAGTCTATATACATTATACAAGTGCTACTGTTGTATATGCATCACCTATATAATTTATATACAGCAGTCACAGTATCACCTGTATAATGTATATGGACTGCTGTGTATACAATGTATACTGTTTGTGATACTGCTACTGCTGTATATACATTATATAGGTGATGCTGCAATTATACACAGCAGTAGCAGTATCACCTACAGTTAGGACCATATATATTTGGACAGAGACAACATTTTTCTAATTTTGGTTATAGACATTACCACAATGAATTTTAAACAAAACAATTCAGATGCAGTTGAAGTTCAGACTTTCAGCTTTCATTTGAGGGTATCCACATTAAAATTGGATGAAGGGTTTAGGAGTTTCAGCTCCTTAACATGTGCCACCCTGTTTTTAAAGGTGTTAGAACCCTCCTGTTAGTTTTTTCTATCTTGTGTTTTGCGGTCACGTGACCATCTGCCTATATATTCCAGCTCCGCCCTTCTGACTTTGCTGGACTTCAGTGTTGTTTGACTGTCTTTCTAGCCAGGTGCTTCGGTGACTATCTCTGTCAGTTCGCTTGGTCCTCTGGGACCTCTAGTACGTTTTGTCAGTTTGTCTTTTGTGCTCTGCAACAACTTCTGTTTAGGAGGTGTCCCATTTTTGTTCCAGTCCTTAGTTCATTTAGGAACCCCTTAATTCTATAGGTCTTCGTTCAGACTAGCCGAGGACTAAGGCGGGTCTGTTCACAAGGAACAGGGAGCCCACTACATCATAGACATTCAGCTTAGTCTTACTGTAGGGACAGCTTTCCCCTATCTTTCCTTAGTATATGTTGCAGATCATAACAAAAGGGACCAAAGGTAATTGGACAGACTAAATAATTGTAAATAAAATGTTCATTTCTAGCACTTGGTTGAAAACCCTTTGTTGGCAATGACTGCCTGAAGTCTTGAACTCATGGACGTCACCAGACACTGTTTCCTCCTTTTTGATGCTCTGCCAGGCCTTCACTGCGATGGTTTTCAGTTGCTGTTTGTTTGTGGGCCTTTCTGTCTGAAGTTTAGTCTTTAACAAGTGAAATTCATGCTCAATTGGGTTGAGATCAGGTGACTGACTTGGCCATACAAGAATATTCCACTTCTTTGCTTTAATAAACTCCTGGGTTGCTTTGGCTTTATGTTTTGGGTCATTATCCATCTGTATGAAACGACGACCAATCAGTTTGGCTGCATTTGGCTGGATCTGAGCACACAGTATGGCTCTGAATACATCAGAATTCATTCGGCTGCTTCTGTCCTGTGTCACATCATCAATAAACACTAGTGACCCAGTGCCACTCGCAGCCATGCATGTCCAAGCCATCACACTGCCTCCACCATGTTTTACAGATGATGTGGTATGCTTTGGATCATGAGCTGTACCACGCCTTTGCCATACTTTTCTCTTTCCATCATTCTGGTAGAGGTTGATCTTGGTTTCATCTGTCCAAAGAATGTTCTTCCAGAACTGTACTGGCTTTTTTATTTGTTTTTTTTAGCAAAGTCCTGTCTACCCTTTTTATTCTTGATGCTTATGAGTGGCTTGCACCGTGCAGTGAACCCTCTGTATTTACTTTCATGCAGTCTTCTCTTTATGGTAGATTTGGATATTGATACGCCTACCTCCTGGAGAGTGTTGTTCACTTGGTTGGCTGTTGTGAAGGGGTTTCTCTTCACCATGGAGATTATTCTGCGATCATCCACCACTGTTGTCTTCCGTGGGTGCCCAAGTCTTTTTGCATTGATGAGTTCACCAGTGCTTTCTTTCTTTCTCAGGATGTACCAAACCATAGATTTTGCCACTCCTAATATTGTAGCAATTTCTCGGATGGGTTTTTTCTGTTTTTGAAGCTTAAGGATGGCTTGTTTCACCTGCATGGAGAGCTCCTTTGATCGCATGTTTACTTCACAGCAAAACCTTCCAAATGCAAGCACCACACCTCAAATCAACTCCAGGCCTTTTATCTGCTTAATTGAGAATGAAATAACGAAGGGATTGCCCACACCTGTCCATGAAATAGCCTTGGAGTCAATTGTCCAATTACTTTTTGTCCCTTTAAAAACAGGGTGGCACATGTTAAGGAGCTGAAACTCCTAAACCCTTCATCCAATTTTAATGTGGATACCCTCAAATGGAAGCTAAAAGTCTGAACTTCAACTGCATCTGAATTGTTTTGTTTAAAATTCACTGTGGTAATGTCTATAACCAAAATTAGAAAAATGTTGTCTCTGTCCAAATATATATGGACCTAACTGTATATATTGTATATACAGCAGTCATTATACAAGTAATACTGCTACTCCTGTATATACATTATACAGGTGATACTGCAATTATACAAAGCAGTATCGCCTATATAATGTATATACAGCAGTCGCAATATCGACTATATAATGTATATAGAATGCTGTGTATAATCACAGTATCACCTATATAATGTATATACAGCCGTTTACATACATTATATAGTTGATACTACAACTGCTGTTTTATAGTCGAGTATCAGCTACATAACATATACAGTACAGCAGTCACAGTATCACCTATATAATGTATCTATAGCAGTCTCAATGTGATATATATTCAGCAGTGTCTCCTATATGATATTTACTCTTTGTGTCTCCTATGTGATGTATGCATCATAATATACGATGCAATGCATTTTATTGATCCTGAGGGAAATTGTAGATATATTGTAATTTTTGGCATTAGTAGATATATTGTAGTCTAGTATATAGTGTAATGCTGTTTTAATAAAGTGCATAATGTAGAATTGTGCATCTATAGTATATAGTGTACAGATGTTTATATAGTATGGTGCTGTGTATAAAGTGTGGAATCCACACTATATACACTGGCACAGCTCTACAGTATATACTATATACACAGCTCCACTCTATGTTCCTGAACACAGTATATATTGTGGAGCTGTGCACGTCGTGTATACTTCTCCTGTCCTGTATACATGGTGTAAATCTCAGTATCTGCTCTAATAATGAATGTGTCTGTATATATATTTTTATAAAAATAAGCAGCACTCCAATTAATTGTGAAAAAGTGGACGACTCTATTAGACAATGTGGCCACGTTTCGGATCCATAACAGGACATTTCTCTGCTATAATGGAACAGAAATGTTGCCAGATGGGCTAATAAAAGTCCTCCACATTTCCACAATTAATCGGAGTGCTGCTTATTTTCTTTTTATAAATGCCTTTGATTTATGGGTATGTGTCCTAAAAGCTTTTCACCCGCTGCTTAAAGGGGTTGTCTACTACGTTTTCATTGATGCCCTGTCCATAGAATAGGGCATCAATGTTTGATCGGCTGGGGTCCCGCACCCGGCACCCCTGACACTCAACTGTTATTGGTGCCGGCGGTGGGGGCCGCCGGCCTGAAGTACTCACCTGCGATGCTTGGCCGTCAAGTTGTAGCGGCCGGAGAGGGGTTCTGCACATCCGCCTCCTATACAATTCACTGGCAGGCGGATGTGCAGTACTGCCGCTTAAAGCAAACCTGTCAGCAGGATTTAGCCCTATAAACTAAAGGCATGGCCATAATGGTGCTGCGATGCTGATTAATCTGATACCTGATGTGAAGGGATCTGCTCAGTGGTTGTTTAATACTCACCTTATGAAGTTTTCAGAAAATGACGTCTTGTGCACTTCAGTATGCTTCGGGGTGGGACGTGGAGGCAGGGTCCTCTTCTCGTTCTTCGACCCCCCACCAGCCTCCTCTGTTTTTTTTTATTATTGATCATTGATTACTCAGTGACCTGCCTCCTTTTTAAAATTCAGCGCAGGACTTCAAGAAAATGGCGCCAGAGGCGGCGCATGCGCATATTGATATCTCTGCTTAGTTCAGAACTGAGATTTCGATCTGCGCATGCGCTGCCTCCAGCGCCATTTAGATCCTGCCCCATGTCCCGCCCGAAGCACTCAAGACTAGAGATGAGCGTTGTTCTACTCGAACTGTTCGCCAATCTCAAATTCGAGCTGTTTTGGGCGGTGTTCGAGCCGGTCGGCGAACACGAACAATTTGAGAAAAATTCGGCTGTTCGAGGTTATGTTCGATAACTGTTCGTGCACCAAAATCATAACTGGATTTTTTCTCAGTAATGATGAAAATTAATGTTAATACGCAGTTTGAGTGTACAGCGGGGCGGGGGGAGGGGCAGGGGATGGATCTCTGCAGGAACAATGAAGATCTCCATTTTTTTTTCTCTTTCCCGCATTTGCAGTGGGGAGGTGCAATCTGTCAGCCTATCAGCAGCGCACACACGGAGCGAAGTGCTTTTTTTCACACAAGCAAGGGCATGTGTGATTGGCAGTGTATGTCACATGTCCTTGCCCTATAAGACCAAGCCATTTTCCCCGTCGCCACCATTTTCTCACTGCTGCAGCTGCGTGTTAGACGGCACCGCTGTTGCTGTGTGCACTATACCTTGTTAATTTCAAGCCAATTTTCGCACAAATATACAGATAGCTTGGGAGTAGGGAATAGTTGTGATTGCAGTCCTTTTAAGGACTAGGTTACAGCATTTCCTACGACTTTTATCAGGCAGGTCTGTGCTCTTAAATAGATAGATTGTGGGAGTAAAGACTAATTGTAATTGGAGTCCTTTTCAGGACTAGGTTACATCAGTTCCTATCAGTTTTTGCCAGGCAGGTCTGTGCCAGTGCTGTGCAAGTTTTTTTCACAGCATTTGGCTGAATCTAGCAAAGCTAATCCTTTTTGGCCTATTGCAGAGTGTGTTAGTCAGTGGAGTAGCCTATCTGTGTTGCAAGATATACCACCTGTGTATAGAATACCAATTTTTTTACTGCACCTAGTGAAGTAAAATCTTTTGGGCATAGCATCATTCTATTAGTCCATCTATACTGACCTCCATCAGGTTGCAAACTGAATATAATTTTTTTCTGCATCTAGCTCTGAAAAAATATTTGGGCTTCTAGCAGTGTGTGGGACTTGGTCTATTAGTCCATCTATACTGACCTCCATCAGGTTGCAAATTAAAAATAATTTTTTTCTTCATTTAGCTCTGAAAAAATATTTGGGCTTCTAGCAGTGTGTGGGACTTGTTCTATTAGTCCTTCTATACTGACCTCCAGCAGGTTGCAAATTGAATATAATTTTTTTCTGCATCTAGCTCTGAAAAAATATTTGGGCTTCTAGCGGTGTGTGGGACTTGGTCTATTAGTCCATCTATACTGACCTCCATCAGGTTGCAAATTAAAAATAATTTTTTTCTGCATCTAGCTCTGAAAAAATATTTGGGCTTCTAGCAGTGTGTGGGACTTGGTCTATTAGTCCATCTATACTGACCTCCATCAGGTTGCAAATTGAATAAAAAAAATTTCTGCATCTAGCTCTGAAAAAATATTTGGGCTTCTAGCGGTGTGTGGGACTTGGTCTATTAGTCCATCTATACTGACCTCCATCAGGTTGCAAATTAAAAATAATTTTTTTCTGCATCTAACCCAGCCAATAGTTTTGGCCTAATACCACAGTTTGGCCACTCAGCTCTGCTCGGTTACCATCCATTGTTTTTTTGTGCAAACAACTCCAGAGTTGTGAATTAGTTAACCACCAAAATGAGTGGAAAAAGGCCTGCTGCTGGTGGAAAGGGGAATAGGCGTGTTGGGAAGGGGAAAAAAGGTTGTGTCCGTGGGGTAGGTGCAGAAGAAAGACCATCTTCCAGCCAAACTAAAATGTCTACTTCTTTTAGCGGACAATGTGATAAGATCCCTTTCTTACGGCCACGCCAATCGCTACAAATTCCAGATGAGGCACAAAAACAGCAGGTGCTTCAACGGATATCAAGTGCTCCTTTAAGTGGGCTCTCCTCCACATCAACTTCAACATCACAAATACTCCAGTCCTCAAAGGTGTCACCCAAATCGCACTTGCTTCCTCACAGCTCCCAAATCTCCAGCTGCCCGTCTGAGTATGAGGTAGAACAGATGGTTGAGTCTGCAGAGCTGTTTACTCATACTATAGCCTGGGAATCAGAGGTCGACTCCAGCGCTTCTGTGAATCCAGACGAGGAAATGATCTGCACTGATGCCCAGAATCTTTATGAGTCGGATCCAGGACCAGACGCAGAAGGTTCTGACCATAATGTAGACCCTCATTCCCAAACTGTAACTCCTGTTGGTGGAGACAATGAGGAAGACGATGATAAGACTCAAATACCTGATTGGAGCGACAACTTTAGTTTTTTGTCAGGGCAGGAACAGGTTGGCTCTGAGGACGACGGGTGTGATAACGCACAGGGTGATGATGATGAGGTCGGAGATCCCACTTACTGTCAACCCACAGTCAGCCAAGAGATGAGGTCAGCAGAGGAGGTGGAGGAAGATGCTAGTGACGACGAGGTCAGGTTGCGCCTTCCTGGACAGAGACGTAGTACTGGAAGCACGTCAACAACTGCATCCTCAAACACAACTCTGCCTCTCACCACAAGTCGTGGTGGCTCTTCAGGTCGCATGGGTGCTAAGCCTTGCATAGCCTGGGCATTTTTTCAGATCGATAAAGATGACCCAACTCGTGTTATCTGTAACATTTGTCAGCAAAAGCTAAGTAGAGGCCAAAAAATACATAGTTTGAGTACTTCATGCATGAACCGGCACATGGACATGAAGCATAAGTTGCAGTGGGAAGCTCAGTGTGCTACAATGCGGTCTAGCCGGCCGGGCCAACCACCGTCTGCCATATCTTGTGCATCCGCGGCCTCTTCATCCTCTGTGACTGGGGGGACAGCAGTCACACCTGTTTTGGGGCGCAGACCTGCCACCTCTTTACCCGCAACAGCCAGCGTGATTGGCAGGTCATCATTTTCTTTGGAGGTGGTAACACCAGCTGGTCTTGAGCGCTGTCCGACATCGATAGCACCACCTTTGGATCAAGGCAACCTAACATGTCCGCCTGCATCTTCCTCACAGACCGGCAGTTTGCCGGGGACACCCTTATCAACCCCGTCTAAGCACAATAGCCAGCCCTCGGTCCCTCAGATGTGGACAAGTAAAAGACCATTTCCTCCTAGCCATGAGAAAGCTAAGAGGTTGAATTTCACCATCTGCAAGCTCTTGGCTACAGAAATGCTGCCTTTCCGCCTGGTGGACACAGAGGATTTTCGAAACCTTATGTCCGTCGCAGTGCCCCAGTACCAGATGCCCAGTCGGCACTACTTCTCAAAGAAAGGTGTGCCTGCGCTCCACCAGCATGTCGCACACAACATCACCGCTTCTTTGAGAAACTCTGTGTGTGACAGGGTGCATTTCACCACAGACACTTGGACGAGTAGGCATGGACAGGGGCGTTACATGTCGCTGACTAGGCACTGGGTAACTATGGTGACAGCAGGACAAGGGGCTGCTGTCCAAGTCTTGCCGTCCCCACGAGTTGTGCGTCAATCCTCTTTATGTCATTTTTCCTCCACTGCTTCTGCCTCCTCAACCTCCTCTCGGTCTTCCACCTGCACCCAAAGCCTGTCTGGTCATGCCACAAGCTTTCTAACTGCGCAGAAGGGATCCTGCACACCTCCTTACTATGCTGGCAGTAGGGCTCAACGTCATCAGGCGGTTTTTACATTGAAATGTCTGGGAAATGTGAGTCACACAGCTGAGGAGTTTGGTCAGCTCTGGAGAACCAATTTCATGAATGGTTGTCTCCACTGGACCTGAAACCAGGGAAGGCCGTGTGCGACAATGCTGCAAACCTGGGTGCGGCCCTTCGCCGGGGCAATGTCACACACGTGCCTTGTATGGCTCACGTGTTGAACCTGGTTGTCCAGCAATTTTTAGCCCACTATCCCAGACTAGATGGCCTTCTGCAGAGGGCACGGTCGCTGTGTGCTCACTTCCGCCGTTCGCATCCCGCAGCTCAGCGACTTACATCTCTACAGAAGTCGTTGGGCCTGCCACTTCACCGGCTAAAATGCGATGTGCCTACCCGGTGGAATTCAACTCTGCACATGTTGCAGCGACTGTGGCAGCACCGACAAGCCCTGGTGCAATACGTTCTGACGTATAGCCTGGGCCAACGAGATTCAGAGGTGGGGCAAATCACGCTGGAGGAGTGGTCTCAGATCAGGGACCTATGCACCCTTCTGCACAGTTTTGAAATGGCGACGAAGATGTTTAGTGCTGACGATGCCATTATCAGCATGACTATTCCGGTGATTTACATGCTGGAGCACATGTTAAACAGAATTCGGAGTCAGGTGGTGGCACAAGAGGAGGTGGAGGAAGTAGAGGAGGAGGAGTTGTATGCGGAAGGGCTAACATCTGCAAGGTCCAGACGGTCGGCAGCACCAGGGCGGCAGGCATGTGATGGTGGGGGAGATGATTTTACCAGGGCGCATGGTAGCAGCCAAACTAGTGAGGAAGGTGCAGGAGCCCAGGAAGAAGTGGAGGACGAACTGATGGAAGACTCATCAGATGAGGGAGACCTTGATCACATTTCTGTTGTGCGAGGTTGGGGGGAGAGGACAGAGGAAGGAAGCATGATTGTTACCTCGCCACCAACACAACAGGGACTTGGTGCTCCTGGATGCGCAACACACATGAGTGCCTTCTTGCTGCACTACCTGCAACATGACCCTCGAATTGTGAGAATTAGAAATAATCCTGACTACTGGGTTGCCACACTGTTAGATCCCCGGTACAAAAGTAAATTTGCAGAAATTATTCCTGCCATAGAAAGGGATGCACGCATGCAGGAGTATCAGCAGAGACTGTTGCAGAATCTTACATGTGCTCAAGACTAGTGTTGAGCCACCCCCGTAGTGTTCGAGTTCGGTTCGGTTCGTCGAACACCCGTGTGTTCGCCGAACTGTTCGTCGAACTGTTCGTCGAACACCTTCGAACACCGTTAAAACCAATGGCAGGCAAACAAAAACACATAGAAACACATAGAAAACACCTTCAAAGGTGTCCAAAAGCTGACAAACTGCTCAGAAGACACAACTAACACATGGAAAAGTGACAAGTACATATAGTCATGCGAAAAGAAAAGAGGTGGAGGAGTAAAAGGAGGGGGAGACACAGATATAGGCATGTCATGCCCTTCTAAAATCCAAAAAGTGAGAAGCCGAGACGGCCAGTCCGCTCCTGCCCGTGCCACCTCCATGTCGCCGGGTTTGTGCCAGAGCCGCGGTGAACCCTGACGGCCAGCCCCCCTCTCCCAATACTGGTGCCTGTCCGCTGGTGGGTCGAGAGAGCCCCCCTGTGGTGGAGGCAGCTCTAAGCTTTTTAATTTAAATTGTCCCTCTAATTTGAATGAATACACTTTAAATCCATTTACAAGGATCTATTGGAGGGCAAGTCTCATGCCAGCAGCCGCGTAATTCCAGCTCCAGTAGCGTCCACTAAAGCTGCTGCAGTTAAAAAGCTTTTATAAGGATCGAGCTCGGCTGTCCACCGCAAGGCATCCTAGTGCCAGTCCCAGCCCCTATGCCTTGGGGTGCCTCCTGATGCTCTTCACTAAGTATCCCGTGGTCCCGAAGCATTTCCTTTGAAAAAATTAAGTGTCCAAACTACAGGTGGTGTAGCTTGCTTAACAGCCGGGATAATCCGCTGACTAGCAGACACTGCTACTAGGCACAAAGTATTTCCTGGGCTAGATGCAGTTAAAAATTTGTAAGTAGATACTCTCGTTGGATGCTGAGAAAGCATTCCATAGAGTCTCCTGGCACGCCATATATGATTCTCTTAAAAAGCTTGGGGTAGGGGTCTAGGGGACCCTTTTATAGCCAAAATCACGGCCCTGTATCACAATACGTCACCTAGGCTGAAGATAAATGGAACTGTAGCACCGAGGGCTCGGTTGCTACAGACGTATTGCACCTCACCCAGAGGTGTGATATCTCACTCTCAGATAAGGATGGAGTGTGGATCAGGACCCGACACCTGCATGCATTACACCACATTGCCGTGGGGCAGGGCGACCAATATGCCCCTGAGATGGGCACGACAGTCCCTGTCCCTGGCTGGAGTGGGGGGAGGGAACACTGAGGAAGGGGAACCCTGCAGTGCAGGAGCAGGGAGGAAGCAGTTCCTGGGTGCATTGAGAAGGGAGTATAAAAGGTGGGCACCATCTTAGTTCAGTGCAGAGAAGTCTGAGCAGAAGTGGCAGGGAGCAGGGGCTCTGCATGAGCTCTGCTCCGGAGGCGGGCCTAGTAACAGAGGCCCAGGCCTGCAAGAGGGAGAAGGAAGGAAGAGGAGCGGAGAAGGCTCCAGGAACGAGGAATGAAGGGATCCCAGGGGTGCGGACGGGCGAGTCGCCACCGCACGCCCGAATCCACCTGCGTGGAGGGGTCAGGCCAAAGGGGGAGACCGGTCCCCGAACTAGTGGAGGCAGGAAACGACCCTCAGCTAGAAACCGGAGGCTCTGACATATTATGTGGCGCAGCCCCTTGCTCCACCCGCTAGGAAGGCACCACATAGGGTCAGGGAAACTGGCGCCAAGTTTACCAAGAGGAGGCCCGAGGCAGCCGGACAGAAGTGTTGGTAAGAAAGGCCAGACAAAGGACACACAAAGGGGGTCCTGTGAAGCGCTCCAAAGTTATCTGGGAGTTGTCTGAGCCCCTCACCTGGTGAGCACAGTACGACGTGGGCAGCCGTTACCTGCAGACGTGGTCTGGATAATAAGAACTGTGAGTAAAGGCCCTGAACTGCATCACTGACTCCGTGTCGTTACTGCTGCTGCCCTGCACCATCACCCCCATCCTCCGCATACACTGCCCTGAGGCTATACTCCTCCCGTGGGGAGTTATGCTACGCTCTGCTGCACCCACAACACCAGCCTTAGCGGTCTGCCCTGTAGCGGCGGTTCACTCTGACCGCAATCCACGGGTGGCGTAGTCGGACATTTAAACATCAAAACCACATAAATAGTTCCGCCACTGGTTTGACCGCCCTGAGCCACGGAACCGGATCGCCGCCACGAAGACTACAACCACCAGCATCCACCAAAAAGGGTCCGGCTCCGGGTGTCCCAAGGCCCAGGGGGTGCGTCAGAACATTTTCATCACCTTTCACAATCACCAATGGGACAAGGCAGGGATGTCCTCTGTCCCCTCTCTTATACATCCTAGTGACGGAGCACCTGCTCTCATCAATTCGCCATAACCCCAATATTAGGTGGATTGAGGTGGGAGGCACCGAGTACAAGTGCTCTCTATTTGCTGATGATGTCCTAGTATATATCACTCAATCACATATATCCATCCCTGCTGTTATGGCTGAAATAGATCACTTTGTTACATGGTAAAATTTTAAAATCAATGCAGCGAAGTCTGAGGCCCTCGATGTCTCCCTCCCTAAATCCATATAGGATTCCATCCAGTCCAACTTTCCCTTTGCCTGGCCCTCACAGGGTATCAAATACTTAGGAATTCCTATTCATAGAGACCTCTCCCATCTATGTTATCTTAATTTTGGGCCCTTTATTGAACAATTCCATACAGACCACGGTTGGCAAGTTGGAACTGTGAGATTCACTACGTGCACCACTGGTATTTTGTGGAAAAGCACATGTAAGATTCTGCAACAGTCTCTGCTGATACTCCTGCATGCGTGCATCCCTTTCTATGGCAGGAATAATTTCTGCAAATTTACTTTTGTACCGGGGATCTAACAGTGTGGCAACCCAGTAGTCAGGATTATTTCTAATTCTCACAATTCGAGGGTCATGTTGCAGGTAGTGCAGCAAGAAGGCACTCATGTGTGTTGCGCATCCAGGAGCACCAAGTCCCTGTTGTGTTGGTGGCGAGGTAACAATCATGCTTCCTTCCTCTGTCCTCTCCCCCCAACCTCGCACAACAGAAATGTGATCAAGGTCTCCCTCATCTGATGAGTCTTCCATCAGTTCGTCCTCCACTTCTTCCTGGGCTCCTGCACCTTCCTCACTAGTTTGGCTGCTACCATGCGCCCTGGAAAAATCATCTCCCCCACCCTCACATGCCTGCTGCCCTGGTGCTGCCGACCGTCTGGACCTTGCAGATGTTAGCCCTTCCGCATACAACTCCTCCTCCTCTACTTCCTCCACCTCCTCTTGTGCCACCACCTGACTCCGAATTCTGTTTAACATGTACTCCAGCATGTAAATCACCGGAATAGTCATGCTGATAATGGCATCGTCAGCACTAAACATCTTCGTCGCCATTTCAAAACTGTGCAGAAGGGTGCATAGGTCCCTGATCTGAGACCACTCCTCCAGCGTGATTTGCCCCACCTCTGAATCTCGTTGGCCCAGGCTATACGTCAGAACGTATTGCACCAGGGCTTGTCGGTGCTGCCACAGTCGCTGCAACATGTGCAGAGTTGAATTCCACCGGGTAGGCACATCGCATTTTAGCCGGTGAAGTGGCAGGCCCAACGACTTCTGTAGAGATGTAAGTCGCTGAGCTGCGGGATGCGAACGGCGGAAGTGAGCACACAGCGACCGTGCCCTCTGCAGAAGGCCATCTAGTCTGGGATAGTGGGCTAAAAATTGCTGGACAACCAGGTTCAACACATGAGCCATACAAGGCACGTGTGTGACATTGCCCCGGCGAAGGGCCGCACCCAGGTTTGCAGCATTGTCGCACACGGCCTTCCCTGGTTTCAGGTCCAGTGGAGACAACCATTCATGAAATTGGTTCTCCAGAGCTGACCACAACTCCTCAGCTGTGTGACTCACATTTCCCAGACATTTCAATGTAAAAACCGCCTGATGACGTTGAGCCCTACTGCCAGCATAGTAAGGAGGTGTGCAGGATCCCTTCTGCGCAGTTAGAAAGCTTGTGGCATGACCAGACAGGCTTTGGGTGCAGGTGGAAGACCGAGAGGAGGTTGAGGAGGCAGAAGCAGTGGAGGAAAAATGACATAAAGAGGATTGACGCACAACTCGTGGGGACGGCAAGACTTGGACAGCAGCCCCTTGTCCTGCTGTCACCATAGTTACCCAGTGCCCAGTCAGCGACATGTAACGCCCCTGTCCATGCCTACTCGTCCAAGTGTCTGTGGTGAAATGCACCCTGTCACACACAGAGTTTCTCAAAGAAGCGGTGATGTTGTGTGCGACATGCTGGTGGAGCGCAGGCACACCTTTCTTTGAGAAGTAGTGCCGACTGGGCATCTGGTACTGGGGCACTGCGACGGACATAAGGTCTCGAAAATCCTCTGTGTCCACCAGGCGGAAAGGCAGCATTTCTGTAGCCAAGAGCTTGCAGATGGTGAAATTCAACCTCTTAGCTTTCTCATGGCTAGGAGGAAATGGTCTTTTACTTGTCCACATCTGAGGGACCGAGGGCTGGCTATTGTGCTTAGACGGGGTTGATAAGGGTGTCCCCGGCAAACTGCCGGTCTGTGAGGAAGATGCAGGCGGACATGTTAGGTTGCCTTGATCCAAAGGTGGTGCTATCGATGTCGGACAGCGCTCAAGACCAGCTGGTGTTACCACCTCCAAAGAAAATGATGACCTGCCAATCACGCTGGCTGTTGCGGGTAAAGAGGTGGCAGGTCTGCGCCCCAAAACAGGTGTGACTGCTGTCCCCCCAGTCACAGAGGATGAAGAGTCCGCGGATGCACAAGATATGGCAGACGGTGGTTGGCCCGGCCGGCTAGACCGCATTGTAGCACACTGAGCTTCCCACTGCAACTTATGCTTCATGTCCATGTGCCGGTTCATGCATGAAGTACTCAAACTATGTATTTTTTGGCCTCTACTTAGCTTTTGCTGACAAATGTTACAGATAACACGAGTTGGGTCATCTTTATCGATCTGAAAAAATGCCCAGGCTATGCAAGGCTTAGCACCCATGCGACCTGAAGAGCCACCACGACTTGTGGTGAGAGGCAGAGTTGTGTTTGAGGATGCAGTTGTTGACGTGCTTCCAGTACTACGTCTCTGTCCAGGAAGGCGCAACCTGACCTCGTCGTCACTAGCATCTTCCTCCACCTCCTCTGCTGACCTCATCTCTTGGCTGACTGTGGGTTGACAGTAAGTGGGATCTCCGACCTCATCATCATCACCCTGTGCGTTATCACACCCGTCGTCCTCAGAGCCAACCTGTTCCTGCCCTGACAAAAAACTAAAGTTGTCGCTCCAATCAGGTATTTGAGTCTTATCATCGTCTTCCTCATTGTCTCCACCAACAGGAGTTACAGTTTGGGAATGAGGGTCTACATTATGGTCAGAACCTTCTGCGTCTGGTCCTGGATCCGACTCATAAAGATTCTGGGCATCAGTGCAGATCATTTCCTCGTCTGGATTCACAGAAGCGCTGGAGTCGACCTCTGATTCCCAGGCTATAGTATGAGTAAACAGCTCTGCAGACTCAACCATCTGTTCTACCTCATACTCAGACGGGCAGCTGGAGATTTGGGAGCTGTGAGGAAGCAAGTGCGATTTGGGTGACACCTTTGAGGACTGGAGTATTTGTGATGTTGAAGTTGATGTGGAGGAGAGCCCACTTAAAGGAGCACTTGATATCCGTTGAAGCACCTGCTGTTTTTGTGCCTCATCTGGAATTTGTAGCGATTGGCGTGGCCGTAAGAAAGGGATCTTATCACATTGTCCGCTAAAAGAAGTAGACATTTTAGTTTGGCTGGAAGATGGTCTTTCTTCTGCACCTACCCCACGGACACAACCTTTTTTCCCCTTCCCAACACGCCTATTCCCCTTTCCACCAGCAGCAGGCCTTTTTCCACTCATTTTGGTGGTTAACTAATTCACAACTCTGGAGTTGTTTGCACAAAAAAACAATGGATGGTAACCGAGCAGAGCTGAGTGGCCAAACTGTGGTATTAGGCCAAAACTATTGGCTGGGTTAGATGCAGAAAAAAATTATTTTTAATTTGCAACCTGATGGAGGTCAGTATAGATGGACTAATAGACCAAGTCCCACACACCGCTAGAAGCCCAAATATTTTTTCAGAGCTAGATGCAGAAAAAAATTATATTCAATTTGCAACCTGCTGGACGTCAGTATAGAAGGACTAATAGAACAAGTCCCACACACTGCTAGAAGCCCAAATATTTTTTCAGAGCTAAATGAAGAAAAAAAATATTTTTAATTTGCAACCTGATGGAGGTCAGTATAGATGGACTAATAGACCAAGTCCCACACACTGCTAGAAGCCCAAATATTTTTTCAGAGCTAGATGCAGAAAAAAATTATTTTTAATTTGCAACCTGATGGAGGTCAGTATAGATGGACTAATAGACCAAGTCCCACACACCGCTAGAAGCCCAAATATTTTTTCAGAGCTAGATGCAGAAAATTTTTTTATTCAATTTGCAACCTGATGGAGGTCAGTATAGATGGACTAATAGACCAAGTCCCACACACTGCTAGAAGCCCAAATATTTTTTCAGAGCTAGATGCAGAAAAAAATTATTTTTAATTTGCAACCTGATGGAGGTCAGTATAGATGGACTAATAGACCAAGTCCCACACACTGCTAGAAGCCCAAATATTTTTTCAGAGCTAGATGCAGAAAAAAATTATATTCAGTTTGCAACCTGATGGAGGTCAGTATAGATGGACTAATAGAATGATGCTATGCCCAAAAGATTTTACTTCACTAGGTGCAGTAAAAAAATTGGTATTCTATACACAGGTGGTATATCTTGCAACACAGATAGGCTACTCCACTGACTAACACACTCTGCAATAGGCCAAAAAGGATTAGCTTTGCTAGATTCAGCCAAATGCTGTGAAAAAAACTTGCACAGCACTGGCACAGACCTGCCTGGCAAAAACTGATAGGAACTGATGTAACCTAGTCCTGAAAAGGACTCAAATTACAATTAGTCTTTACTCCCACAATCTATCTATTTAAGAGCACAAACCTGCCTGATAAAAGTCGTAGGAAATGCTGTAACCTAGTCCTTAAAAGGACTGCAATCACAACTATTCCCTACTCCCAAGCTATCTGTATATTTGTGCGAAAATTGGCTTGAAATTAACAAGGTATAGCGCACACAGCAACAGCGGTGCCGTCTAACACGCAGCTGCAGCAGTGAGAAAATGGTGGCGACGGGGAAAATGGCTTGGTCTTATAGGGCAAGGACATGTGACATACACTGCCAATCACACATGCCCTTGCTTGTGTGAAAAAAAGCACTTCGCTCCGTGTGTGCGCTGCTGATAGGCTGACAGATTGCACCTCCCCACTGCAAATGCGGGAAAGAGAAAAAAAAATGGAGATCTTCATTGTTCCTGCAGAGATCCATCCCCTGCCCCTCCCCCCGCCCCGCTGTACACTCAAACTGCGTATTAACATTAATTTTCATCATTACTGAGAAAAAATCCAGTTATGATTTTTGTGCACGAACAGTTATCGAACATAACCTCGAACAGCCGAATTTTTCTCAAATTGTTCGTGTTCGCCGACCGGCTCGAACACCGCCCAAAACAGCTCGAATTTGAGATTGGCGAACAGTTCGAGTAGAACAACGCTCATCTCTACTCAAGACGTCATTTTCTGAAAACTTCATATCAGGTGCATTTGGAAGTGCATTGAGCTGTAGGGTGCATTGCTGCAAAAGGGGAAAAAAATAAAAAAATAAAAAAACCTCTTTAAATCTTCTTCTATAGCGAGTGTGAACGAGCTGAGTGTGACCGGAGTGTAAGTGCAAACGGAAGTAAGTGTGTGACTTGTTGTTCAGTGACTTGGATTCAGGCAGTTTGGAAGGGAGGAATTTGGACTGAATTGCTGTCTGTTTATTATTAATTCTTTACATTTCTTCTTACTTAATGTTTCTGTCTAGGGCAATCCTCATTAGGAAATGAGCTCCATTATTGACAATGCTGTCCAGTGTACATCTTGCCACATGTGTGCAATCCTTGAACAGCCGGTCGTGGATGCATACTGCTGTGCATGTTGTGCGTTTGGAAGCCCAGGTACTGGATCTAAATGAGCAGCTGGCAACACTGAGATCCGTTGACAATATGGAAAGGAGTCTGCTCCTCACTGAGCAGCTGCTCACTGGGGTAGATGTGGGGGAGGGTGGTAGTAGTGAGCTGCAGGACAGTGAAGCAGCTAGCTGGGTGACAGGAGGGGGGGGTAGAGGGAAGAGTGCCAGGGAGGCTAGTCCTGATCTGTCACACCCCAATAAGTTTGCAAAGTTGGCAGATGAGGGGGGTGTCGGTACAGGGGTAGCACTGCTGCAGCAAGACATGTCCCCTGAAAGCCGGAGGAGTGTCAGCTCCAGTAAGAGGGGAAATAGGAGAGCAGGGCAGGCCAGGCAGGTGCTGGTAGTGGGGGACTCAATTATTAGGGGAACAGATAGGGAAATCTGTCACAAAGACAGGGATCGTCGAACAGTGTGCTGCCTACCTGGCGCACGAGTCCGGCACATTGCTGATCGGGTTGAAAGATTACTGGGAGGGGCTGGTGAGGACCCAGCGGACATGGTGCACATTGGCACAAATGACAAAGTTAGAGGTAGGTGGAAGGTCCTTAAAGATGATTTCAGGGAATTAGGCTACAAGTTTAAAGCAAGGATCTCCAAGGTGGTAATCTCTGAAATACTACCTGTACCACATGCCACGCCAGAGAGGCAATGGGAGATTAGGGAGATAAATAAGTGGCTCAAGAACTGATGTAGGAAGGATGGATTTGGGTTCCTGGAGAACTGGGCCGACTTCTCAGTTGGCTACAGACTCTACACTAGGGACCGGTTGCACCTCAATGGGGAGGGTGCAGCTGTGCTGGGGGAGAAAATGGCTAGAAGATTGGAGGAGTGTTTAAACTAGGGATTGGGGGGGAGGGTATTCATTTTATAGGTGGGGAAGATAGCGCAGATAGTGACCTGGGCACATATAAAGAAATTGGGGGTGGGGTTAGAACAGTTAATAAAGTAAGAAGGAATAGAGGTACAGAGAGATACATAAAATGCATGTACAGTAATGCCAGTAGCCTCACCAACAAAATGGAGGAATTAGAATTAATTTTGTTGGAAAATAATTATGACATGGTGGGGATATCTGAGACATGGCTGGACGAGAGCCATGACTGGGCAGTTAATTTACAGGGCTATAGACTGTTCAGAAATGACCATACAAACAAGCGAGGGGGGGGGTGTTTATATGTAAAATCATCCTTAAAACCCATCTTGCGGGAGGATATATGTGAATCTAATGAAAATGTAGAGTCCCTGTGGGTGGAGATAAGGGGAGGAGGAAAAAATAATAAATTGCTGATAGGGGTTTGTTATAAGTCTCCAAAAATAATGGAAGCAGCGGAGAATATCCTCGTAAAGCAAATAGATGAAGCAGCGACTCAAGGAGAAGTCATTATTATGGGGGACTTCAACTACCCTGAAATACAATGAGGGACAGAAACCTGTAGATCCAGCAAAGGTAATAGGTTTTTGACAATTATGAGAGACAATTACCTTTCACAGCTGGTTCAGGACCCAACAAGAAGGGGGGCACTGCTAGACCTAATATTAACCAATAGGCCAGACCGCATATCAAATATACGAGTTGGGGGGCACTTGGGTAATAGTGATCACAAAATAATACGTTTTCATGTATCCTTTAATAAGATGTGTAGTAGAGGGGTTACAAGGACACTAAACTTCAGGAAGGCAAATTTCCAACAGCTGAGAGATGATCTTAGTGCAATAAACTTGTACGATATCCTGAGACATAAAACCACACAAAGCAAATAGGAGACATTTATTAGCATCCTGAATAGGACCTGTGCACAATATATACCCTATGGGAATAAACATGCTAGAAATAGGAGGAAACCACTATGGCTAAATAGAGCTGTAAGGGGTGCAATAAGTGACAAAAAGAAAGCATTTAGAGAACTAAAGCAGGTAGGTAGTGATGAGGCATTAAATAAATATAGAAAATTAAATAAATTCTGTAAAAACCAAATCAAGGCAGCAAAGATTGAGACAGAGAGACTCATTGCCAGAGAAAGAAAAAATAATCCCAAAATATCTTTAACTACATAAATAGTAAAAAACTAAAAATTGATAGTGTTGGACCCCTTAAAAATAGTCTGGGTGAAATGGTGGATTAGGATGAGGAAAAAGCCAATATGCTTAATGATTTTTTTTCAACTGTATTTACACAAGAAAATCGCATGACAGAAAACATGATTAGTGATAACAAAAATCATCCATTGAATGCCACTTGCTTAACCCAGCAGGAAGTACGGCGGCGTCTAAAAATCACTAAAGTGGACAAATCCCCGGGCCCGGATGGGATACACCCGCGAGTACTGCAGGAATTAAGTAACGTCATAGATAGACCATTATTTTTAATCTTTAAAGATTCCATAATAACAGGGTCTGTACCACAGGACTGGCGTATAGCAAATGTGGTGCCAATATTCAAAAAGGGGACAAAAACGGAACTTGGAAACTATAGGCCAGTAAGCTTAACCTCTACTGTGGGTAAAATCCTGGAGGGTTTCCTAAGAGATGCTATGCTAGAGTATCTGAAGAAAAATAACCTCATGACCCAATATCAACATGGGTTTACGAGGGACCGTTCCTGTCAAACTAATTTGATCAGCTTTTATGAGGAGGCAAGTTCCGGACTGGACCAAGGAAATGCAGTGGATGTTGTGTATATGGACTTTTCAAAAGCTTTTGATACGGTTCCACACAAAAGGTTGATACATAAAATGAGAACAATGGGGATAGGGGAAAATATATGTATGTGGGTTAATAACTGGCTCAGTGATAGGAAACAAAGGGTGGTTATTAATGGAACACATTCAGACTGGGTCTCAGTTAACAGTGGGGTACCACAGGGGTCAGTATTGGGCCCCCTTCTTTTTAACATATTTATTAATGATATTGTAGTGGGCATACAGAGTAATATTTCAATATTTGCAGATGACACTAAACTCTGCAGGGTAATTAATACAGAGGAGGACAATTTTATATTACAGGAGGACCTATGTAAACTAGAAGCTTGGGCTGATAAATGGCAAATGAGTTTTAATGGGGATAAATGTAAGGTAATGCACTTGGGCAGAGGAAATAAAATGTATAATTATATGCTTAATTGTAAAACACTGGGCAAAACTGTAACTGAAAAAGACCTGGGTGTATTGGTGGACGACAAGCTCACGTTTAGTGGCCAGTGTCAGGCAGCTGCTGCAAAGGCAAATAAAATAATGGGATGCATTAAAAGAGGCATAGATGCTCATGAGGAGAACAGAATTTTACCTCTATACAAGTCACTAGTGCGACCACACTTAGAATACTGTGTACAGTTCTGGTCTCCGGTGTATAAGAGAGACATAGCTGAACTAGAGAGGGTGCAGAGAAGAGCGACCAAGGTTATTAGAGGACTGGGGGGTCTGCAATACCAAGACAGGTTATTTCACTTGGGGTTATTTACTGTGGAAAAACGAAGGCTGAGGGGTGATCTTATTACTATGTACAAATATATGAGGGGACAGTACAAAGACCTTTCTACTGATCTTTTTACTCTGAGGCCTGAGACGGGGACAAAGGAGCATCTTCTACGTCTGTAGGAAAGAAGGTTTAATCATAATCACAGACACGGATTCTTTACTGTAAGAGCAGTGAGACTATGGAACTCTCTGCCTCATGATGTTGTAATGAGTGATTCACTACTAACATTTAAGAAGGGCATGGATGCCTTTCTTGATAAGTATAATATTACAGGTTATATACACTAGATTCCTTGATAGTGCGTTGATCCAGGGAACTAGTCTGATTGTCGTATGGAGTCGGGAAGGAATTTTTTTTCCCCAATGTGGAGCTTAGTGTTTGCCACATGTTTTTTTTTTGCCTTCCTCTGGAACAACATGTTAGGCTATGGGTTGAACTAGATGGACTTAGTCTTCCTTCAACCTTAAAACTATGTTACTATGTTACTATGTAGGTATCAGATTAATCAGGATCACAGCGCCATTATAGCCATGCCTTTACTTTATAGGGCTAAATCCTGCTGACTGGTTCGCTTTAAGAGAGTGGTGAGGGGCAAAATTCACTTATCAGGGCTGATGTTATAGTATGTGGGCTTGTGGGGTGTGTGTGGCAGGGCTGCTATTTGTCCCAGTCCAGCCCTTGTTCAAAGTCATGATGGGCATAGCCCGCTATGGTATAGGAAATGACACCCGGTCATGACGGGCTATGTCCGTCATTGGTCGTAAAGGGGTTAAGGCAACAGAATGCCATGGCTATGCATTGATAACCTGATTTCAAACCAGATACTGTGACGCGCCCCCTGGGCCATATTCTTTAGGGGAATACCCGGAGCCGGATCAGATGGGGGTTGTAGTCTTCCGAGTGGCTGTGACCCGGTCCGTGCCCAGGGTGTCAAGCTCAGTTGTATGTGGCAGTCCTACAGATGTTATAAAGTTCTTAATGTCGACTACGCCACCCGTTGTATTGCGGTCACTATGGCCGCCGCTGCAGCAGGGTCCGCTGAGGCTGATGGTGTTGGTGCAGCTTTTGGTAGTATAACCCCCAACGGGTGGGGTATAGCCTCAGGGGGTCAGGTGCAGAGGATGGGGGTTGTGGTGGTGCAGCATAGATGTTAAATGAAGACAGAGTCGGGTTGTGCAGTTTAGGGTATTTACTCACTGCTGATGTTCCGGTCACTCCAGCTTCAAGTGACCACCCGAGCCGTGCTGCGTCCACCAGGTCCTGGATTCAGCAAACCCCCAAACAAGTCCGGAGCGTGACCCTGAGCTCTCCTTCTGTCCTTTCCTCTGGCCGTCCCCACTAGTGATCCACCTAGGTCCAGCTCCCTCGGGCCTTCTGTTGGGACACCCTTGGCCTTGGGTTCCCTGACCCTCCACGTGGTATGCCTTCGGGGTGGATGTGGTGGGTGGCCGTGGCAGACGCTGCCCACGGCCTCCGGTCTCTGGCTAGGGTGTGCTTTTGCCCCCACCAGTTTGGGATCCGGTACCCTATTGCCGACTCTTCACCCGGGGATTGAATTTGGGTTCTCAGAGTCCTCTCTTTGTCTCCTCTGGGTCTTTCCTTCTCTGCTCCACTCTCTCTCTCTCTGGGGCTTCTCTGCTCCTTGCTCTGACAGACTGACTCCTCTGCAAAGACTGACTGACTGACCCTGATCTATGATGGTGCCCACCTTATATACTCCCTCTATGTGTGAGCTCAGGCGACCAGCACCCAATGAGCTCCTATCTTTACCCAGGCTGCTCCCCCTATCTGCCCCTACACTACTTGGGATGTACCACCCCCCTCCCACTCCAGCCAGGAACAGACTCGGTCGTACCTGCACATTTCTAAGTGGGAGTACCGTTGGTCTGCTCCTCGGAAATGGGATGTGTGTAGTGCATGCAGCCTACCGAGCTCAGGTCCACACTCCATCCTTACCCGGGAGTGGAATATCACACCTCTGGGTTGAGGTGCAATACCCCTGTAGCAGCCGAATCCTCAGGGTGCTACAACTGTATATAACATCTTCCTTGATATCAAGATTTTTAAACTGTAAACTATGTTCCCTTCTGCAGAAACAAGGGATGTCTGAAAATACCCCTAATGGCTCACAAAGTTTAAAGAAAACTACAGCTTTTGGCACGCCATAATGGCCTAATTAACCCTTTAAGGACAAGGTATTTTTTAGTCTTTAGAAGAATTTTTTTTCTCATCCACATTTACAAACCTTTTTACAATAACATCATATTTTTGTTAATTATATAGCGCCAACCTTATCCGCAGCACTTTACAATTAAGCGGGGACATGTACAGACAATAAAGGCATTATAGAGTAACACATAGTTCACCAGATACAGGTGGGGTGAGGGTCCTGCTCACAAGCTACAATATATAAAGAAATAGGGGGGACACAATAGGTAGAAAGTGCTTGTATTGTATGGTCCCGCCATCATTATAATAAATAGGGGTTTTCAAATAAAGGTTCATGAGCCAGTCACCAACCAGTATGTGTCTAAGTACAGATACACAGCGTTCCCTTTTTATTTTTTATCCATAAAGCCTTATGGGGCATGTTTTTTTCACAATGAGCTGTATTTGTCAGTGGCACCATTTTAGTGTACATATAGCTAATTAAAGATTTTTCATTATCTCTTTATGGGAAGGGCTAGAAACAAAATAGTGATACTGCTTGTGTTTTTTTTTATTTACTTTTAAAATTTTTATACCTTTGACATGCTGAACAAATAAAATATTAAGCTTATTTTATGGCTTAGCACATTTATGATAATATCAAATTTATGTAGCTTTATCCAGTTTTATTACCTTTGTACAGAAAGTACAATGAAAAATAAGTCCTAAGTTTTTGTGTCAAAAAGTTTTTGTGTTTTTCTCTCCCTCTCTCTCAGAGAACCCTAAGTTTTACAAATTTCTGTAAATGGAGCTGAGGACTTACTTTTGGAATGAAAAGCTGTCATTTTTAATAGTACCAGTGTAGAACATATCACCTTTTATTATATTATTTGGGAGGTAAAATGATCAAATAAAGCAGCAATTCTGGATTGTATTTATTCATTTTTTACACAGTTTACCATTAGATATGACTGACATGTAATCGTTCTCATAGATTGTAGCTTGCGAGCAGGGCCCTCACTCCTTTTGGTATCTGAGTGATGTGTTATTTTGTAATTAATTTATTGTCTGTACAAGTCCCCTCTAAAAGTTAACATGCTGCGGTGCTATAGAAATAAAAATTATTATTGTTATTATTAATATTATTATTATCGTCTGTATTTGACAGTTAAATAAAATCATAATAGTACAGAATGTATGTATTTTTTTTTCATTACTAATGTACAACTTTTTAATTCAGATTTTTTTCTCCCCGTTTTCTGGAACCCATAACTTCCGAGACAGAACTGCATGAGGTCTTGTTTTTTTTTATTTTGGGTACATTTTCCACTTTAGAAAAACTCCTGTCCCCCGGGTTTAGTTTGTTTTTAAAAAAAATATATACTCTGCTTTACTCGCCCTCTCCCGGGTCCAGAATCTCCATAGCTGCTCCATGTGCCTTTTACTGACAGCGCTGCAGCCAATTATTGAGCCGGGATACTCAGTGCCGGCCCGAGGAGGGTGAGTAAAGTACAGTGTAGCGCCCCGAGGATTCGGCCGCTACAGGGGTAATGCACCTCTGCCAGAGGTGTGATATTCCACTCCCGGGTAAGGATGGTGTGTGGACCAGGGCTCGGTAGGCTGCATGCATCACACACACCCCATTTCCGGGGGACAGTTCAACGGTACTCCCATTAGACAGAAATGCAGGCACGACAGAATCTGTCCCTGGCTGGAGTGGGGAGGGGGGAGGAAAACCCAGTGATGTAGGAGCAGATAGGGGTTGGGTTTCTGGGCATAGGTAGGAGCCCATTGGTTGCAAGTCACCTGGGCTCATACACAGAGAGGGAGGTATAAGAGGTGGGCACCATCTTAGAACAGTGTTCAGTCTGAGAGAGGAAGTGACAGAGCAGGGCCTCTGTGGAGCTCTGCTCCGGAGGCGGGCCTAGCCTGTGAGGCCAGAGCCAGCAGAAAAGACAGGAACAGAAAGGAAAGGAAGAAAGGAACAGAACACCAAGAGAGGCCCAGAGACACGAAGGCAGAAGGAACCCCAAAGGCCCAGGAGATTGAGGGTGACGGGTTGGCAGAACAGGGTACAGGATCCCAAGTTGGGGGAGGCGACTAATCCTCAGCCAAGAACCGGAGGTCGTGATCACATCTTGGTGCGACCCCTCACTACACCTACTAGAAAGGCACACCACATAGGGTCAGGGAGGTGAGCACGAAGCCCTCCCAAGAGAAGGCCCGTGGGAGCTGGACAGACGTAGTGTCACTGGTGGGGCACGGCCAGAGAAAGGAGTAGAAGGGAGTCCTGTGACACACTCTGGAATTGCCTGGGGGTTGACCGAGCTCCCTGCCTGGTGGACGCAGCACGGCTTGGGCAGTCATTGCCCGCGGAATGACTTGGGACATAAACAACTGTGAGTAAAGAACTTGAACTGCAACCCCACGTCTCTGTGCTTCATCGCCGCACCAGCACTACTAGTGCTGGGACGCCCGCGCACCATCACTCCCATCATCCACATTCTCTGCCCTGGGGCTGCACTCTTCCCGTGGGGAGTTACACTACCTCAGCTGCATACACCATCAGCCCCAGCGGTCTGCCTTGCAGTGGCGGTCCGCACTGGCTGCAATCTACGGGTGACGTAGTCGGAAAATTAACCTAAAACCTACAAAATACCGCCATCGGCCTGACCACCCTGGGCTACGGGACCGGGTCGCCGCCACGGAGACTACAACCCCCAGAGACCCGGCTCCGGGTAACCCACACACGTCCACACTAGGCCCAGGGGGCGAGTCAGCTTTGGCGAAGTCAGCAGGATCGTTACCAGCCCGCCACTAACGGGTATTGCGTGCCTGAAGGAGACTTTGCACTTACCTGAGAGAAGTTTCCCACCATCCGGAGTCGTCTCCCGCTATCTTCAGTCGATTCCCGCCATCTTCAGTCGTTTTCCCGCCATCTTCGGCCGTTTTCCCACCATCAGACGCCATCTTCAGGGCACCGAGCGGGAAGAAGAGGGGCGTGGATGTGCAGGGCGTGCGAGACTTGAAGCCCCGCCCTACGCACCGACGCTGCGCAAGGTCCTGGAAGGGAGAGAGAGCGACGCTGACGTCAGCAAAGCGCGACGCCAGGTCCTCAACGCAGACCATCGCGAGCGGAGCTGCGGCCTACAGAAAAGGATCGCCGGAAGGTAGGCCACGATTAACCGGGGAGGAAAAAGACATCAGGAACGGAGGGCAAGATGGAGGACCGGCAGCAGACTAAGCTGCCCAGCATCGGCAGTGCCCCAGCCGTCGCGGGCCCCGACCAGCGCCAGGAGAAAACGCGTGACGCAGGAGCGGTCGCGGGAGCAGGTAAGAGGAGTCTCCCTGTCCCGGGCGCTGCCAGCGTCAGCCTGCTCCCGGGCCCCCGGGTGGAGTCGCCGATCCCGGGCGCTGCAGACACCGACCTGCTCCAGACCCCGCAACAAGCCCTGCAGCCTAGCCCTCCAGCCCTGGGCACTGCCGCCACCAGCCCGCGCCCAGGCCCAAAGTCGCACCCTCTGACCCTGGGCGTCATCAACAGCGGCGTTCTCCAGACCCCGCCGCAAGGCCTACTGCACCGCAGCGCAAGGGACGGGTACGCCCTCCACGTCCATAGAGTGGTAGGAGAGGAGGAGCAGTACCACTCAGACCCCGAGTACCAAGAGGACCCGGACGGGTCTGAAGACTACCACCAGGAGGAGCAAGGAGCATCAGAGGACACCATTACCAGTGAACGGTAAAGTGTAACTGTACATAGTTACCAGTCAGGGTATGAGAACTGTTAAAGGGACTGTTTCCAGAGAAAGTGTGGTCCCCGTTGGGACTGATATAGAACTGTGTAGAAGTTACCCCCTATATCCCTTATCTGGCTGGGGACTGAGAACAGCCATCACTTTTCCTTAATCTGGCTGGGGACTGAGAGCAGCCATTCCCCTAAGAAGAAAGAACACCTGGTCGCAAGTTGCACCGCGGCCAGTACCCAAGAATATGTTTTACTTAAAAAAAAAAAATGTTTTAGAATGAAAAGTTTTATATGCTGCTAAAATAATAATGCAAATGTTTGGTAAGGTGTTTTATTTGACAAAAGAGTTCCGGTAGTAATGACCATATCTGGTGAAAGAAAAATGTTGAAAAAGAGGAAAGTGTTTCCCATAAAGGGAATTAAATAATGTCGTCCGTTTTCTATGTGAAAAGTTTTGAAAAAGTATTGCATGTTTTTAAATTGTCTTTGCTCTTTTCCAGCCCGAGGACGTGCTGTGGTTTACCAGGGGGGAATGTAGCGCCCCGAGGGTTCAGCCGCTACAGGGGTATTGCACCTCTGCCAGAGGTGTGATATTCCACTCCCGGGTAGGGATGGTGTGTGGACCAGGGCTCGGTAGGCTGCATGCATCACACACACCCCATTTCCGGGGGACAGTTCAACGGTACTCCCATTAGACAGAAATGCAGGCACGACAGAATCTGTCCCTGGCTGGAGTGGGGAGGGGGGAGGAAAACCCAGTGATGTAGGAGCAGATAGGGATTGGGTTTCTGGGCATAGGTAGGAGCCCATTGGTTGCAAGTCACCTGGGCTCATACACAGAGAGGGAGGTATAAGAGGTGGGCACCATCTTAGAACAGTGTTCAGTCTGAGAGAGGAAGTGACAGAGCAGGGCCTCTGTGGAGCTCTGCTCCGGAGGCGGGCCTAGCCTGTGAGGCCAGAGCCAGCAGAAAAGACAGGAACAGAAAGGAAAGGAAGAAAGGAACAGAACACCAAGAGAGGCCCAGAGACACGAAGGCAGAAGGAACCCCAAAGGCCCAGGAGATTGAGGGTGACGGGTTGGCAGAACAGGGTACCGGATCCCAAGTTGGTGGAGGCGACTAATCCTCAGCCAAGAACCGGAGGTCGTGATCACATCTTGGTGCGACCCCTCACTACACCTACTAGAAAGGCACACCACATAGGGTCAGGGAGGTGAGCACGAAGCCCTCCCAAGAGTAGGCCCGCGGGAGCTGGACAGACGTAGTGTCACTGGTGGGGTACGGCCAGAGAAAGGAGTAGAAGGGAGTCCTGTGACACACTCTGGAATTGCCTGGGGGTTGACCGAGCCCCCTGCCTGGTGGACGCAGCACGGCTTGGGCAGTCATTGCCCGCGGAATGACTTGGGACATAAAGAACTGTGAGTAAAGAACTTGAACTGCAACCCCACGTCTCTGTGCTTCATCGCCGCACCAGACCAGCACTACTAGTGCTGGGACGCCCACGCACCATCACTCCCATCATCCACATTCTCTGCCCTGGGGCTGCACTCTTCCCGTGGGGAGTTACACTACCTCAGCTGCATACACCATCAGCCCCTGCGGTCTGCCTTGCAGCAGCGGTCCCCGCTGACCGCAATCCACGGGTGGCATAGTCGGACAATTAACCTAAAACCCACAAAATACCGCCATCGGCCTGACCACCCTGGGCCACGGGACCGGGTCGCCGCCACGGAGACTACAACCCCCAGAGACCCGGCTCCGGGTAACCCACACACGTCCACACTAGGCCCAGGGGGCGAATCATACAGTCTGTTTGTTTTTTACATAAAATTGCAACCCCAGGACGAGGATTTTCTGACTACTTTTTGGTATGATATAAGTGACAATAACAATAAAAATATATAAATCTTCAATAGTTTTTTTATTTAGATTTATTGGGAAGTTTACTGTGCAGTATAGTAGTAAAGTTAAATTAATTCTGCAGATCGATACGATTACAGAGATATCGAGGAGGGGGGCTATTATTTTCAATATAAGGAAAGGAGCCACAGGAGATTGCTATTATTATTATGAGGAAGCCCAAAGGAATATTATTAATATTATGAGGAGGCCCAGGGGGCACTGTTATTATTAGAAGAAAGCCCATGAGGAGTTATTATTAAAAGAAGGCCCAGGTGGGTATCATTAATATTATTATTATTACTATAAAGAGGCCTGGTGGGACTACTATTTGTAATATAAGAAAAGTAAGCACAGATGCGCTATTATTATTATTACTAGCTATTGAACTCGTTCTACACCCGGGTGGCGAGCATTTTTATTGGTATATGGTCCCCTATCCTGGTCCATGTTCCCCCATCCTGGTATGTGCTCCCCCTTCCTGCTTCCCCATCCTGTTATGCACTGCCCTCATCCTGTTATGTGCTGCCCCCATCCTGCTCCTCCATCCTGTTATGTGCGCCTCATCGTGCTCCCCTATCCTGTCTTGTGCTGCCCCCATCCTGTTTGTTTTGTACGGCCTTATCCTGCTTTGTGCGCCCCATCCTGCTATTTGTGCCCCCATTCTGCTATATGCGCCCCCATCCTGCTATGTACACCCCCATCCTGCTGTGTGCACCCCCATCCTGCTCCCCCATCCTGTTTTGTGCTGCCCCCATCCTGTTATATAGGTCCCCATCCTGCTCCCCCATCCTGTTATGTGCGCCTCATCGTGCTCCCCTATCCTGTTTTGTACGCCCCTATCCTGTTTGTTTTGTGCTGCCCCATCCTGTTTGTTTTGTGCTGCACCCATCCTGTTATGTGCACCTGTGACGCACCTCGTTCTCGAAGGAGCCCTCTTTGGTTTACCCTGGGTGATGGGGGACATGGTGTTACTTCGGCCAAAGTTCTTACTACTCCCCACAGGCGGAGCAAGGCCTCAGGTCAGAGGGACAGGATGGAGGGGGTAGTAGTTGAGGAGAAGGGATACCGCATCCCACTGTGTGGCGCAGAAATGACAGTCCGGAGGCCATAGGGGTGAACTTCCAAGGCTTTACTCACTTAGATGGCAAAGGAAGGCGACTCCCTGCTCACCGCAGAGTCCTGCGGTCACCAGAGACGGGGGGTCCGACAACCTCCGAGTAAGTCCAGCATTCAGTCGCGACCTTACAGCAGAGTGTTCCTGAACTACTGACCAAAACCTTTCCTGTTCGTGTGTGTACAAATAGGCCGGGTCTCCCTCTGAGCTCCTCTCAGAACAAGGGTACGGGTGGCAATTCCCCTCCATACGATACCCGGTGGGATCCTCTGGGCCTAACCTGGCTTTCCCGTCCAGGACGTAGAGTAACAAGGTCGGGTGTCGGGGGCCGGTACCTCTCCTGCAGCCGGAGTCCCTCTGAATATATCAGGTAGGCGAGGACAGACTTGTAAGTCCTCCACCCTCACCCACTAACTGGTTCCTACAACTTTGTGTTCCCCAGTCTCCCTGTAACGAGGGGAGCAGCACCTAGTGCATACCAGCTCCCTCTAGTGGAGAAGTGTGGTGCTGGATGCAAAAGGTTAGGTTACAACTATCACACTGGCCTTACCTCAGAGGAGGAACACTACACTCCATTAGAGAAGAGCAGCATCCCTGTGGCGGTCGAACCCTCAGGGGCGCTTCATTCCCCCCTGGTAAAACACAGCACGTCCGCAGGCTGCAAAAGAAGCAACACCCAGGAAATTCTCTTTTTATAATAACAAGAAAACTGTCATCCCTTTATGGGAGGCACATATCTTAAACGTTACTTAACACGGCATACAATATAAAAGTACAAAAGTATAAAATTATAAAAGTGCTAGCATTTTCCAGAGACATTATTGTAAACAGACAGATAAAGTGCATGGACGCAGAGTCAGTTCAGAAGTGCGAGGGACCTGTCCTAAACCCTCAACGTGGGCCCTGGGGTGGCTGCAGAAGATCCCGAGTTGGACCTCCCGGAGAGCCACCCTGACAGGTTTTTCTTCTGAGGTTTTGAGGTAGAGAATATTCGCGGTTTTGCATAAAACCAATATGGAGCACCTAAAAAGATGCAAACTATGTACATGGGGAAAGAGTCTGTCTGCTGCAAGTCCGCAGGGACACGTGTCTCTAGAAAAACCAGGTAAGAAATCAAACATAATAGAAAAAGTCAACACATTAAAACTTGTGAACAAAACTGCAACAGCCGGGGGCTGCTTTAAACCTCGGGCTGTCTCCTTGGAAAGGGCTCATTCCTCCCGACAGAGGCTAGCCGGTCCCCTGAGTCTGAGTGCGGGGTGGCGTCGCTCCCAGACTCTTTATGCACGTCCAGGGCGTACCACCCACGCTCCCCCTGGTCGCCCGGGAAGTCACTGTGTCGCCCGGGAAGAGGTTCTGTAGCACCCTGAGGATTCGGCTGCTACAGGGGTATTGCACCTCAACCCAGAGGTGTGATATTCCACTCCCGGGTAAGGATGGAGTGTGAAACTGAGCTAGTAGGCTGCATGCACTACACACATCCCATTTCCGAGGAACAGACCGATGGTACTCCCACTAGAGAAATGTGCAGGTACGACAGTGTCTGTTCCTGGCTGGAGTGGGAGGGGGGTGGAACATCCCAGTAGTGTAGGGGCAGATAGGGGGAGCAGTCTGGGTAGTGCTAGGAGCTCATTGGGTGCTGGTCACCTGAGCTCACACATAGAGGGAGTATATAAGGTGGGCACCATCTTAGGACAGGGTCTTTTGCAGAGTGAGGTCAGTCTGTCAGAGTTGAGTCGGAGAAGCAGAGCAGAGGAGAAGAGCAGCTCCAAGGCCAAGAGAGAGAGAGAGGAGAAAGAAAGACCCAGAGGGGGAGAAAGAAGGAACTCCAAGAGCCCAAATTAGACCAGAGGGTGAAGAGTTGGCAACAGGGTACCGGATCCCAAGCTGGCAGAGGCTACAGCACACCTTAGCCAGGAACCGGAGGTCGTGGGCAGGATCTGCCACGATCACCCACTAAATCCACCCGGAAGGCAGACCAGGAATAGGGTCAGGGAACCCAGAGACAAGGGTTTACCACCAAGAGGCCCGAGGGAGCCGGACATAGGTGGATCCCTGGTGGGGAAGGCCAGAGAAGAGGACAGGACAGAAAGGGAGCTCAGGACCACGCTCCAGAATCACCTGGGGGTTGGCTGAGTCCAGGACCTGGTGGACGCAGCACGGCTCGGGTGGTCACTTAAGGCCGGAGTGACCAGAACAACTGCAGTAAGTAAACAAACCCTGAACTGCACAGCCCGACTCTGAGTCTCATTTCCATCCTCGCTGCACCACCACAACCCCCATCCTCTGCAACTGACCCCCTGAGGCTATACCCCTCCCGTTGGGGGTTATACTACCTAAGCTGCACTCACATCATCAGCCTCAGTGGACCCTGCTGCAGCGGCGGCCGTATTGACCGCAAATCAACGGGTGGCGTAGTCGACACAAAAGAACATCTAGTAACATCTATAAGGACTGCCACACACGGAGTTTGACACCCTGGGCACGGACCGGGTCACAGCCACTCGGAGACTACAACCCCCATCTGATCCGGCTCCGGGTATCCCTAACAGCACTGGCCCAGGGTGCCGCGTCAACTTTGGCGTAGTCGGCAGGATTACGTGCCCGCAACAACCGGGTACTGCGTGCCTGAAGAAAAGTACACCGTTACCTCAAAAAGAAGTCTCCTGCCGGTTCCGGAGGGTCCCCGCCATCGGGCCCCATCACAGGTCGTTTCCCGCCGGTTGTCCGCCATTTGCAGCTTTTTCCCGCCATCCATGGAGTTTCCCGCCACTGGGAGACGATTCCCGCCATTTCCAAAGATTTCCCGCCTTGGAAGAGCGGACGCCATTATGGGCGTGCCAGAGGGTGGCAAGAGGCCACCTCCCATCGTGGGCCAGGTCGAAGAATGGCGCCAAAAGCGGAAACCGCGCCCACTAACAGAGACTGTGATGCTGGAAGTGTCCATCAGCGTGAGAGAACTGCCCCTGGAACTGAAGTTGCCCCGGGACCACCCTCGATGTGGGCGGAGACAGAAGAAGAGAGCAAAGATGGGTGTCGCCTGGAGCAGTCTGGAGAGAGCGCACCCGGAGACAAGACGTCTGGAAGAGAGTCCAGAGAGAGCCTACCCGGAGATGGAGGGAGAGTCAGGCAGCACCGACCCAGTGGTCAGGAGCCTGTTGCAGGTCGCCACTCCAGAAGGCCTGCTGGAGATCCTAGCACAGCTCCCCCGAGACCGGGAGTGTGCACAGACCGCGTTGGAGGGCCTCGCACAGAGGATGGCCCGGGTGCAGCGAGAGACGTTGGCGGAGTGGAGCCGAGAGATGGCCCAGCAGACCGGCACCCGTCAGCGGAGCACGCCACCTGAGACGAGGAGACAGACCGCCTCTGAGGATGGCGCAGGAGGAATGAAGGCAGGAGACGGCGCCGAGAAGGGAGCTGAACGGACGGAGGCAGGTAAAGGGGACGTCTCTACCCCGAGCCGGGAAACCGTGTGCCTGCCCCAGCTCCCCGTCGCAGAGCCCGAAATTCCCCCTGCCGTGCCCGTCGCTGCATCGTCACCGTGCCAGACTAGGCCTCAAGCAGAAGCCGCGGCCGCGACCCCTGTGACATCACACGCCTCGACCTCGAGCGTGGCAAAGCAGGAAATACCACCGGCCTGGTCGCAAGGCCTAGTACCTCCGGGCGCCGCTATTCCAACAGCGCCCCCTACCTCCGCGGAGCCACCGGCCTGGTCGCAGGGCCGAGTAACCCAGGGCGCCGCCATTCTTACGGTGCCCTTTGCCTTTAGGGTGCCCCAAGCCTGGTCGCAAGGCCTGGTTAACCCGGGCGCCGCTACCATCAACGCGCCCTCAACATCTAGAGTGCCGCACCTGGGTGAAGATCTATTCGCCCAGCATACGTGCCCGGATGGGCAGCCCTTCATATGGCCCCAGGAGTACATTCAGCTGGAACTCCAGAGAGCAAGGCCCATGTGCGAGCCCCTGATTCCGGCTCCGAAGCCCGTAAAGAGGACCTCGCCCCCGCTGGAGGAGGCACAGTTTGAGTGGGACCCCACCGGAGAAGACCTCATGGGGTTCACTCAGGAGACTCGGGCGGCCGCAGCGGAGCGTGCAGAGTGCTGCCGCCAGCAGCTCGAGGTCTTCGAGAAGGAGCGGAGAGAGAGGCGGGTCCGGGAACAGCAAGCACAGATAAGGAGCGCGGAGCAGAAGAGCCGGACCAGGAGGAACTCCCGTGCAGCTCATGGTCCCCCTTCCACCGGGACTGTGATAAAATTCAACATGCAGCATGGATGGGGCTTTATTAGAGACCATCATACCCCCGGCGACGTCTTTGTCACCCGCAGAGACGTAGAAAGCCATCTGCCAGAGGGACACAGAGGTCGTGACCTGTATGTAGGGGACGAGGTCACCTTCACCCGGCACAAGTGTGCCAAAGGACCCTACGCCCTCCATGTGCATCGCCTGACGGAGGAGGAGCTGCGGTGTGAGGAGGAGCAAGAGGACCCGGACGGGTCTGAAGAATCTAAAGAAGGAGCAGGAGGACGCCGTCGTTAAAGTACGGTAAAGAGACTGTACATAGTTACCCGTCAGGGTATAAGAACTGTTCTAGTTAAAATATAGTCCCCGTGGGGACCAGCCAATTGAACTGATGCCCGTGTGTCCCTAGTTCCTAATACCTGGCCGAGGACTGAGAGCGGCCATATTTCCCTTGTATATAGTTGCGCTTCCTAAAGCGCCCCCTACTGGTTTTATGGGAAAACCATTTTCTTCAAGAGACTGTCGCACTTTACCCGGTCACAAGTTGCACAGTGACCGGAGGAACCAGAAACAAGAATGTTATTTATATGAAAAGTTTATTGCTGGTATATATATATGATGTTTTCTATGTTTATGTTTATGAAAAAAAATTGTATGTTTTGGATGTTTATATTTTACAGCCCGAGGACGTGCTGTGATTTACCAGGGGGGAATGTAGCACCCTGAGGATTCGGCTGCTACAGGGGTATTGCACCTCAACCCAGAGGTGTGATATTCCACTCCCGGGTAAGGATGGAGTGTGGAACTGAGCTAGTAGGCTGCATGCACTACACACATCCCATTTCCGAGGAACAGACCGATGGTACTCCCACTAGAGAAATGTGCAGGTACGACAGTGTCTGTTCCTGGCTGGAGTGGGAGGGGGGTGGAACATCCCAGTAGTGTAGGGACAGATAGGGGGAGCAGTCTGGGTAGTGCTAGGAGCTCATTGGGTGCTGGTCACCTGAGCTCACACATAGAGGGAGTATATAAGGTGGGCACCATCTTAGGACAGGGTCTTTTGCAGAGTGAGGTCAGTCTGTCAGAGTTGAGTCGGAGAAGCAGAGCAGAGGAGAAGAGCAGCTCCAAGGCCAAGAGAGAGAGAGAGGAGAAAGAAAGACCCAGAGGGGGAGAAAGAAGGAACTCCAAGAGCCCAAATTAGACCAGAGGGTGAAGAGTTGGCAACAGGGTACCGGATCCCAAGCTGGCAGAGGCTACAGCACACCTTAGCCAGGAACCGGAGGTCGTGGGCAGGATCTGCCACGATCACCCACTAAATCCACCCGGAAGGCAGACCAGGAATAGGGTCAGGGAACCCAGAGACAAGGGTTTACCACCAAGAGGCCCGAGGGAGCCGGACATAGGTGGATCCCTGGTGGGGAAGGCCAGAGAAGAGGACAGGACAGAAAGGGAGCTCAGGACCACGCTCCAGAATCACCTGGGGGTTGGCTGAGTCCAGGACCTGGTGGACGCAGCACGGCTCGGGTGGTCACTTAAGGCCGGAGTGACCAGAACAACTGCAGTAAGTAAACAAACCCTGAACTGCACAGCCCGACTCTGAGTCTCATTTCCATCCTCGCTGCACCACCACAACCCCCATCCTCTGCAACTGACCCCCTGAGGCTATACCCCTCCCGTTGGGGGTTATACTACCTAAGCTGCACTCACATCATCAGCCTCAGTGGACCCTGCTGCAGCGGCGGCCGTATTGACCGCAAATCAACGGGTGGCGTAGTCGACACAAAAGAACATCTAGTAACATCTATAAGGACTGCCACACACGGAGTTTGACACCCTGGGCACGGACCGGGTCACAGCCACTCGGAGACTACAACCCCCATCTGATCCGGCTCCGGGTATCCCTAACAGCACTGGCCCAGGGGGCGCGTCAGTTCCGACCGGGGTGTCCCCTCCTGAAACGCGGCTCGACGTCCCGCCGGCTGACGAACACATCGTCCTGGAACTGGGGACACCGAATGAACTCCCACCCCGCCTCATGGTGGAAACGGACGACTTGGCCTTCAAATTGGGGACTGGGACGGGTAGCCTCCTCCTGACGCGCCCGAGATTTAGCAGCTTTGGTCCGGACCTGGAGACGCTCACAGCGCTGCTCCCGCCGACTCTGCTCCCATGCGACCTGGAATATCTGGTCGCTGCACCACTGGCTCCTCCTCCGCGCTTCAGCCCGGGTCTCCCAGGGGAAGCCCATTAGGTCGCCCCCCTGGTTTTCCCAGGCCCACTCCTCAGCCTTGGGCCAGGTTACTGCGGCTGTCGGTAGCGGGGTAAGGACGGGTTGCTGCGAGTCCTCTGTAGACGCGGACCAGTCCGGGTTGGGGCCGGTAGTTTCCTCCGCAGCTTCAGGCACCTCCGAATCAGGGTTTGGGCGGAATCGCAGGTCCCCACCGATGGTTGCCGATTGCAGCTCTGGAGCCAACGCTTGCTCCCAGGTGACAGCGTGGGGAATTAGATACTCTGTCATGAGGTCCAGGATAGTCACGGTAGGCTCTGCAGCCAGGGCAGGGGTTGCACACTCACCCGCCGCCGGGTTGCCCTCGACCTCCGTCACCGCGTCGACTTGTCCTGGAACCTCCACTCCTTGGCGGCGCGTCTCGGATACGCAGCAGCATCTCCTCCCGCCACGCAGCCGTCGCCGCCTCCTGGGCCTCTCTCTGCCTTCTTAAGAGTCCCGGAGCTTCCTGCTGGAGAAATGCAATATCTCCCGGGGTCAACCCGCTGCCGCCTTGCTCTCTGCCGGGTGAAGGGCCTGAACCGGGTTCAGTAGATGCGTGGTCTTGCTCCCATATCCGCCTCTGTTGACTGCCAAGCTCCAACTGCAATGGCCGCACCTTGTTGCTTTTCTTCTTCCTCCTCTTTCGGGGCGGTTCCTGGGCGGAATGCTGACAGGCCCACCTTCGTTCAGCCCATCCGGTTTGACGGGCATTACCCCGCGGACAGTCTCTGATGGAAGGGGCAGTCCACATTTTTGGCGCCAAGCGGGAGCCCAGCCCACGATGGGAGGTGTTCAAAGGCAGTCTTTTCACAGCATTATGGCACCTGTTCTTTTGGGCGGGCGCCATTTTAAGTGTAAAACGACAGTTCAAGGTATAAGGCACACAGTACCCGGTAGCAATGGGCACTTCTTCCTTTGCTGCGGGCACGCGATCCTGCCAACTATTCCAGGTTGTGACGCACCTCGTTCTCGAAGGAGCCCTCTTTGGTTTACCCTGGGTGATGGGGGACTCGGTGTCAGGTCCTGTGACGAAGAGATGGGATGTAGCCGTGGCCTGGACCCGTGCTCAGGGCCGTCACATGAAAAGGAAGATGTTGTGGGCTCGTCCGGGTTGAGTGGCTTATTTTAACGACTACGCCACCTGTGGTGCCTGGTGAAGGGTCACCAGCGCCTCTACAGTCCGCTGAGGCATGGTGTTACCACGGCCAAAGTTCTTACTACTCCCCACAGGCGGAGCAAGGCCTCAGGGCAGAGGGACAGGATGGAGGGGGTAGTAGTTGAGGAGAAGGGATCCCGCATCCCCCTGTGTGTCGCTGAAATGACAGTCCGGAGGCCATAGGGGTGAACTTCCAAGGCTTTACTCACTTAGATGGCAAAGGAAGGCGACTCCCTGCTCCCCGCAGAGTCCTGCGTCACCAGAGACGGGGGTCCGACAACCTCCGAGTAAGTCCAGCATTCAGTCGCGACCTTACAGAAGAGTGTTCCTGAACTACTGACCAAAACCTTTCCTGTCCGTGAGTGTACAAATAGGCCGGGTCTCCCTCTGGGTGGGATTCTCTGGGCCTAACCGGGCTTTCCCGTCCAGGACGTAGAGTAACAAGGTCGGGTGTCGGGGGCCGGTACCCCTCTTGCAGCCGGAGTCCCTCTGAATATATCAGGTAGGCGAGGACAGGTGGCGTACACCGCTCCGTCTGCATCCTGCCTGGGATCCATTTGCTGTGGAGCCACACTCCTGGGCTCCGGGCCTTCTTGATCATGGTCCTTGGCCGGGTTGAGACATTCCCCGTCTACAACCTACCTCTCGTCCCAAGGCCAGGGTACAAGGGCTGTGTCCCTGCCGGCGCAGGCCTACACAGGATCTGCGCTCCCGGAGGGAAGTCACATTACACACAGTATTTTGACAGCACAGAGCGACCAACTAATCCACTAGGGAGAATTAGCAGAAGGACTAAAAGGACCAAGATCAAAGATGGCTTTCTATTAAATATGAAATCTAAAGTGTCACTAACTTGTAAGTCCTCCACCCTCACCCACTAACTGGTTCCTACCACTTTGTGTTCCCCAGTCTCCCTGTAACCAGGGGAGCAGCACCTAGTGCATACCAGCTCCCTCTGGTGGAGAAGTGTGGTATTGGATGCAAAATGTTAGGTCACGACTATCACACTGGCCTTACCTCAGAGGAGGAATACTACACTCCATTAGAGAAGTGCAGCATCCCTGTGGCGGTCGAACCCTCAGGGGCGCCACACACCCCTATCCTGCTTTGTGCGCCCCATCTTGCTATTTTCGCACCCATTCTGCTATGTGTGCCACCATCCTGCTATGTACACCCCCATCCTGCTGTGTGCACCCCCATCCTGGTATGTGCTACCCCATCCTGCTCCCCCATCCTGTTATGTGCTGCCCCCATCCTGCTACCCCATCTTGCTATGTGCGCCCCATCCTGATCCCCTATCCTGTTTTGTGCATCCCCATCCTGCAACCTCATCCTGTTTTGTGCTGCCCCATGCTGTTTGTTTTGTGCTGCCCCCATCCTGCTATGTGTGCCCCCATCCTGTTATGTGCACCCCCATCCTGCGCCCCATCCTGTTTTGTGCGCCCCATCCTGTTTTGGGCTCCCTCATCCTGTTTTGTACGCCCCCATCCTGCTCCCCATTATGTTTTGTGCACCCCTATCCTGTTACTCCATTAAATTTTGTGCACCCCCATCCTGTTTTGTGCGCCTTCATCCTGCTCCCCCATCCTATTTTGTGCGCCTTCATCCTGCTCCCCCATCCTGATTGTTTTGTGCTGCCCCCCCCCGTTTGTGTTGTGCTACCCCCTTCCTGTTTGTCTTGTGTTTCCCCAACCCTGTTTGTGTTGTGCTGCTCCCATCCTGTTTGTGTTGTGCTGCCCTTATCCTGTTTGTTTTGTGCTGCCCCCATCCTGTATCACTTAAAAAAAACACTCCTACTCACCTTTCCATCGCTCCCCTGCAGCGTGTCGCATGTGTTATTTTATTAAAATGGCGCCAGAATCAGCGCCTGCATAGCGCGATATCTGGCGCCATTTTAGTGAAGACACATTTACAGAGTGTATATAGAAAATGGCGCCGGAGTTCGCGCCTGCGCATACCGCACTGTCTGGCGCCATTTTGTTGAAGACTCACTGCAAATGTGCCGCTGGAGATCGCGGTATGCATTCAGTGCCTACGCATACTGCGATCTCCGGCACCACGCTCCTCTTACTTGTCACCTATAACAGCTGAATGCGTTCTTCTGTCTGGGGCCAGACTGTGCAGGCGCATTGCGCCTGTGCAGTCTATAGATGCTTCAGACGACACATCTCCCGTTATATTATAGATGCCCAATGTAAGTCAACGGGAAACTCAAGCATTTTTCTGGAGATCACCCCCCTCCCCTCAGAGGTCTGCAGGGGGCCTACAAATTACCAAAATCGATGGGAACGGTGCTCAAATGACATGGGAACAGCATGGGGAAGACCCCTGGAAGCATCTCTGACTCCCAGGTCACTGCTGTCAACAATGTTGTCAGATTATTATGCCACTTTTACGGACTCACAATAAAACATTCAAAAACTAAACAAAAACAGATTTTCCTGGAAAAAATGTTAAGGAACATTTTTTCCTGGGTAATGATTTGTATATAAGGCAAATAAATAACCAAAAATGCTCCTCCACACCTTGGGCTATATTCACACGTAAAGTTTTTGATGCATTTTTGCACTTTTGCATTGCGTTCAACAGTGAAAAATACATTCACCAGTAAATGTAATTTTATCATTTTACTACCTTATCTGCCCATGTGGTGTATGAGACATAGAATCATAGAATCATAGAATGGTAGAGTTGGAGGGGACCTCCTGGGTCATCTGGTCCAACCCCCTGCTCAAAGCAGGATTCACTAAATCATCTCAGACAGATTTCTGTCCAGCCTCTGTTTGAAGACGTCCATTGAAGGGGAACTCACCACCTCTCGTGGCAGCCTGTTCCACTCATTAATCACCCTAACTGTCAAAAAGTTTTTTCTAATATCTAATCTGTGTCTCCTCCCATTTAGTTTCATCCCATTGCTTCTAGTCTTTCCTTGTGCAAATGAGAATAAAGATGATCCTTCTACAATGTGACAGCCCTTGACATATTTGTAGACAGCTATTAAGTCTCCTCTCAGTCTTCTTTTTTGCAAGCTAAACATTCCCAAATCCTGCAACCGTTCCTCATAGGACATGGTTTGCAGACCAGTCACCATTCTGGTCGCTCTTCTCTGAACTTGTAGTTAGTTTGTCTATGTCTTTTTTAAAATGTGGTGCCCAAAACTGTACACAGTATTCCAGATGAGGTCTGACCAAAGAGGAGTAAAGACCGATAATGACTTCACGTGATCTAGACTGTATGCTTCTGTTAATACATCCCAGAATTGTATTTGCCTTTTTTGCTGCTGCATCACACTGTTGACTCATGTTCAGTCTATGATCTATTAGTATACCTAAGTCTTTTTCACATGTGCTGTTGCTTAGCTCTATTCCTCCCATTCTGTATATGCTTTTTTCATTTTTATTGCCCAGATGTAGTACTTTGCATTTTTCCTTGTTAAAAACCATTCTGTTGGTTGCTACCCACTGCTCCAGTTTATTTAGGTCTTTTTGAATCCTCTCTCTCTCTCTTCTCTAGTATTAGCTATCCCTCCTAGCTTTGTGTCATCAGCAAATTTAATCAGTTTACCCTCAATTCCTTCATCTAAATCATTGATAAAGATGTTGAACAATACAGGTCCCAGGACGGAGCCCTGTGGTACCCCACTTGAGACATTCATCCAGCTGGATGTGAAGCCATTTACAACCACCCTTTGAGTCCGATCACTAAGCCAGTTATGAATCCACCTAACAGTTGCCTGGTCCATTGCATACTTGGTCATTTTTTCAATAAGGATGGTGTGAGATACTTTGTCAAATGCTTTGCTGAAGTCAAGATATACTATATCTACAGCATTTCCCTGATCCACCCAGTCAGTGATTCTGTCATAGAAGGAAATTAAGTTAGTCTGACATGACTTGTTAGTTACAAACCCATGCTGACTCTGGTTAATCACTTCATTCTTATCCAGGTACTTACATACATGTTGTTTAATAATTTGTTCAAAGATCTTTCCTGGTATAGAAGTCAGACTCACCGGCCTATAGTTCCCTGGGTCCACCTTCTTCCCCTTTTTGAAGATAGGAACAACATTTGCTCTTCTCCAGTCTTCTGGGACTTCTCCTGTTCTCCAAGAATTTTCAAAGATTATGGTGAGTGGTTCTAAAATTTCTTCTACGATCTCCTTCAGTTCTCTGGGGTGTAATTCATCTGGACCTGGAGACTTGAACTCATTTTTGTTAGCTAAATATTCCCTCACAATCTTTCTGTTTACAGATAACTTGGATTCCTCTATTCCTTTAAAAGGACAGTGAAGATCAGTTGATGTTACATTTTCTTTCTGAGAGAAAACAGATGCAAAATAGGAATTAAAAAGTTCGGCCTTCTCAACATCCTCTCTTACCATTTCTCCATTTTCATCCTGTAAAAATCCTATAGCATCTTTGACTTTTCTTTTACTTTTGACATACCCCCAAAATCCTTTTTTATTGCTTTTGACATCTCTTGCAAGCCTTAATTCATTGTCAGCTTTAGCTAACCTGATACGTGCCCTACAGGATCTGCAGACTGCATTATAATCTTCTTTAGATATGCCTCCCTCTTTCCATTTAATAAACATTTCTTTCTTTCTTTTTAGCATGTGCTTAAGTTCTGTGTTCATCCATCCTGGTTTCCTTAAATGCTTCCCATTCTTCCTACTTTTCGGGATTGTTAACGATTGTGCTTTGAGAATCTCATTTTTAAAAATTTCCCATCCTTCCTGGACATTTTTGTCCTTAAGGACATCCAGCCATTGGATCCCTCCTATTCTCTTTCTGAGTCTCTTAAAATCTGCCTTTCTAAAATCTAACCTTGAAGTTTGAGTCTTCACATGTCTTCCTCCTGTAGTTATCCAAAATTCTATAATAGCATGATCGCTGCCTCCTAGGGTCCCAGCCACCTTTACCTCCTCAACCATTTCCTCCCTGTTTATAAGGATTAGATCCAAAGTAGCAGATCCCCTTGTTTTCTCCCCTACCTTTTGGAAGATAAAGTTGTCAGCAAGAGAGGATAAGAATTTGCTTGACCTGTTAGTTTTACTTGAGAGAGATTCCCAACAAATGTCTGGATAGTTGAAATCTCCCATGACCACTACGTCATATTTTTTGGAGAACTTGGTCATTTGTTACATAAAGAGTTCATCCATATCTTCAGCTTGCCCAGGTGGCCTGTAGTAAATGCCTACAATGGTGTCCTTTCCGTTGTTCTCTCCTTGTATTCTTACCCAAACAGTTTCCACAGAACTCCCAGTCTCTGAAGCTTCAATCTCTGTGCAGATATACGCTTTTCTAACATACAATGCGACACCTCCTCCTCGTTTATCAAGTCTGTTTCTTGCAAGTAAGTTGTATCCTTTTAGCCTTTTATTCCAATCATGTGTATCATCCCACCAAGTTTCAGTGATTCCAATGACATCATATTCCTTTTCCTGCATTAGTAGTTCCAATTCTCCTTGTTTGTTGCCCATGCTTTGTGCATTTGTATAAAAAAATTTTAGTTTGTGATTGGTTTCTCTTCCTCCCATATTTTTATTATTTAAATTGTTTTGTCTTTGTTCTTCCTTCCCACTTCCAGTAGCAGAGATCTCAATAGTATTTGTCAGCTGTATGGCTTTTTCTGGCCTTTTGCTTCCCTTCCCACATTGTTCTAGTTTAAAGCTCTCCTGATGAGTGTAGCAAGGCGACTTCCAAATACACGTTTTCCAGTCTTCGTAAGGTGCACCCCATCTCTAGCAAGTAGTCCATCGTATAGGTAATTCATTCCGTGATCCAGAAATCCAAATCCTTGTTGACGGCACCATCGACGTAGCCAGTTGTTCACCTGTAGAATCTTATTCCACCTCATTGTTCCATGGCCATCCACTGGGAGGATGGATGAGAAGACCACCTGCGCTCCCAATTCTTTCACTTTCTTGCCTAAGTCTTCAAAGTCACTGCAGATGGTTTCCAGGTCCTTTCTTGCGGTGTCATTTGTCCCCACATGTATTAGCAGGAATGGGTAGTGATCTGTAGGTCTGAAGAGTCTTGATATCCTGTCAGACACATCTTTAATTTTTGCTCCTGGAAGACAGCACATTTCTCTTGAGGTTATGTCTGGTCTGCAGATAGCGGCCTCTGTTCCTCTTAGCAGGGAATCCCCCATGACCACCACTCTCCGTTTTTTCTTCACAACATTCTTCTTTCTCCATCCAGGAGGATTCTGAGGGCTTACAAGGTTATTCATTGCTGGCAAAGTCTTATTTTGCTGTATTTCTTCATGGTTCTCCTGCGTGAGAGCCGGGTACTGGTTCCTGAGCAGGATGGGTGCTGACTGCCTCTCGATCCTCCTGCTTCTGTGGGTCACATGCTTCCATTCCTCTGTTTCATCAGGTGCAGTTCGAATTTCTTCTCTTTCTGAATCATGAAGAGATAATTCTGCTCTGTCTAAGAACTCTTCACCTTCCTTAATGATTTTCAAGGTCAAGGTAGTTAACTTCTCTTCTAGATTTCGCAACTTTTCCTCCAACAGGGACACAAGCTTGCATTTCTGCATGTGAAGTTTGGCTTTTCCACTGGCAAGTCTGTGAACATGTAGCAGGATATGCAGCTCACCAAATGGCTCCTGGACTCTTCCATGTTCTTACTGTTAATGTTCTGAAAACAGTGAAAAAAGCTTCAAAATGCCGGCGCGCGGTTTACCGATGTACTGTTTTCAGCTCCAACAGCCAAAATCCAGTGTTCTTTGAGCTCGCGGAGACTCTTCACTTACCCCAAAATGCAGTGAGAATATGCAAATTATCTCCTCAGGACTCCTCCCCTGGTTTACCGATGTCCTCTTTTCAGCTCCAACAGCCAAAATCCAGTGTTCTTTGAGCTCGCGGAGACTCTTCACTTACCCCAAAATGCAGTGGGAATATGCAAATTATCTCCTCAGGACTCCTCCCCTGGACTCCTCAGGACTCCTCCCATGATCAGATACATCCTGTTTCATTTATAAAGAAGGGACTTTGAAAGTCACAAAGCCTATTTTTACAGGGCCATCAGGCAGCCCTTACTATTGTTAAAGGGCCAACAGTCGGCCCTCACTATTATTAGAGGGCAATCAGCCGGCTATGCTTTGTTGTTCCCATTATTAAACAGTGGGTCTCCTATACTGTTATTGCATATGCAGTGACTGCAAGGGCTGCCAAAAATTTGGATGCACCCCAATACCCCTTTGAAGAGATGTAGAGGAGGGCATCCTTAAAAAAAATGTTCCCATTATTAAGGAGTGGGTCTTCTATTGTGGTAATGCCAATGCAGTTACTGCAAGGGCTGCCAAAAAATTGGACGCACTACAATACTTCTTTGAAGAGATGTAGAGGAGGGCCTCAGTAAAAAAAATGTTCCCTTTATAAAGTTGTGGGTCTCCTATACTGTGATTGCACATGCAGTGACTGCAATGGCTACCAAATATTTGTATGCATTACAATACCCCTTTGAAGAGACATAGAGGAGGGCCTCAGTAAAAAAAAATTGTTCCCATTATAAAGGAGTGGGTCTCCTATACTGTGATTGCACATGCAGTGACTGCAATGGCTGCCAAAACTTTGAATGCACTCCACTACCCCCTTGAAGAGATGTAGAGGAGGGCCTCATTAAAAAAAATTGTTCCCACTATTAAGGAGTGGGTATCCTATAGTGGTAATGCCCATGCAGTGACTGCAAGGGCTGCCAAAAATTGGACTCACTGCAATACTCTTTGAAGAGACGTAGAGGAGGTCCTCATTAAAAAAATTGTTACATTGTTAAGCAGTATGTCTCTTATACTGGTAATGCCCATGCACTAAGTGCATGGGATGAAAAATATTTACCCCTGGGGAGTATACAGGAACATACTGTATAACATACAGAATGTTAGAGGTAGGCCTTTCAAAAAATTTCCTATGGGCATCATAAACACCCTTAAAAAAATGATGTGGGTATTTCATCACCGTGACCCTGGTGATATGGTGGTGGAGGATGAGGAGAAGGAGAAGGAGGAGGACAACAGAAAATAGACTAAATCAGGAAGCATATATGCTTGTTTGGGTGAGAAGAGGTGCATAGGAATAGACTCCCTCCCAAAAAAAAGCTACTGGATTTGACTTCATATTCCGCTGCTATTATCCGGTGGTGTTGAGGAGTCTGGCCCAATCCAGCCCTTATTTATTTTGATAAGAGTCAGCCTGTCAGGATTTTGACAGGCGGATGAGTCTATCAGTTATAATGCCCCCGGCGGCACTAAAAACCCACTCTGACAAAACGCTAGCAGCAGGGCAGGCCAGGATCTCCAAGGCGTAGAGAGTCAGTTCATGCCACGTATCTAGCTTGGATACCCAATAGTTATAAGGCACAGAGGAATCACGGAGGACGTTGGTACAGTCGGCAAGGTACTCCTTCAGCATCTTCCAAAACTTTTCCCTCTCTGTTAGAGTACCCCACGAATCAGCGCAGGGCATGTTCTGTGAAACGTGCTTGTGTAAGGTGGGGACGGTATACCAGGAGAAATAGTGGCAGCTGGGAACCAAGTACTGAGGGACAGACACCGCCATCAGGTTGTGGAAAGATTCTGTTTCCACAAGCTTAAAAGGCAACATTTCAAGTAAAAGCATTGGAGAAATGTGGGAGTTTAGTATTGTGGCCTATGGGGCATTGGCTGCGTATTTGCACGTTCATTCAAAGGACTGGGGTAAGGGACAACTGAACGCTGCACTGGGACAAGGACGTGGACGGTGATGGTTGCAAGTGTGCAATAACATGTGCAGGGTGGGGGCATCTTTGCCTACGCCATGGACAGAGGATTGGCGTGCACACACAACAGTGGAACGGGTAGTAGTGTCTCCTACAGAAAAAGTTTCTGGACTCTGTCATTCGGCCTAACTAGTCGGGTGCATTGCTGTCATGTGCCTGAGCATGCTGGTGGTGGTCAGGCTTGTAGTTTTGCTGCTCCTGCTGATGCTGGCATGGCAGTGTTGCAAATGGCCTTTTTGGGGTTCTAGACAGTCTTTAAAAAAGAGCCAGACTCTGGAAGAGCTAACAGTTGGACTGGCAACTTCCCTTGTGTTGATGTTCAGGGGAACAGTTGCCCACCTTGTATCTGTGGCCACCCCACTACTTGTTCCTGCCTGTTGTGGTGCTACAACTTCCTCTCTGGTGCTAAGAGGACGTGTGTGCCGTCTCTCTGAAGTCGACTCAATCTAAGCTACTTTCCCTGTGTCTGTCTCCCCTTGCTGTCTTTAGCTGTCATGGGGGGTCCCCCCTTCCCTATCCAGGGCCTAGTACTAGGGAAATACAGGGATAGGTTCCTGTGTGGTGATTGGTGAGGAACCAATATAGGGAAGGTAGGGGAGACAGGGTGATGGCAGGCCAGCCTAGGAGGTCTCCACTTCCCCCTTTCCCTAGTGTCTGGGCTCCCTTCCTCTCGTTCATTCGTGTCGCACTTTGTCTCTCCTACACTGTACGTGACACTCCCACTCTTTCTGTGCTGCTGTCCTCGCTAAACATGTCACCTTGCCAGGTTGGGTCAGTGAATTCATCGTCCACCACCTCGTCTTCCATGTACGCACACTGGGCCTCCTCCTGACTTGCTTGCAATTGTGTCTCATCATCATCATCCACCTCCTGCGACAGTTTCTCACCATTGCCTTCATGTGATTGTGGCTGCTCAGATATTTTGGCACCGCTACATGCGATCTCCTCTTGCCTCGGGCCATGCGAGAGGCACAAATCTATAAATGAAAAAGTGAACAGCTCTTCGGAGTGTCCAAGTGTGGGATCATTTGTCTCTGGGCACTCGGCATGGTGGGAGGAAGGAGGATCATAATGAGGAATATGTGGTCCAGACTCACGGCTACTGAGACTTTTTTTTTTTTTAAATCAAATAAATTTTTATTAAACATATTCTGATCATACAATATTTCTCAAAGCATTAAATTGTGAAAGAAAACATAACATACCCAAACATCCCTTCAATTCCCCCCCCCCCTCCCACCCATTCCGACAGCATTCCCCTCCCCTATGTTATATCTTAAGAAACAAAGACAAAAAAACTCATATTAACCAATTATGGTAGAAAACCAGAGGTGCATTATACAAATATTAGTTTATACTATATGATACATGTTTGAAATCAGTGCTCTCACATTCCCTTATATTGTATCCAAGGCTCCCATATCTTTCCAAATATATTCTGTTTCCCTCTTTTTTCATATATACCTCTTTCCATCTGTATAATGTATTCTACTTGTTTAGAATATTCTTCCCCCGAGGGGGGGTCAACTCCAGTCCAATTTCTTGCTATTACTTTCCTAGCACAGTAAAGTAGTCTAGCAATGGTTATTTTAATATTTTTATCAGCTAAGATTTCTTCCACATAGCCCAACAAGCATGTAATAGGATCACCAGAGACACCGCATCTATACGCCCCTTCAATCGTAGCAACAACCCCAGACCAAAACCTTAATAGCCTAGGGCATTCCCACATCATGTGAAATATGCCCGCCTCCCCTTTTCCACATCTTGGGCACTCTGAGTTAACCCTCAGCCCCATTTTGTGCATAATTACCGGAGACCTATAAACTCTGTGAATTACATAAATGTGTGACAGTCTTGCAGGTTCGCTCATAGAAAGCTTAGGTATATACTCCAGGATGTTTTCCCAAATATCTTCTCTTATGAATCCCACTTCCTTTTCCCATTTACTTTTAGATCTCAATGGAAACTCCAGGAGAAATGTATGCATCAAGTCTCTATACGTGCTCGAGATTACTCCCCTGGTACCCCCCTCCTAACAAATCTACTCCAGTACTAGATGTGCTTCCACTACCAGTCGTTGTTTGGTTCTTTGGGATTTAATTGCATGATTAACCTGCCCATAGTGATACCATTCTGTATTTGGCAGCAAGAATTCTTTCTGCAACTGCGAGAAAGGTTTAAGACTTTCACCCTCCATTATTTGATACATATAATTAATTCCTCTACCTGTCCATTCTCTTATATTACCAATCTTTTGTATCTCTGGGAGATTATTATTATTCCATATAGGTGTAAACTTGGTTAGTCCCCTTACTCCCCTTACCTTCTTTACTGTGTTCCAGGTTTTATGTATAAGATCTATTGTAGGCATTTTTTCCCCCAACCTATTCATGTCTCCTCCCTCCAGGCCCTCAAGTATCTGTCTTTTCCCAATGGAATACTCCAATATTCTTTTAATAGATCCGCCAGACCCGGAGCATGACCACCCTTTAAAATGCTGACTCTGAGCTGCCAGAAAATATATTTCCAGGTTTGGCGGCGCCAATCCGCCCTCATCTTTGGGTCTTTGGAGAACTTCTTGCCTTATTCTTGCCTGCTTCTTCCCCCATACCAGAGCTCTGATCATCACATTTAAGGACTTAAATCTCTATTTAGATATCCACATAGGAGCGTTATGTAAGACATACAACAACTTGGGCATCAAGATCATTTTAAAAATGTTTATTCTCCCCATCACTGTTATATGTAGTTTAGTCCATATATCTATTTTAGTTTTCACGTTTTGAAGTAATGGTGATAAATCGATATTAAGGTAGTCTGTTACTGGTAAAGATACTTGTATTCCCAAATATTTAAATACTTTTTTACACTGCAAGTTATTGGCTTCCTTTTCTCTATCTGTCCATTCTACCTCTCGATCCACTTTAAACAAAACTGATTTGGACCAGTTAATCTTCAGCCCCGATATCGCCCTGAACCTCTCAATTATCTGCATGGCACAACTCAATGACTCACATGGATCACCTAAAACAATAAAAGATTGTCCGCATACAGAGCAATTTTTTCCTCTAATATTCCATACTTGAACCCTTGGACCTCCTTTGTTTCCCTGATGACTGCAGCCAAAGGTTCGATTGCTATAGCAAAGAGGAGCGGTGACAGTGGGCACCCCTGTCTGGTTCCCCTATTCAAATGGAACGAAGGGGATATCGCTCCGTTAACTCTAATCTTAGCAGTAGGTTGGGAATACAACAATTGAACCCACTCGATAAACCTTGGTCCAAAACCGAATTTTTGCATGACTCTCCACAAATATTCCCATTGTACACTATCGAACGCCTTTTGGGCATCCAGTGAGGCGATTACTCTACGACCTGGGTTATCAGTCTGTAATTGGAGATTAAGATACAATCTTCTTATATTAACCGCACTAGATCTATTGGGCTTGAATCCCGACTGATCCGGATGTATCAAGGAGGAAATGATCCCAGTCAACCTATTAGCCAGGACTTTGGCCATGATTTTAACATCAGTTGTCAGTAAAGAGATTGGTCTATATGATTCAGGTATTCTAGGGTCCTTCCCCTCCTTAGGAATCACCACTATCACCGCCTCCCTCATAGAAGCAGGCAGCAATCCTCCCTCATTGGCCTCTTCAAATACTTTCAATAGTTTAGGCAACAAAAGTTCTGCAAATTGTTTATATACTTCTGACGGTAGCCCATCCATACCCGGGGCCTTCTCATTACTCATGCCATGCAGAGCAATCTCCATCTCCTCCACAGTAATGGAGGAATCCAACCTCTCTCTGCTCTCATTGTTTAGCTTAGGGAGCGACACTAAATCAACAAAATTATCTATCTCCTCAAATGCCACTATCCCTTCCGAGGAGTAAAGTTTTTTTTATAAAAGTCTCTAAAGATTTTCAGTATCCCCTCCAGTTCTGTAACAACCCTCCCCTTATCATTTACCATTTCATGGATAAATGAACTACTCCTTTGTGCCGATGCTATAACTGATAATAGATGTCCCACCTTCTCCCCCTCAGCATAGAAACTGGCTTTCCGGAACGCCTGTATTTTTGCCATTTTATCTATTAAAATCTTATTTATCTTAACCTGCGCATTCCTAAGGTCACGCTGGGTTTCAGGTGTATTATTATTTACTAGATGGTGGCCCGATTCTAACGCATCGGGTATTCTAGAATATATATGCGGCCGACCGGGCGCAATTAGCAGAGCGGTGTTTAAATTTGTCGCCAAAATCGCTGATTGGTCGCAGCCGGCAACCGCGACCAATTAGCAAAGCGGTGTTTAAATTTGGCGGCAATATCGGTGATTGGTCGCGGGCTGATCTGACAGTTCCATGTGCAGATGTTACATAAAGATTTAGCATTAATATCAATCCATTCTGTGGCCTCCTCTGGCTTTACGAAAAAGAAAACTTTATCCATAGCTACCACTCGCAGTTTGGCAGGGAACAACATTGAGTACGTTGCACCCAGTTCTCTTAGACGTCTTTTAACTCCTCCAAATTGCATTCGCTGCTTCTGGACAGCTACCGAATAATCAGGGTATATGCAAATCCGTTGGCCATTTATTGTAATCTCATCACACTCCCTTGCTTTGCGAATAATGATGTCTCTGTCCCTATAGTGGAGTAGCTTTGCAATCATAACACGCGGTCCTTTGCCCGGGGGTTGAGGCTACATTAATACTCTGTGTGCACGCTCCACCGCGTAAAATTTAGTGAGAGAGTCCACTCCAATCTTCTCTCTCAGCCATTTCTCAACAAAATCAGTGGGCTCTCTTCCTTCAGACTTTTCTGGAAGTCCAACTATCCTAATATTTCTTCTGGAGCGGTTCTCCAGATCATCATTTTTGGCCATAACTTCAGAAATTTGTTGTTTAAACTGTTTTTCAGACTTTGTGAGTTTATTAATCCGATCCTCAGTCTCTCCCACTCTGGTTTCCACCTCACCAGTCCTGGTATTAACCTTTTGCATATCTTTTTTAATGATAGCCACTTCAGATTGTACACCCAGGACTTGCTGTGTTAATGTAGTTAGTGCCTGTTTACAGAAAGACACCACAGCAAACACATCCTTGATAGTGGGGTTCTCCAGTATATCACACTCCTCCTGTGTTGTCGCAGACATCATCTCCCCAACAGTATAATTACTCCCTGGGGACATTCCTCCTTCTCCCTCAGTCAGTGGCGCCATCACTTCTTCCCCGTCCACCTCCTCCCCTCTATCCGACTCCTGCTGATCGGTGCACTCCACATTGCGGGCATATCTCTCCAGCTTCGCCGCTACACTCATGCGGCGTTGGCAGGCTGCGCTAGCTTTGGCCGCCTCCTCCCTCTTCTCAGCGCCATCTTGGAAGCTGCTTCCTTCTCCCCAGACCGCATCTTTCTGTCTCCGGCATGTCATACCAGCTCACCTCCACACGCCGCTGTGTTAATGTAGTTAGTGCCTGTTTACAGAAAGACACCACAGCAAACACATCCTTGATAGTGGGGTTCTCCAGTATATCACACTCCTCCTGTGTTGTCGCAGACATCATCTCCCCAACAGTATAATTACTCCCTGGGGACATTCCTCCTTCTCCCTCAGTCAGTGGCGCCATCACTTCTTCCCCGTCCACCTCCTCCCCTCTATCCGACTCCTGCTGATCGGTGCACTCCACATTGCGGGCATATCTCTCCAGCTTCGCCGCTACACTCATGCGGCGTTGGCAGGCTGCGCTAGCTTTGGCCGCCTCCTCCCTCTTCTCAGCGCCATCTTGGAAGCTGCTTCCTTCTCCCCAGACCGCATCTTTCTGTCTCCGGCATGTCATACCAGCTCACCTCCACACGCCGCAGCCCTCCCGATGATCCGCAGCACTTCCCACACCTTCCGGTCGGCTGAGGCTGGCGGTGGCGGCCGGAACGGATCTCCTAATTGACTAGGCACCGCCGGGAGAGCGCGAAAACACGTCCACTCACATTGCCTACCTGGCTCCGCCCCCCACGGCTACTGAGACTTCACCATGTGGAAGACAGGGTTGTGGTGGTGGTGGCAAACTGACTGGAAGCATTATCTGCTATCCAACCAACAACCTTTTCACACTGCTCTGGCTTCAAGAGTGGTGTTCTGTGGCCCCTAGTAATTGGGACAGGAAGGTAGTTCGACATGGTGTGGGTGTTTGTTGTGCTCCCTCAGCAGACACAGTTTCATCTTGCCCATGGTCTTGGCCTCACCATCACCATCACGTCCACTCCCCCGTCCCTTGCCACGCACCTTGCTAATTTTAAATGGAGTATATTTGGCACGCTCCACAAAATGACTGTATTATTACTGCAGTAATATGGGATTACGCATGATGACCACGGTTTTAGGCAGTGGCCTTGTAGTGTGGTATTGGTCCGCGACCAAGTGTGAGTAGGTTCAACAACACACAGCTGGCAGACTTGAAATGGAGTGTAACATTTGGCAAACTCTAAAAAATTTCACGATTATTACAGCAGTGATATCGGATCATGTCTGATGATGGGCAAGTTTCTCTGCTTCCACAATTTTTGGATGTATTTTGCTAACAAGCAAATGGAGCAGTAAAAATGGTGCACTATATTGCTTTTAAAACAAATAATCAAGATTGTGAGCAAAACAAAAAATTAGCCCTGATATCTAGGGCTATGGATATCTGTAACAGCAGCAGACAGCATGTGCAATGGACCCTATTCTGCTGTATACACTGTCCACAAACTCTGCCTGCCTAACTCCTGCTGTCATCCGGATTAATATATGCAGCTTGATTAGTCCTTAGAAGGACTGTTAGGTCAGATGGATATATATCTTGCTGTGGAATACCTAATACTTCACTAATAATCTGCCATTTCTCTCCCTCACTCATCAGTATCTCTCCCTAATCTGCCTGTTTCAGGGGTAGACTGTGACGAGCATAGGGTCCCGGGTCTTATATAGACCTGATGACGCTATGTGGCCAATCAATCACTGTAATGCCACAACCAACATGGCTATGGCATTACAGTGAGTGGCAGGCAATCCCCACATGTTTATTTGCTGTGTAAAGAGCGCCAAACATGCGGGGCGGGGACCCGAGCTCCCTCCTGAGCGTCCCGGAAATACTCGCCGAGCGCCAAGCATCTCCAACAGTGAGATGCTCAGGTAGTTGACTATCGAGCAATTGTGAGCGTGATAAATTGTAGTAATAAAATTTTAAATTTCTCCAATTTCAAGCAGTGTCATATTTGTAATAAAAATTCTCATGTTGGGAAGTGGGTATACGGGTGTAGAATGGGCTAATGTGATGCAAATGCCAGGGAGGGATTTCATTACCAGTCCAGGCCTGGTCTCTAAGTAAAGATACTTCTTAGCACTTGAATCCGGATTTCTTCTAAATACGTAATTATGTTTTTTAATGTGTATAACAGATATTAATAATTTATCTTAGATCATAAAAATATCCTTTTGCATTCCAGCATCTGGTACTGATGCTCAGTCTATGGTGCTGTTGCCTTAACTGTTGCTAGGCAACTTCCTTATAAGGTGAAATGCCCCTTTAAGATTCCATCACAAGATTCCATCATGTCATCACTGCTATTATGACATCATAATTCACTACCACTACTTATACAAGTGTTTATAGGCCCCCTGTCACAGTGATACCCCGGTGTCATTGTTTTCAGTGTTTAGCTATTTACTAGTGATATACTGATTGCGCTTGGATTTGATTGAAATGTCTGGAATTCTTCCAGACAAATTTCAGGAGTTGGCACTACTCCAGGGGATTCTTACCACCTATACCCCTGACATTGTGCTACCACTACCCGATGGCGTCCTCAGCTTCACTTACCGGCTGGTTATGGAGTTGGTAAGGGACTGCCTGACCAAATATCACCAAGGTCGCATTACATTTGAATATCTTGAGCATTTACAGCAGAACATCAAGACATTAGTAGAACAGGTAAATAGCAGACAATCTGCACAATTTATTATTATTATTGTTGTTATTATTATTAGCAGGATCAAATGTTATTGTTATTATTATTATTGTTATCATTACTATTAGTATAAAGAGGCTTAGATGGTCACCCCTATATAGTAGTATGATTAATAGTAATACTATTTAGATTTTCTCCTATGTCAGGCAGGGTTATATTTGTAACAGAGATCCCCAGTGGGTGTAAAAGTGTAGCTTGGGCCGGATTGATACAAATGCCAGGGCTTGATTTCATTCCCAGTCCAGCCCTGATATCTTAGAAAAGATACTTCTTTTAGAACCTGAATCTAGATTTCTCAGAAATATCATAAATACGTAATTATGATTTTTACTGTGTATAGTAGATATTAATAATTTACCTTAGAGCATAAAAATACCCTCACTGATCAGAAGAGAAAAGTACCCATAGCTCTTTCTTAAATTCCAGCATCTGGTTCTAATACTTAGAATATGGAGTTGTCACCTTAACTATTGCTAGGCAACGTTCTTTTAAGTTGAGATACTCTGTTAAGATTCCATCACAACATTCCATCACGGCATCACTGCTATTATGACATCATATTTCACCACCACTGCTTATACAAGTGTATATAGCCCTAGTGTAACAGCGATACCCCCGTGTATCTAATATTGTATTTAATAATTGTGTATTTAATAATAATTGAATACAAGTTTATTTAAAGGGAACCTGTCAGGTCCCCCATGCCCTGTAAACCTGCAGTATTCAGCCATGTGTGATAAAAACCCCTCCCTAACCAGCTCTGTGTAGCATAATTCGGGTAAATTAATTATTTAAAAAAAGTATTTATAACCTCCACTTTCCCTATGCTAATGAGGGTTTTGACTAGCTGATGGAGCGTTAGTTCCCCAGTCTAGTCAGCTCTCTTCTATGATATCCCTTTGGACGTGATAACATAATTTGCACGAGCATGGAAGAGGGGTGACTAGTCTGGGGAACTAACGCGCCATCAACTAGTCAAAACCCTCATTAGCATAGGGAAAGCAGAGCTTATAAATGTTTTTAAAAGAATTTATTTAACCGAATTTATGTTACATGACGCTAGTTAGGGAAGGGGGTTCTATCACACATGGCTGAATACGGTGGGTTTACAGGGCATGGGGTATCTGATAGGTTTCTATACCAAATATCCAGCTATGTAGTAATTATAGCTGCAGATAGGAGCAAAATGGTGACATAAATGGCCTCCTAGATTCTGCACTTTCCCTCATTATTTTCCTTTTCTATATATTTGCATTTTGATAGGCTGAAGAAAAATCCCAAAGTGGAGAATTGGCCTTTTTTAAACAACTGGCCCAAAATGTCCTGTGTATACTGAAGAGTCCGGCCCGCTCACCGGAGCACCTGGTAAGGATCCATCGTCTTCTAAATCACATGTCCTTGTTGTCTGATCTTCTCCAGATTACCAGTCATATAGCAGAAGGTCAGATTTATGATGTTAGAGGCCTCCCTGTCATCTCCAGCCAGGCACAGGATATTATGACAGCCTGTTCCTGTGGCTCCATCATCTGTGATGACAGTCTGTACTCAGCGATACGGAGTTTGTATTCTGTATCTGTTTTGCCCGATCATCACAATTTTCTTCTGGTAAATGCTGCTGTTCTGATAATAGAAGTTATTAGAGAACAGTTGTAGATACAAGTCCCTTATTTATTAATGTGGATTTACTAGATGGGGCGGCTGTGAATAGTCCCCTCAATATTGAAATTATCCAGTAAATCCAGGTTTAGTCCTTCCTGCCTTATGTATACAGTAATTTAGTATTTGTGAAATGTTATACTAATTGTACATATTCTAACCATCAGGAAACATCAGAAGGTGACTCCGAAGAGGGGCAAAACGTGAATATGCCTGACTTTAATATTAGTCAGCTAGAGGTAGAAAATGATCTGATGGAAGGTAAGCCGATCATCTAATATTTTACATTCAAATATCGAGATATTATAGAGAACCACAGAGAATATGTAGATTTATTCTTTATCCTCTGTATAGACTATAATGGAGAGGGCTCATGGAATTCTGCTTCTCTCCTCTGTGCTCTTCTCAGCTCCAAAATGTACAAGGTGGCTCATAGTTCCCCAATTATGTAATTGTTCAAGAATTAATCAGATCCTGAACAGTCGCACATTTATGGTGCAGTATATCTATCTATGGATATGCCATACATGTATACAGTATGTACAGAATACCATAGACCTAGTTTTATATCATTTACAGAGGTCTTGTCATTTCCTTCATTATATGGATGTGTTGTATATTAAGTACTGATACAGACTGATAAATGACATCTCTTCATTATTTTAGAAATAACTGTGCCGGCAATTACTGATGGAAAATGTGAGACACCAGAGATCCACGAATCTGCCAGTGTAAGTATCAGAGAAGTCTGTATATCATCAGATAACGGGAAATGAATTACACATATAATATTACACCCCAGATGACAATGGGATATCTCTGCTCTTAGGCAGATCAGACCTATTGTGTGTGATGTTATTATTCCTGCTGTCTCCTTTGTGTTGTCCCTTATCCTCCCCTGCCATATGCATATATATATATATATATATATATATATATATGTATATATATATATATATATATATATATATATATATGTATGCATGAAGGGTTTCCCCTTATAATATAATAGTGTCTGCAGAGGGTCAGACTTGCATCACGTCTTCTACATGTGCTGCACTGTAATCAGCAGGGACATAATATAGAAGGGAGACGTTCCTGCATCTGGAGCTTCTATGTCTTAACATAATTTCTTATTATTTCTAGGCCTTGAACGGATCATTGAATGTGGGGAGAAATCCTTGCAAGACTGACTACAAACCGATCAAACTGATCAGCAGTGGAGCTTTTGGGTGAGCCTATGGTTTGGGATAATATACATTTCCTAGGGCTCCTTATGGCGATGCCTCAGTCTCTGTGCCCTGCCAGTACAATGTTACCACAGAGAAATTATACGAGTCCACATCACTGTCCACTAGAATTGAGCGGATCTGGCAAAATTCAAATTCGTCTGATCACGCAGACTTTCATCCGATTTATGGAGAAGTTATTCTATGCAAATGTATTATTCCTTATTACGCTCTGGATCTCTCCTGACCCCAGAGCCTAATAAATGTAAAAAATGAAATATACACTTACTTACCTTACCACTCAACTCTCCAATCCCTTCACTCCTCACCGTCACTTGTCCAATTCTCACCGCATCATCAGAACACCGCAGCTCAGTCTAGGCCAGAACTTCTGGCTTTGAGGAGGTCCAGGAGGGTTCTATACAAGCACATGAAGGGTCACAGCGTCATGATGTGATCCTTCATGCACTTGCACAGAATTCTCCAGGACATCTTCGATGCTGAATGATCCAACCAAGCCTGAGAGACGTTTGGATGTCAGCACTTACAGAAGAGATTTGAGGATGCAGCAAAGTCCAGTCGGTTGAGTTGGAAGGACTGGAGAGATGAGTGTAAGAATTTGTTTATTTTTTAACATTTTGATGGTCTTTTAAGGTTTAGAAAATAGTGGCCAACGCCTGCCATTTTGCTCATTGCGTGAGGAAGCAAATTACAAAAAGAAAATCGCCATTTTGGTGAATGCGGATCTTTGTAAAATTTAAGTAGAATTCTATTCCACTCAAATTTATTTGCTCATCTCTACAATCCACGTCTAATTGTCACTATTCAGGTCATTCAGGATGTGGCATGGATGAGGATCTCCCATAGATGATCATTTATGTAATGTTATTTCATGGATTTCTAGTGTTGGCCGTACATCTAGTATTAACCATTAGTACAGGAGATCATTTGAAGATGTCTATAAACAGAACGTTAGTAAGAATTCATTATAAATCATGGATTTTTCTCCTCTCCAGGACCATCCACTTAGTGCGCCACAAAGACACAAACCAGACATTCGCTATGAAGAAACTGGACAAGCGGAACTTGAGAGATCCAATAAGCCTGGAACGTGCCTTTCTAGAGAGGGACATCCTAACATTCTCTGATTGTCCCTTTGTGGCCTCCATGTTCTGCTCCTTTCCAACTACCCATCATCTGTGTATGGTCATGGAGTATGTAGCAGGTAGGTCATATCTATCATATCTATATCCAGCCCGGATCTGCTTATCTCTAGCACCTATCTGTTACCAAGATGCCCGAAAAATTATTATCTCTGTGAAGTCTCCGGCGTACGTCCTCACTGAGCGTGGCAGAAATCTCTACTATGGCTAAAAGGAGGATTTGACTCTATTATAAGAGTTTGTATAGATGAGCATTTCATAGAGAAAGTAATAAGAGGCTTGTAGATGAAGCCCGGCTCTGCCTTTCTGTATAGGGTCACTCTGCAGTATATAGTATACGCTCTACATTATACAGTATATAAAGCAAAACCACAAATGTGCAAAAGCTGCAAAACAAGTGCAATGAAACAATGTCCAATATAAAAACATGAATCTGTATTAGTCACATGGAATCCATAGTTAAAAATAAGAAGGTAACTCCTACAACAAAGGGACACTACTACGGCCAAAAAGTATAAGCTATACTATGTATCTTACAATTAATAAGCTAAATAAATATATAATTCATAGAGGTGTCAGCAATCTGTCAGCATGGTATAATAGAATCTTGTTGATGTTAATATCTAACCATGAGAGGAGAGTGGATAGCTATATGTAAGAAAAAAAGCGCATAGTTGTACTTACACTATATGGTGAATAGACACCGCTTCAACACAGACGGCTGCAGACTATTATAACACTGCAGACTATTATAACACTGCAGACTATGCTAAAAAATACATCACTGATCAGACAAATTCATGGGCAGAATATAGTAAATACTGGTACTCCAATTAACAATTGTGAAGTTCCTCTGTGATCCCTCCTAGAAATGTCGGAATAAGGCTGAATTCATACGTTTGTGTGTCACGGTCTGAGTACAGACCATTATTCACAGACCGGCCATTGGTCTCCTGACCTGAACTTTACATATTTGCTTATGCGCTTGTTAATTTCGGGTCAATATACCGGCTGCCAGTCCCTGGATGATGGTTGGACTCAGACCGTGACACACAGATGTGTGAATTCAGCCTTAATGTTATAAATTGTCAGTATAATTCGAGTGTACCAGCAGTCTGTCCGTGTCCCATTATTTCTCACAATATCAGACTGTGTAAGAACACATCTCATTGAAAAGGGGAAAGGTAAAAACCAGTCGTCAGCCGGGACAGCCGGGCAGTCAGTGCGGTGGCTGGTACCTTCAGAATGCTATTAACCTGCAGATTAAACCCATTGTAACAAACCCTCTCCTGTCATATTTTCTTTCTTCTGTAGGAGGAGACTGTGACACTCTCTTGAAACACTGTGGGCGTTTACCTGTCCCCTTGGCTCGTATGTACATCGCAGAAACAGTTTTAGCTGTTGAATACCTGCATAGCTACGGTGTAATGCACAGAGACCTGAAGCCTTCAAAGTAAGTGATCCTTGATGTACAGTAAATACAAAAAAGTCAGAAATTGTCATAAAGTCTATGGGTTATTATTTGGGGCTTATACCATCCTTTTTTTCACAGTCTCCTGGTAACATCAACCGGTCATATTAAAGTCACCGATTTTGGGCTGTCCAAACTCTGCCTCATGAGACCAACATCAAACATCTACAAGGCTCCAACTGAGGACATCACCAGAGAGTTCTGTGATAATGAGGTAGGCACCAACTTTTTCTTTACTGATCTCATATATTTCTCCTTCTCTGATATTTTCTCATTTAGAAAACATTTCCACTAATGCTATTGGTCACAATTATTTTCACTGATCATCATCTCATTCCTCTGTTGGTTTCCAGACTTGTGGCACCTATAGTTACACAGCTCCAGAAGTGCTTTTACAGGAAGGCTATGGAAGGCCAGCTGACTGGTGGTCAATTGGAATCATCCTACATAAATTTCTTGTAGGACGTGTACCATTTCGTGGGCGTTCCCAATACGAGACTTTGAGCCGTATTTTATGGGGTAAGTAAAAATATCTGAATGATATGTGATGTCATTGTTTTTTGATTAGGTTGGTTCTGTGGATTAGTTACTTGTGTTAAGGCAAAAGATTTTATTTTTAATAAAGTAAATGAAGAGGTTTCATTTTCTGTAATATTTGCTTTTTATATAACAGATGACATAACTTGGAAATTTAATAATTCTGCTCCTTCACCCGATGCTCAAGATATCATCACTGAGCTGCTCAGAAAAGATCCAGCATATAGACTTGGGACAGGTAATGTATATAAAAGTATTAATAATAACTTATTACACCTCTGTGACAAGAAAAATTATTACATCCATGAGGATCAGCACTGAAGTGCTCTACTCTACCAGCTTGTGCATTCTCCATTCTTCATGCTATGACTTTCACTATATTCCCTTAACTTTGGCTCTGTTACATCTTCAGTTCAGCTTAACATAAAATGTACAGATATGGAACCATCTCCCTGACAATGTCTGTATATCTTTCTATTGTCTTTTATTTTCTAGGAGGAGCAAATGAGATCAAGATGCATCCATTTCTGGAAAACTTGGACTTTAACAATCTTCTAAGTAAGAAGCCACAGTTCATTCCTCATATTAAGTCAGATGAGGACACCCGCTACTTTGACAGTAAGTAGAATGAGACGTTATCTTCAGAAAGCTGCTGTTTGTCTTGTCTTTCATTTTATGCGACAATCAGTCTCCATAATTATTATAACCTGGTGACTGTCTGTAACTAGTAATCTCTAATAACACTTGTACTTTGCAGCTCGACGTAGCAGATACCAACATAGTGATTTAGATGAGGAAGACTCAAGTGAGGACAATGACTGGCCAGAAATCCAAAAGTTTCTATCATCTTCTCATAGGCTTTCTAAAGTAAGTATGTGACCCAAAAGATCAATAAAACCTATAACTAAGATAAAGTTTAGAACTATACATATATTTTATTTTTCTCCATGCTTTAGCTCTGTTCCATCAATACCAAAATGATGAACAATGAAGAACCCAAGTCACCTCCAGGGTATTCCCCAGAAAACGCAAAACATTCAGACATGTGAGTAAATTACTATTATGGGGTTCAAGTCAGATGTATGTTCAGAACACCAAATGCAAGACAAATGTAACTCAATACTAAATCCAGGATCCATGACCCCTTGATTGCTCATCACCGTGGTTCTGGCTTGTGAGAATGCTGGTGATAAAAGGTGATCATTGAGACCAGCCATTCATTTCCAGATCATTACAGGCTAACATTACTAGTGATTCTCCATTCTTGCCGGGAGTCCTGAGCATTGCATCCCCTCCATGTTATCCAAACGTCCTAACAGGCCTTGCACACAGATGTTCTTCCCTTTTGTATTGTTTTCACTTGTAATTTATATTTTTCTCTTCTACCAAACAGGCAGAAAGAATCTTCCTCTCCTGAATCTGATGGTGACAAGCAGCGTTTCACTGCCAAAGACAGCCAGTCATCCCCATTGTCAGGTATGTACAGGTCTATTGGCCATCCTATTACAGCCTCAGATCAAAAAGTGTAATGTGAACGTGCACATAAAGGCTCAGAAAATTACTACCTATAAAACAAAGTACAGTCCAGCACTTCATTGTGTAAAAAACTCACTCTTTTATATAATGCATTAAGTTATAAGGAGCCATTCAGTCTTCTGCCAAACTGATATTGAATACTGTACCCATGGCTCCATATGAGCCTATACTGATCCTCCTTATGTCCTTAATGTTACACTGATTATAAGGCAACACTGTGGCATCCTGCAAGTAATGTGATGGTAATAAGGCGTCTGTTATTTTTGCACCATAATAGAAAGAATATGTCATATCGTATACATAACATAATCTAAGGGTCTGAGAAATAGATTGCCTTGTGATCTGATTAATATAAAAACTGACAACACATATCAGGTTTTATATTAATCAGTTCACAGGGCAATCTATTTCTCAGACCCTCAGATTATGTTATGTATATATGACATATTCTCTCTATTATGGTGCAATAATAAATTACGAGGCCTACAGGATACAAGAATAAGATACCTCTATAAAGATACAAAGCTAATCTTTTAGGTGTTTATAATCTACATCTTTTTCTTGATTCTTGATTAGAACTTCCAGTTCAGGGGAGAAGAAAATCTGCATTGAGAAAACAACAAGAAGCAGAAAAAGTAGAAGAGGGGAGAAGTAGAAGAGGTAAGTGTGACCACAAGCTCCATGTTGTGTGATGTCAGTCAGTGAGAAGAAGTCATGTGGAGCAGATGTTCTCTGTCAGTGGTGGGATTGTCACCTGCACAATGACTGACAATGACCCCGCACCTCTGTAAGGATAAGACTCCTCTACCGTCCTGCCACAGTGACACCACCGTAGTATCCTCTAATATGGAGTGCCATTACTTACATTAGTTATGTCTCCTCTCATAGGTTCTATCTTCCGTCGGCTGATATCATCCTGCCGGCGAGGATTATCCAGGGCTGCTCATTCCATCAGAGAAAGCTGTATATTTGCAGCCTGTCAGCGGGGCAGCATAAACATCTCGAGAGCAGAAAGACCCCACGTCTAGCACCCTGAAGAGGGTGCAGCATGTCCACCATCAAAGCTGCACCTCTATGGAAGGATTTGTACCATCTGCCTGTGGCCTTCTGACCAGCAAGGAACATCTGCAGAAGAAGAAGGCCCCTCCAAAAACATCTCATCATTCTTCCATGATATTCTTAATTAAAAAAAAAATCAAATTGAATAATGTTCATTTGTATTTAATGGAATATTACTGACATTCATGGCATATCAGTACGATACGTTATATATGTCTAGTGCGAGGGGTTACAAACAGGAGAATATCCGTTTCATGTCTTAGATTTACCCTATAAACCTTGGCCAAAAGTGGAGGAGAGGACGAGTGATCCTGTTACATCTATGAATGACAGTCAATCCAAGGAAAAACATGTTCTGATCCCTAGATTTTCAAGACACTTGAACCCTTATACCTAAATGTGGCTTTACTTAAGTGTTATCCATAGGAAGCTGTGACGCCTCTACTCGAAAGCCCTTTTCTTTACCCTGGGAGATGGGGGACTCAGAGTTGGGTCCCATGATGGAGAGATGGGGTGCAGCCGTGGCCCGGACCCGACCCATGCTCAGGGCCGTCACAATTAAAAGGATGGTGTGGGCTTATCCGGGTTGAGTGGCTGATTCCGACTACGCCACCTGTGGCACCTGGTGAAGGCCACCAGCAGTCCGCTGAGGCATGGTGTTATGGCGGCCCAAAGTTATTACTACTCCCCACAGGCGGAGCAAGGCCTCAGGGCAGAGAGACAGGATGACAGGGGTAGTAGTAGAGGAGTACGGGTGCCGCGTCGTGCGGTGTAGCGCAGAATAAACAGTCCGGAGGCCGTAGGGGTGAACTTCCAAGGCTTTACTCACATTAGAGATGGCAGAAGGAAGGTGACTCCCTGCTCCCCGCGGAGTCCTGCGGTCACCAGGGACGGGGGTCCTACTACCTCCGAGCAAGTCCAGCATTCAATCAGGACCCCGCACCAGAGTGTTCCTGAACTACAGACCGTATCCTTTCCTGTCTGTGTGTGTAGATAGGCCGGGTCTCCCTCTGAACTCCTCTCAGAAAAAGGGCACGGGTGGCAGCTCCGCTCCTTCCGATACCCGGTGGGATCCTGACCAGGACATGGAGTAGCAAGGTTGGGTGTCGGGGGCCGGTACCCCTCTTGCAGCCGGACTCCCACTGAATATATTAGGTTGGCGAGGACAGGTGGCGTATACCGCTCCGTCTGCATCCTCCCTGGGATCCATTTGCTGTGGAGCTACAGGTCCACACAGGATCCACTTTCAGGGTAGGAGATCACAGTACATGACAGCCAGGCAAGATGACTAACCAGGACCGTCAAAGACCGGACTACCAGGACCAGCGAAAGACTAGATTCCCAGGTCCAGCGAAAAGACCACGAACCAAGATGGCTTTTTATTAAATATGAATTTTAAGATGTCACTAAATTGTAAGTCCTCCACCCTCACCCACTAACTGGTTCCCCTAACTCTTGGTTCACCAGTATCCCTGTAACCAGGAGGGCAGCACCTAGTGCATACTAGCCCCCTCTGGTGGAGAAATATGGTGTTGGATGCTAAGGTTGGGTCCCGACCATGACACTGTTCTTACCTCAGAGGAGGGACACTACACTCCATTAAAGAAGTGCAGCATCCCTGTGGCGGTCGAACCCTCAGGGGCGCCACAAAGCAGTTCCTGTGCTGTACATCCTGGGGTTCGCAGCAGCCACATTCCCCATATCCACCTAATAAGACATACTGTACTCCAGTCATATGAATTCACTTCTGGGAAAAAGCCTTTAAACTAGGGCTGTGGGGTCAGTAAGCCAAACTTCCATCTATAATAATTACGAATAAAAAATGTACTGCAACAAATAAGAGTAAATATTCAGCAATTTATACATGAAAATAATTTATATTATACAATATTAACAATATAGACGTTTTTACATTTTTCTTCATGCAGCTGGAATCGGTACCTTCTTCTGATACTAACTCCACAGTCCAGCTTTTTATTCTTTCCTGCTCCCCAACATTAAAATTACAGCATTTATGATGAGTTTACCTACGATAAAAATTACAGACCTCTCCATGCTCTGTAGGTGGGAAAACTTGCAAAATCATCAGTGTATCAAATACTTATTTTCCCCACTGTATATATTTTATTTTATAGGCATCCTCTGCATAAAAATAAAAAATCATACTCACACGTATTACTCCAAGACAGTATAGTCCTCCATACAGTATTATGGGCACCACATAGTCCTCCATACAGTATTATGAACCCCATATAAGGCTCCATATAGTATAATGGACCCTATATAATGCTCTATACAGAATAATGGGCCCCATATATTGCTCCGTACAGTATTATGGGCCCCCATATATTGCTCCATACAGAATAATGGACCCATATAATGCTCCAGATGGAATACTGGCCCCCATATAATGCTCCAAACAGAATGCTGGCCCCCCATAATGCTTCATACAGAATAATGGACCCCATATAATGCTCTTTACAGAATAATGGGCCCCGTATATTGCTCTGTACAGTATTATGGGCCCCATATATTGCTCCATACAGAGTCTGTATCAGGAGTGTAGCAGGCAGAGTCTGTATCAGATGTACAGCAGGCAGAGTCTGTATCAGGAGTGCAGCAGGCAGAGTCTGTATCAGAATGCAGCAGGTGTTGAGGGAGGGCAATAACCCTTCACGGTTGACCAAGTGAGTGTCAAATTATTATGTTGATTGCAATCCCCAGAAAACAAAACGGAAACAATGTTCAGTATTGGGAGGATTCAAAGAATCTCTGATCCCGTTTATTTTGCTTAGCATTTTATATTGTTTTGAATATTTTACTACAGTACTATAGGCTAACCAATGTTAGTACAATTATTACGGAAACACATATTTGGTCATATTATCATCGTTAGTTCGAAGCACTATGGAAATTGTTCAAGGTCAATCTGGGCCTAAACTAGTTAGATAACAGGAGCGGAGTGTCTGACAAAATATAAAATGTTCTTGTGAGAAAAAGTTAGTGTGGGAAAGTTCCATGGGAAGAGAAAGAAAGAAGTATGTTATGCAATGAGTGATAATAACATGATTTTAAAGCAAGCAGACAAAATGTAGTTGCTCTAGCATGAGTATCAATATGTCCTTTTCATTCCCCCCTAAAAATTATGTTATTATCAACAACAGAGGTGCTATCCCAGGGTCATGCTTTGAGCCTGAGTTACATTGGTCTTCACTCACTTAGTGCCCTTGTTACCAATCGAGGCTGTCGCGGCATGTCCATCCCCCCTTGTTTGTTGACATAATCATAAAGCTCTGATCTTCAGACGTGAGGTTGGTCGGGGCATGCGGGGAAAGGTCATCTAAAGGTCATCATTCCCTTGTCGTTCAGGTCCTCAATGCTGGTTACATCTGGGAGGTCCGTGTACAGTAGCACTGGATGTCGGTTTACAGCGTTCTCCTTGCTCTCTGATGACTGGCAGGTTTTCTTCATGCAAAATGGGATACAATAAAAGACTAGTTTTAGTAAGACATATATTAACAAGATGCAAGCAGCAATATGCAACACTCCTTGTAATATTCCAGAAATCCACCCACCAATCCCTTTAAACCAATTAGCAGGATTTAAAAAGGAAAATGTATCAGACCACCAATGGTCTTTGGTCAATTCGTTATGTTTGTTATATTCTTCCCTGAGTTTCCTAATGTCTTCCATTTTAGTCTTTAACCGTATGGTAGAGTCGGGGTCAATATAGTGACAACAGGCTGGGCCTATAACCTGACACATCCCTCCTTGAGCTGCTGTCTAATAGTCCAGCACTAAAGTATGTTGATTGGCCACTATAATAAGTTGATTCTGCACTGCAACAGTAGTATTAATTACTTCCAAAATATTCCAAATCTGATCATCTAAGTAATCAGTGACTTCCACTAATTTGTCCCACATTTGTGTTACCATAGGGTAGAGGAAGACAGTACTGACTATCTTATTGGGTATACCCATTTGTACTAAATGAGGTCTTCCTGATGGGCGTGGGGTGTTGTCTTTGGCAAGTTTATAGATGGTATGAAGAGGGATGGCTCTCATATCTACTTTACTATGGGGAATAAGATAAGTGGCTGGAGTTAGCCGGGCCAACGTACAAGTCCCCCCTACTCCGACTGGGAGCCATTTATACGCATTATTCCCACAGACCCAATATTTGGCTGATGGTAGATCCCATAAAGCAGAGTGCTGTAATACTAACTTATGTACCAAATCGATAAAAACTGTGTTATTTGATAGCATACACCATGAAGGCATTTGTCCCAGGGGGCTACAATATCCAACTTCTGGATTACCACATGTTGGATCACTAGACTTATATTCAGAAAATTCATGTTTTACTGCTGTTGCGGTTGTCAGGAGCACTTGGTATGGTCTGTCATACAATGGTTCTAGTCCGTGTTTCCGAACATGCTTCTTCACATACACATAATCTCCGGGATTAAGGATATGACAACCTTCTGCATCAGCTGGATCTGGAATAGAAGATGATACTAACGCATGGGTGTTAGTTAAGGCTTTGGCAAGCTGAATCACATATTGCACAACATAATATGTTTCTTCTGATAATTGTTGTGGGGTAAATCGAGCTATAGCTGGTTGTGACCTAAATAATATCTCATAGGGTGACAGTTTCTGTTTCCCTATGGGGGTGGTGCGTATGTGATATAGTACAATGGGAAGGAGCTCAGGCCACTGGGCCGTAGTCTCCTGCATCATTTTGGTTAACTGCCTTTTCAGTGTGCCATTCAATCTCTCCACCTTGCCGCTTGACTGTGGATGGTAAGGAGTATGCAGCGCCACTGTTGATCCGATCATGGTAAGTATTTCTTGATATACACATGAGGAAAAGGCTGGTCCTTGATCACTTTCAATAATTTCTGGAACTCCATACCGGCAAACAACTTCAGAGACCAGCTTCTTGGCGGTAGTCTTGGCAGTCATGTTTGGAACGGCGAATTACTTCCAAAATATTCCAAATCTGATCATCTAAGTAATCAGTGACTTCCACTAATTTGTCCCACATTTGTGTTACCATAGGGTAGAGGAAGACAGTACTGACTATCTTATTGGGTATACCCATTTGTACTAAATGAGGTCTTCCTGATGGGCGTGGGGTGTTGTCTTTGGCAAGTTTATAGATGGTATGAAGAGGGATGGCTCTCATATCTACTTTACTATGGGGAATAAGATAAGTGGCTGGAGTTAGCCGGGCCAACGTACAAGTCCCCCCTACTCCGACTGGGAGCCATTTATACGCATTATTCCCACAGACCCAATATTTGGCTGATGGTAGATCCCATAAAGCAGAGTGCTGTAATACTAACTTATGTACCAAATCGATAAAAACTGTGTTATTTGATAGCATACACCATGAAGGCATTTGTCCCAGGGGGCTACAATATCCAACTTCTGGATTACCACATGTTGGATCACTAGACTTATATTCAGAAAATTCATGTTTTACTGCTGTTGCGGTTGTCAGGAGCACTTGGTATGGTCTGTCATACAATGGTTCTAGTCCGTGTTTCCGAACATGCTTCTTCACATACACATAATCTCCGGGATTAAGGATATGACAACCTTCTGCATCAGCTGGATCTGGAATAGAAGATGATACTAACGCATGGGTGTTAGTTAAGGCTTTGGCAAGCTGAATCACATATTGCACAACATAATATGTTTCTTCTGATAATTGTTGTGGGGTAAATCGAGCTATAGCTGGTTGTGACCTAAATAATATCTCATAGGGTGACAGTTTCTGTTTCCCTATGGGGGTGGTGCGTATGTGATATAGTACAATGGGAAGGAGCTCAGGCCACTGGGCCGTAGTCTCCTGCATCATTTTGGTTAACTGCCTTTTCAGTGTGCCATTCAATCTCTCCACCTTGCCGCTTGACTGTGGATGGTAAGGAGTATGCAGCGCCACTGTTGATCCGATCATGGTAAGTATTTCTTGATATACACATGAGGAAAAGGCTGGTCCTTGATCACTTTCAATAATTTCTGGAACTCCATACCGGCAAACAACTTCAGAGACCAGCTTCTTGGCGGTAGTCTTGGCAGTCATGTTTGGAACGGCGAATGCTTCTGGCTAACTGGAAAACATATCCACTACCACTAAGCAGTATTCATATCATCCTGCTTTAGGGAGAGTGATGTGCAATCGTTGGAACGGATACTCTGGTTTGGCAAGGTGTTTTGTCGGTACATTCTGTAATCTACCTGGGTTGCAGGTTTGGCATATTGTGCAACCTTTGTTCTGTGCACTTAACACGGTGGAAATTCCTGGAGCCCAATAGAGTTTCTGTACCAGTAGCAAAGCTTGATTCTTCCCTCGATGTACCGGTCCATGGGCCTAGGCCGCAACGGCTGGATACAGGAGTCGAGGCAAACAGTACAGTTGTTCCTTCTTCCATAGCCCATCTATCAATTTAGCACCCGCCTCCTTCCACGACTGGCGTTCTTCTTTAGAGACTTTCTGCTGTGTGGAGCGTAGCTTTGTGATTGGAGGGACTGGTTGATACTCTCTTGACATAAAAGTAATTGAAATAACCAGGCTTCATCTCCTCCGCTATTTCTACATATCCTTCATCACAAATCTCATGTGCGACTTTCCTGAACTTCTCAGCGTCTTCCAACAATCCACAGTCAACTAATCTACCCCTTTGCTGCCGGATGCCTTCATCCCACAACACAGGCTGAAGCCTCCCCTCCACAGGAAAATTTAACAGCTTAAACACTTTTGGTACATTCTTAAAAGATCTTTTCCCCTCTCAACTGACCATGATATTCATCACATCCTCTCCCTCCTGTCTCTCTCTCTTCCCTCCTGTCTCTCTCTTTCTCTCCCTCTCCCTCCTCCAGGGGAGACAAATTCTTTCTGCTCCACGGAAACATTGATTAATCACTACAACTGACAAAAATATCCTTAATTTGTGCACAGCACGAGTCCAGACCTCAGCTGCTGTTTCACTGACTTTATTTCACCCCTTCCCGTCGGGGAGTCTCGAATGGCCAGATGAAAGGAGGAGAACTCTCGTCCGCAGTTCTCCAGACACTAGATATATGTATATCTGTGTGAGTGTCCTACCCAATCTTCGATCACCCGCCCCGAACAGGTTTACCCCAAACGGTTTAGGGGAAAGAAGGAGAGCTCTTGCCTGCAGCTCTCCGGACACTAGATATACATATATCTGGGTGCGTGCCCTACCCAATCTTCGATCACCTGCCGCGACCGAACCTAACAGTGTTCAGTCTCCTAAGGATTTTTGTCAGAAATTGAGAAAGATTCACACAATATTCACTTGTCAATCCGAGGTGATACTGCTTTGAAAGTAAATAATATCAGACCCCTAATGGGACTACACCCCTTATAGTCTCACCTTTGACTATATCCAACCAAGATATATCCGAAGATACTGTAAACAACCACACACCACGTGGAAACCATGCCAAACGGTCAGTGTCACTAGTAAAGAACTTGTGCACTTACCTTGGCTTTTTGTGGGGGATGATTAGTCCCAATTCCAGTGGCGGAGGCTGAAAGCAAGTCTCTCTTTGTGGACGTCCAGAGGTGGAGGGGCGTCCCTGGTTAGGGATCCGAGTCAGGGCTCCAGCTGTTGAGGGAGGACAATAACCCTTCACGGTTGACCAAGTGAGTATCAAATTATTATGTTGATTGCAATCCACAGATAACCAAACGGAAACAATGTTCTGTATTGGGAGGATTCAAAGAATCTCTGATCCCGTTTATTTTGCTTAGCATTTCATATTGTTTTGAGTATTTTAATAGCCAATCAACTCTGCAGCCATACTACAGTACTATAGGCTAACCAATGTTAGTATAATTATTACGGAAACACATATATGATCATATTATCATCGTTAGTTCGAAGCACTATGGAAATTTTACAAGGTCAATCCTGGCCTAAACTAGTTAGATAACAGGAGCGGGAGTCTGACAAAATGTTCTTGAGATAAAAAGTTAGTGTGAGAAAGTACCATGGGAAGAGAAAGAAAGAAGTATGTTATGCAAGGAGTGATAATAACATGATTTTAAAGCAAGCAGACAAAATGGAGTTGCTCTAGCATGAGTATGTCCTTTACACAGGTAGAGTCTGTATCAGAGTGCAGCAGGCAGAGTCTATATCAGGAATGCAGCAGGCGGAGTCTGTATCAGGAGTGCAGCAGGCAGAGTCTGTAACAGAGCGCAGCAGGCAGAGTCTGTATCAGGAGTGCAGCAGGCAGAGTCTGTATCAGGAGTGCAGCAGGCCGAGTCTGTATCAGGAGTGCAGCAGGCAGAGTCTGTATCAGGAGTGCAGCAGGCAGAGTCTGTAGCAGAGTACAGCAGGCAGAGTCTCTATCAGAGTGCAGCAGGCAGAGTCTGTAACAGGAGTGCAGCAGGCAGAGTCTGCATCAGGAGTGCAGCAGGCAGAGTCTGTATCAGGAGTGCAGCAGGCAGAGTCTGTAGCAGAGTACAGCAGGCAGAGTCTGTATCAGGAGTGCAGCAGGCAGAGTCTGTATTGGGAGTGCAGCAGGCAGAGTCTGTATCAGGAGTGCTGCAGGCAGAGTCTGCATCAGGAGTGTAGCAAGGACTGGTACGCAACATTACACAACTTAGACTGCAGAACAGGAACGTTCCACTACAGCCAACCCAATAGATGAAGACCCAATCAGGATTCCCCACATTTAAAAAAATTTGTGGCAGATCACTTATTTCACTACTGTACAAATAGTGTAAATAAAACCCACACCTCTTCCAGTACAGCCAACCCAGGAGATGGAGACCTAACCAGGAGTGTTCACATTGCCCTAAATGAGGGCCTAACACCACCGAAGTGTCATCAATGTCATCAGACTACAAGTAGTTTAACACAGACTCATACCTGTCCTACTACAGCCAACCCAAGAGATGCAGACTCAATCAGAAGTGTTTACATTTTAAAAAATAGGGCCTAAGACCACCATTTCCGTGGCCAACAGATTGGAGATGGTGGAGTTCAACCTCTTAGCTTTTTCATGTGTAGGATGAAACAATCTTTTACGTGACCACAACAGCGGGATTGAGGGCTGGCTGCAGTGCTGAGAGAGGGCAGAGTACGGTGAAACGGACAAACCGATAGACTGTGAGTGAGGTGCAGGCGAAGATGTTATGGTGGATTGAGAAACGTGTGGTGTGATCAGAGAAACAAACACAGCAGGCATGTCTGCTTCACTTACAGCTGACGGGTTGTCACTCAGCCTAACTGCAGCGGGTATACAGCTGGTTCTGTTGGACACCTGCGTGACACCAATTGGCATGGTAACAGAGGAGGAGGAAGAAGCAGCAGAGGTGTTTGATGGGGCAGCTGATGGTTGTTTATTGAAAATCAATTTAGAGTTTATTACATTTACGTACCCGTTTGGGGAGAATAATATCTGCACCAAATGCTCAATTTCACTACAGTATAACTATAGAAATGCATGGAGACCAAACCTCTTCCACTACAGTCAACCCAATGGATGGAGACCCATTCAGGATTCCCCACATTTCCAAAAATTAGTGGCAGAGGCCAGCAAAGTGTAATCAATTTCACTATAGTAGAAATAGTGTGAATGAGACCCACAACTCTTCCTGTACAGACAACCCAAGAGATGGATACTTAACCAGGAGTGTTCACATTGCCCTAAATGAAGGCGTAACAAACACCACCGAAGTGGCATCAATTTCACTAGAGTATAAGTATTGCAAAGGAGGCCAAAATCAGTTCCTCTACAGCCAACCCAATAGATGGAGACCCAATCATGATTCTCCACATTTCAAAAAATTAGTGGCAGACACTTGCAATGTCTCATCAATTTCACTACAGTAGAAATAGTGTAAATAAGACCCACACATGTTCCAGTACAGCCAACCCAGGAGATGGAGACCTAACCAGGAGTGTTCACATTGCCCTAAATGAGGGCATAACACCACCAAAGTGGCATCAATGTCATCAGACTACAAGTAGTTTAACGCAGACCCAAACCTGTCCTACTACAGCCAACCCAATGGATGGAGACACAATCAGAATTCTCCACATTGCCCAAAATTAGGGCCTTAAGACCTGCAGCAGCAGCAAGAACAGACACAGAAGCCATATCCCAGGCTGCAATTTCAAGAGATCAATGTAGCACACTCAAAATGACAACATCGCCTACTCTGTACAGTCTGCAATTGGGGTGCAAAAGTCCTTGGAGATTCATAACTTGTTCATCTTGATGAAAGTTAGGCGGTCTACACATTCAGGGGACAGCTGGGTGCCCTTATCCATCAAGACGCTACCAGCAGCGCTGAAGACATGTTCAGAGAGAACACTGGCTGCCGGGCATGATAAGACCTCCAAGGCATGAGAGGCGAGCTCAGGCCATTCATCCATTTTTGAAGACCAAAATGGAAAAGGGTCCAAGCCCTCCCTGATGGTATTGATATTGAACTATAGATACTCCTGCACCATCCTCTCCAGTCGTTCACTACGTGTCAGACTTGTACTCTGTTGTGCTGGCGCCTGAGCTGGAGCAAAAAATGTGTGAAAGGACTCCCAAAAATTGCTTCTGCCACTTACTCTGCTGCTGCTGCTAATGTTTTGGTGTTGACGAACTGACGTGCCGGAGGTTGAAAAACTACAGCTGTGATGCACACTGTGTGCCCAACTGTTACCTTGGGGAAAACCTTTATTAAGGTTGCTTAAAAGCTTGTTTCGATACTCCAACATAAGCGGGGCCCTTTCCAGGGTGGGAAGCATCTGGCAAAATTGACTCTTATAACGTGGATCTAACAGAGTGGCAACCCAGTAGTCAGCATTATTTCAAATCCTAACTATTCGGGATCATGTTGCATCAAGAAGGCACTCATATGTCTGGCTCTTCCTGGAGGTCCAAAGCCAGGCTGTATTGTGGGTTGTGTGACACTGATGTTTGTTTCCTCCGTCCCCTCCTGCCAACCACCTTCAAGCGAGAGGGGATGATTATCCTCTTCATCCTCTGACAGCTACTTGCCCATCACCTCTTCCTCCTCCATTAGTTCCTCAGCTCTTGCACCTTCACTTACAGTTTGCCTGGTATCACCAAACCCCCTCGATTGCTGTAATCCACCGTCACTTGGCATCCGCCTGTGTGCTGACAGTCTGGAAATTCGAGACATTGGTATGCCTTCCGCATCCTCCTCTTCTTCTGGGGCCACCACCTCCTGCCGCAGGTTATTCAAAGATTGCTCCAGTATGTATATGACCGGAATAGTGATGCTGATGATGGCATCGTCAGAGCTAACCAGTTTAGTAGCTATTTCCAAACCGTGCAGAAAGGTGCAGAGGTCCTTAATCTGCTCCCACTCCGTAAACGTGATATGCCCTAAGTTCATACTGCGTTGCCCCAAGCTATACGTCATGACATACTGCGTCAGAGCTCGTTGCTGCAGGCACAGTCGCTGCAACATGTACAGAGTAGAATTCCACCACATCGGCACATCAAAGATCAACCTGTTAACTGGCAGGGACAAAGACCTCTGTATCAATGCAAGTCGATGACATGAGGGGTGCGAACAGCGGAAGTGAGCGCACAGCTTCTGTACTTTGTGACGCAGCTCATCCAGGCCAGGATAGTGGCGGAGAAATCGCTGTAACACCAGGTTGAGGATGTGAGCCATGCAAGGCACTTGTGGGAGCTTGCCTCGGCCTTGGGCCACTAACGGGTTCGCACCGTTATCGCATACGGCCTTCCCTGGCTCTAGGTTCAGTGTAGACAGCCATTGCTCAAACTGAGCCTGGTGAGCTGCCCACAACTCTTCACCTGCATGACTGCGATCTCCAAGGTATATTAATTTGAAGACTGCCTGATAACTGTGAGCCCTGATTGCGCAGTATGGAGGTGGCGTGTATTCGCTCTGCACCCTTGGAATGCGTGTCTCATTAAGGCAGAGGTTGAGTGCACAGGTGGAGGCCCTAGAGGAGGTGGAGGACGCAGAAGCAGCGGAGAAAGTGGGAAATACAGAGGTTTCTTCTACAAGATAAGGGGATTACAAGATTTGTGGAGCAGCCCCTTCCCGCCTGCCCCCACAGCCTCCAGAGTCACCCAGTGCCCAGTCAGCGAGATGTAAACACCTTGGCAATGCTTACTCGTTCAGGTATCTGTGGTGAAATTCACCCTGGCACATGTAGATTTAGAAAAGGAATGGGTTATGTTGTCAGCTTTCTTAGAGAAGTAATGGTGACTGGGCAACTGGTACTGGGGGACTGTGATGGCCATCAGTTTTCAGAAACCGTCTGTATCTACCAGGCGGAAAGGCAGCATTTCCGTGGCTAACAGTTTGGAGATGGTGGAGTTCAACCTCTTAGCTTTGTCATGCGTAGGATGAAACAATCTTTTACATGACCACAATTGCGGGACCGAGGGCTGGCTAAGGTGCTGAGAGAGGGCGGAGTATGGTGAACCGGAAAAACTGGTGGAGCATGAGTGAGGTGCAGATGTTACGGTGGATTGAGAAACATGCAATGTGCTCGGTGAAAGAAACACAGCAGGCGTGTCCGTTTCTGTTACAGCTGACGGGCTGTCACTCAGCCTGACTGGAGCGGGTAAAGAACCGGAGGTTCTGCGATGGGAGACCTGCGTGACAATATTTGGCACGGTAACAGATGAGGAGGAAGAAGCAGTGTATGCGTTTGATGGGGCAGCTGATGGTTGTTGAGGTGCTCTGGCCCGCATTTCAGCGCGGTAAGATTCCCAGCGTAAAGAATGTTGTTTGAGTATGTGAACGTTCATGCATGTAGTAGTCAAATTATTGCATTTTTCCCTCTACTAAGTTTTTTATTGCAAAGATTGCAGATAACGTGAGTTGGCTCATCCTTTGCAGTGACTGCTGACTGCTGGCCACAGCCACGATTGTGGCTAAGGATGCAGTTCTCCTCGAGTTTGCATCACTCCGTGTCTGCGCTGTACGGTGAAATGTAACCTCCTTGTCTTCCTCCTCCACCTCCTCAGATGAGCTACTCGGCTGCGCGACTTTGGGTTCACATCAAGTAGGATCTTCAACCTCATCATCATCCAATGTGTTAACCCATTCCTTGCCCTCAGAGTGACCCCTCTCTTCTTGTTGCCCTGACAGCACAGTACAGTCCGCATAAGCCACAGGTATCTGAGTTTCATTGGGATCACCTCCCTCCCCTATGGTTAACGTCTGGTGATGAGGGTCAGGAACCTGCTCGGACCCTACTTCGTCCTGCCCCGAATCCAAGTAAAAAAAATTTTGGGCATCGGTGCAGATGCTTTCCTCCCCTTGACTTTGTGACTGTTTGGAGTACACTTCTGATGCCCATGGTATAGAATGGGTGAAGAGTTCTACAGAGTCGCCCATCTGTGGTTGGCTACAGTCAGTTGGGCAGTTGGCCAGTTGTGACGCGGGGGGATGCATGGGTAATTGGGGTGCCACCTCTATGGACTGTACTGCGTGTGATGTTGAGGTGGAGGAAGATAAGGAGAGGGCACTGGAAGCAGAGCTTGCCATCCACTGGAGCACCTGCTCTTTCTGAGCCTTATCAACAAGGCGTATCGCTGTGCGGCTGCCAAAGGGAGGGAGTGCAGTAGGCCACCCACTAACATAAGTTGTCAGTTGTCTTTGGATAGGACCTGTTTGTGTTGGTTCACTAGTGCTTTCACTAACATTATCACGTACCCCACGTACACGTTGAACACTAAGCTTATTCCCCCTTCCACCACGCCCTCTCTTTTTCACACTCATGTTGGTCAGATACAGTGGTAGGAGCACGCAATTAACTAAAGAAAAATAAGTTTTTTTCTGTGAAATAGCTCAGCACACATCTGAGTTTCAGCGACACTAAATGACAAGGTAAGATATGGCCTGCCATAAAACGTTACTAAACAACAAAGGAGATTTGTTAGTGTGCATGAGGCCGAAAAAACCTACGAGATATTCTCCAAACAATTTCAAACTGAGATGTCCCCTGCTGTATTACTTTAGGAACAGAAGAAATTTTTTTTGGAATGTGGATGAGGCCAGTATCACATAGAATATATGCTCCAAAATATTTCAAACTCAGATTTAGCCAGCTGTACCACTTTACTCGGAACAAAAAATACTTTTTGGGTTACTCTGCATAAGCTCTGCGTCCAGCTGACTTTGACCGCCACTGATGTAGTAGCTTGCTTATAGCTCTGTATGACTTTTGGCACAGGAATATTTTTGGACTGGGCCTAGTAAGAGAAGTTTTTATTTTTTTACTGTGAAACCAGGACAAGTTCAACGCCACTGAAATAGGATCTGCCTTTTAGTAGACTGGATCAACTTTGCCACAATAAAAAAACCTTTGGTGGACTCTGCCTGCCAACCAAAAATATATATAGGTTTGACTCTGCGTACAAGCTGAATTTGACCACCACTGACGAAGTAGCTGGTTTATAGCACTGTATGACTTTTGGCACAGGAAAAAATATTTTTTGGACTGGGCGTAGCAAGAGAAAAAATGCATTTTTTTACTCTGAAACCAACTGAAGTTCAACGCCACTAAAATAGTATCTGCCACTAGAAAAAACTTTAGTGCACACAGCTTTCAATATCACAATAGCAACAGAAAAAAAAACAGATTTAGTGCTCTGCAATAAGAAGCTCTGCAGACTGTGCAGAGCACAATTTCCACCCCACTAAATGAAAAGGTGCACTGCGCTTGCTTCATCACATTAGCAAGCGCAAAAAAACATTCAAGGTATAGTGAGACATGGAGCTCTATACCAGCGGTGCACAGCACTATTGTATGGCATGGGCCCTCTGTTTCTGTCAGAATCTCAGTACTTGCACAAGAACACCAAAAATGTCCTGCACCAGCGGTTGCAGAGGTACACAGGCCAGGAATTATCTACACTATCTGACTACCACACAAGCGCCCATCTATCTAGCTAATATCTCTCATTACACAGGAGAACACTGAGCTGCGTCTGTCTCCAGCAGTGACATGGACATAATGGCGCTGAGGGAACATGGCCGCTTTTTATATTGAGAGGACATGTAGAAGCCCTTATGTCTGGACAGTGTTGATGCTTCCTGCGCTATGATTGGCTGGCCGCGCTTTCCTCAGTTAAAGTTACCGCCTACAGAAAAAGAAAAAAAACATTGCGCCACTGATCTGACCTGATCTAAGCTCTCCACAGCCCCCACACTCACCTGGCACATGTCACTGCTCATCATACACTTGCACTATGCTAACAAAACTGTTCAAAACGCCGTGGTTGCTCTGTATTTGCGGTCCCGCGCAAATTCATCAAACTTTTCCGATTTTAAGAAAAATTGCTTGCCTTTGCAGTCACAAATCCGAATGTGCCATATTTGTGCCAAATTTGAAACTTTCGAACATTCGCCAAACAAATTTGCTCAACACTAGTCATAAGGGTAAAGGGAAAAATGAGGAAGAATAGGTCATGCATTCTCAATATTTTCCACTAGAGGACAGTGTTGTTTTACTTCAGTAAAAGGGACATTATTTTAGAAAGTTAAACAATATTAGCACAAAACAGAATTTCCCACTATAAAGCAAGATCTCATTTGGCAGGGTTACCAATAACAGTTCAGTAGCTGGCAATGAAAATGTGAATCCAGTGTGGTATGAATCTATGTTGTATCGATCCATAATACAGCAGCTCATACTGAGAGGCTGCGTCAAGCGTCTTTTTTTTTTCTCTACGTGAAAAACATGAATACAGATTTATACAAAATCTGCGAGAAAATTTGCAGCACGTCATATTAGGAAGAAATCGCCCCCTAGAATGAATTCTGTATGGAAACCTCCCCCCGCAGAGTGCCTATAGCGCTGAGGGTCTGATTTTACACAGAGTATTTTTATCATGTTTTTTTTCTATTGTGCTTTCACTGACATTTTCACAGTTTTCTGCTTAAAACACTGGACAATTATATAAAACACAACAAAGCAGAATATTACAATGTCTATATACGCAGCTTTTGGGAGGTTTGGGGTCAAAAAGTGACAAAATAAAAACTGCTACCAAAATTGGTTGTTAAAAATTGCATTAAACACTTGAAATACAGGGCGTTATAAAACTCTTGAAGGAATTCAATTAGGGAAAATTGGTCATTGGAAAGGCGGCAAAAACATATTTACAATAAATATTTTCCGTGACTTTGTGATGTATGTAAAAGTCACTAGCCACAATCCAACTAGACTGTTTCTGTCCTCACTCAGTACACTTGCATTGAGCAAGGCAGAGCCCATCTAGTCAGATTGTGGCCAGGAGTATGCATATCTAAAACTTGTGGTCACATGACCGCCGTTCTATAGGGTCATCACACTTTTTTTGCATAAATTTATATTGAGGCCCCTCCTGTAGTATCATCACTGTGGTACATCGCTCACTTAGCTGCACATGGAGGTAGACACAGGTAAGCTGTCTCTTTAAATCTCTTGTTGGTTTATTAAAATGCAGCATAAACCAACATTGAGTCCATAAAAATAATCACGGCCCTTTGGTCAAAATAGGAAAGCAAACAAAGCAAAAGTGGTCATGCAAAACACAGTCCTTGTGTTAGCAGGGGTTCACCTGCCCAGAGTTTAGCAACTCCACATGGTTCTGGTCAGCTCGACACAATCATGTCTGGAGTTAGTGACTCGCCCCCTGGGCTGTGGGGCACTCGGATCCGGGCAGTAGGGGAACGATGGGAGTAGTAGTGGCAACCCGGTTCCGTGGCTCAGGGTGGTCAGGCCAGTGGTAGTCCGTTATGTGCTGTTGATTATGTCCGACTACGCCACCCGTGGATTTGCGGTCATTAGGAACCGCCGCTGCAAGGCAGACTGCTGGGGCTGATGATGTATGCAGCTGAGATGGTGTGACTCCCCACGGGAAGAGTGCGGCCCCAGGGCAGTGTAGTGGATGTTGGGAGTGATGGTAGTGAGAGTCCCAGTGCTGATAGTGCTGGAGGAGCAAGGAGCACGCAGACAACAGGTTGCAGTCCAGGGTCTTTACTAGAACAGGTAAATTGACCCACAAACAGTCCCAGCTAAGAGGGGACCTGGATGTCTGAGAGCAACAGGGAAATTGGCCCTGGTCAGGGTGAGGGTGTATGCCTACCGTGCTTTCTGTGCTCCTTCTGGCTATCTCCTCCTTATAGGGTAACAGCCCACGTTTCCGAGCTTTCCGTGTATTCTCGCCTGTATGGCCGGCAACGTGGGTTCCTTTCTGCTCCCAGCCTTGTACGGCTTTGCTGGTCCCTTCTGTTGTGGCAGGGCCTCCAGGCTTCTTAGGCCAAGGAATATACAGTCCCCTGCGGACTGGTTCTCTGCTGGAGGATGTGGAATCCTCCCAGCCTCAGACACCAAAGTCTGGTAAATTAAGTTCGTTATCTGCCAAGACAGGCTCACTTCGCCTCTTGTCTCTGGCTTGTGGCTCTCCTACTGCCACACTTCCTCTTAGGTGCAATACAACTGTCCCTCTCTGCTCTGGGACCTGAATCCTGAGACAGGTCGTCCAGCTCTCCCTAACCCTGCCCCCAGCACCAGCTTTTATAGGGGCAGCCAGCTCCCCCTACTGGCCTGAGACAGGAGGTACTGCATGCTAATGTTCCCCTGACTAGAGAACCTCCCCCTTGCTCTCAGACACAGCTTTATTACATTTTGTGGCATCCAGGCCAGGGTGACACATTAGCATCCCCAGACTTACTGAACTGAATGCCTCAACAGGTCGAACATTTAAACCCCAGACCACACCCTGGGGTGGAGATATGGTGAACGACCTCCCACCTGCTCTATAGTCGTTCACCAAAAAAAATGGCCCATTTAAATATGGCTGATTAATCCTCTCAGCACATAACATGCAGGAGAAGACTTCCAGGTTTCACATCACTGAAACTAATAGGCTCAGTGAAACATATCTCCCCTCCAGCACTCTGCAAGTGACTTTGTCACATCACATATAGAGTCTCTCCTACAGTGTAATCACATATAGAGCCCCCCATAATATAATAACATATAGAGCCCCCCATATTGTAATCACATATAGATGTGTGGCACCCCAGGAGTCCGGTTGCCACAGTGGCATTGGCTCCCTCACAGAGGGTGATGCCATGCCTGGAAGCAAGGAAGGGTCCCCTAATCAGGTTTGCCAGCATACAACACTTTCCTGGCTCCAGACCAAAAAGGGGAGCCCCTCCCCTTTACACTGGAATCTGGAGGCGGGGTTAATAAGCGTGAGTTGAGAGGAGTTGGAGAAAGGAGGACAACGAGGAAGGACTTGGGGAAGGGAGCTGTGAATAAGCTCGCCCCAGAGGGAAGCGCAAGTGGGAGCGACACTTAAGGAAGGCCCGAGCTGCCTGCCATACAGGTGAGGAAAAAGACGCTTTACTCAGGGACGAGGGCCGCAGCATAGCTTCAAGCAGCAGGGCCAACGAGAATAGCGCAGAGGGAAGGCCTACAACTCCACCTGGTGAGGTGGATCCCCAACTTAGTTCCAGGTCGCCCAGACCTCTACTACCAGCTAGTACCCGTGCCCCGGTCGGCTTAACAAACCACAAGTAAAGATAAGAGGAAACCGCCATTAAGCTGTGGACTGGTCATTATCTGCGCCATCACCTGCATTACACCGCACCAACAACATCTACCTCCACAATTCTACATATACTGCCCTGGAGCTTAGCTCTGCCTGTGGAGAGCTGAACCAACTCTGTTGTGTCACCACCAGCTCCAGTGGATCTGCACCGCAGTGGTGGCCCTATATAGCCGCATACCACAGGTGGCGTCACGAACATTATCTCCAAAAACTTTATTCACCTTTTACTTTCCCTTTAATTAACCGGGTCACTGCCACCGTGACATCCCCCAGCATCGACCGGCCCGGCTACCGAGTACCCCACGGCCCAGGGGGCGCGTCAACCTGGCGTCACGAACAGGATAAACAAAGCCCGGTATAACTGGGTACTGTGTGCTATAGACTTTACTGAACTCTATCATCACGTCATTTGCCGTCAGCCGAGGGGAAGTTGGAGGCCCGATCCGGAACCACCGGGTAATCGATGCCTCTCGCCGGCAGAGCGGCATACTGGTACGTCAGCAGAAACCCAGGACCTGGCTGAGGTTCACTAGGGGGGAGGAAGATGCCCAACCTGGGAGAGGATTCAGCAGCAGGCGCAGCCGCCGCCACTGTAAAGCCGTTATCAATGCCATATATACCAGGTGCGGCGTGGTTGCCCTAGTACTCAGGGGAGTCGCACACCCTAAGCGAATTTGAGGAGAGACTGCTCAGTTTGTTTCAAGTGTACCCCCTGTCTGAGGAGCAAAAAGTCAGCATCCTCATAGGCCAGCTAATCGGTGCAGCCCAGAGGGAGGTGAAGTCCAGGCCGGGCAGGGACAAAAGCACTGTTAAGGATATTCTGGCCCTGTTGAAGGAAACCTTTGACACCCGCACAGCAGCAGAGATTTAAATGAAGTTCTACGGGTGCAAACAAAGGGTGCAGGACAGTGTATGGGACTATGCTCTAAACCTGCAGGAGCTGCGGGCCATTAAACAGGTAGACCCCTACAGTGTGCAAGACGAGGACAGATTGCTAACTGAGCAGTTTATCGAGGGGCTCCTGTCTAACGCTCACCGGACACAACTGCGCATTATGGCTCTGCAAAACCCTGATCTGGACTTTGCGCAAGTTAAAGACAGCAATCCGGGTGCTGCGAGAATCAAAGCCAAGTGGCACTGCACCCCTCCAGCGCCCAGCTGTAACATACCACCAGGAGGTGGCATCCTTTTCCCCGGCACCTGTGGAGGCTGACACGCAGACCCTAGATAATGACCCCTCTGCAGACCTACGCCTTCAGGTCCAGGAGCTGACCAAAAGTATGGCTACACTAACCAAAACCGTGCAGGCCATGCAAGTGTCTCCAAAAGAAAGAATCCAGCTGGCCTCCAGTCCAGATGACGTCTCGTGGTGACGACAGAGAAGGATTCCACCGACCAGAGGGAGAAACAGCGATCGCTGCGACCAGGACTGACAACCCATCTGCCGTCGCTGTCAAAAGGCGGGGTACCTCGCAAGATTCTGCGATTTAAACGAGCAACCCCTGGGGCAGAGGGCCAACCCCCAGGAGTAAGACGACCAGGCCCACAGAGCTGGCGAGACAAGTACGTGGGAGGACGACCGGTCCTACCTGGCGTGCTTGTTGGCATCTCGATGAATGCGGTGCTGGACACTGGTTCCCAGGTGACAACGATGCCACATATCCTTTATAAATGATACTGGACTGATTCAGACATTACCCGCCGTCCAGATGAACATATTAACATCTATGCCAGCAATGGTCAGCCCTTGCCTCAGGTGGGGTATAAAGAGGTGACCATAAAGGTTGGCCGAGTAGAATTGCTATCACAAGGGATGATTATTGTTGATATTGATCGCCGAGAAAGCCATCCTATGATAACCTTAGGCACCAATGTGATAGAGAATTGTCTTGGGGAAATTATTGTTTTGTTGCAACAGGTCGCAGAGTCTGCCAGCTCTGGTCAGCAGCGAGTTCTGCAAAAGGAGATCAAACCCCTGATGCAGAGACAACAGGTAGAGCTGTCTGGAGGAGAAGTCGGCATTGTCAGAATGAGTGATCCATTTCCCATTGCAATGCCCCCTAGGAGTGAAATGTTAATATGATGTCGGGTAGCCATAGGTCTCAGGGGTCAAGATTATCAGGTCCTGGTAGAACCTGTGTACTCTGATAGTAGGCCCACCATCTTGACAGCCAGGGGGTAGTCGATGTCCGCAAGAGGAGAGTACCGATACGCGTCCTGAATTGTGGGAAGAAAGATGTCCATTTACCCCGGTATGCTACCCTTGCTAAGTTATTCACTGTCAGTAACAATGCAATAAAGGCAGTGGAACCCTTGCCTCCGTCCGAACAGGCGGAAGACAATGGCCCCAAGGGTCAGATGGAGGATTGGTGTCAGAAGCTACAAGTAGGCACTGACTCAACCCCTTTGCACCAAAAGCATGGAGTATACCTGGTAGTCCAAGAATATGAGCGAGTCTTTAGCAAACACCCACTAGACTTTGAGCAGGTAAAAGGGGTCCAACATCTTATCCCCACAGGAGATCATCCCCCCATTAAAGAGAGGTACCGGCCTGTACCACCAGCTCACTATCAATGTGCCAAAGGACTGTTACAGGAGATGAAGGAGGCTGGGGTAATCAGAGATAGTTGTAGCCCCTGGGCAGCTCCATCAGTCCTCGTTAGAAAGAAAGATGGTACAATGAGGATGTGTGTTGTTTACAGGCAGATTAACCGCATTACACATAAGGACGCCTACCCATTATCCAGAATTGAGGAATCATTAGCTGCACTGAGATCTGCTATCTATTTCTCCACTTTAGATCTCACCAGTGGGTATTGGCAGGTTTCTGTGGCAGAGGCGGACAGAGACAAGACCGCGTTTACGACACCAATGGGCCTCTGCGAGTTCAACTGCATGCCATTGGGGCTCTGCAATGCCCTGGGAACTTTCCAGCGGTTAATGGAGTGTTGCCTAGGACACAAAAACTTCGAAACCATTCTGCTGTATTTAGATGACGTAATCGTCTACTCAAAGACGTACGAAGATCACCTGGAGCACCTGGCCAAAGTGTTCGAAGCCCTATCTGGTTATGGCATGGAAGTAAAGCCGTGCAAGTGACTCGCCCCCTGGGCCGTGGGGCACTCGGAGCCGGGCAATCGGGAAACGATGGGGGTAGTAGTGGCGACCCGGTTCCGTGGCTCAGGGTGGTCAGACCAGTGGTAATCCCTTTATAAGTTTTAAGCGATGTCCGACTACGCCACCCGTGGATTGCGGTTATTAGGAACCGCCGCTGCAAGGCAGACCACTGGGGCTGATGATGTATGGAGCTGGGACAGTGTGACTCCCCACGGGAAGAGTGCGGCCCCAGGGCAGTGTAGTGAATGGTGGGAATGATGGTGGTGAGAGTCCCAGTACCGGTAGTGCTGGAGGCGCGAAGGAGCACACAAACAACAAGTTACAGTCCAGGGTCTTTACTCACAGTTCATTTGTTCCGGGTCACTTCTGTCAGCAGTGACCGCTCGAGCCGTGCTGCGTCCACCAGGTGTGGGGCTCGGTCAACTCCCAGGCAGCTCAGAGGTATGGCTCAGGACCCCCTTCAATCCTTCCTCTAGCCTGCCTCACCAGTGACCCACTTTTGTCCATCTGCCGCGGATCTGCGCGGGTAAACGTGGGCCCCGTTCCCCGCTGTCCTTCATGGTGCCTTCCTAGCAGGTTTGAAGAGGTGCTGCACCAATAAATGGTCACAGCCTCCAGTCTTTGGCTGAGGGTTGTTTCACCTCCACCAACTTGGGATCCGGTACCCTTAATCTGCCTGACCCTTCACCCGGTATTCTCGTGGGTTCTTAGGGTCCCTTCCACCTTCTTGTTCCTGAGCCCCTCTGTTCCTCTGTCTCTTCTTCTCCTCTTTTCTGCTCCTCCTTCTTCTCCTTTCCCGTGGAGCTGGGCTGAGAAGGAACCACAGCTCCCCTTCACCTCCTCTCTCTCTCCACTCTACTCCTCGGCCTTTCTCTAGGCCCACTCTGGAGTAGAGCTCCTACAGAGCCTCTACTCCCTGTCTTCTCCTCAGTCTGCACAGACTGACTGAACTCCACCCAGAGCTAAGATGGTGCCCACTTTTTATACCTCCCTATAGCCATGAGCCCAGGTGACCAGCAACCAATGGGCTCCTATCTACGCTCAGGAACCAACCCCTATCTGCTCCTACATCACTGGGTTTTCCTCCCCCCTCCCCACTCCAGCCAGGGACATGGTCTGTCGTACCTTCATTTCTGTATAATGGTAGTACCGTTGAGCTCTCCCTCGGAAATGGGGTGAGTGTGCTGTATGCAGCTAACTGAGCCCTGGTCCATACTCCATCCTTACCCGGGAGTGGAATACCACACCTCTGGCAGAGGTGCAATACCCCTGTAGCGGCCAAGCCCTCGGGGCGCTACACAAGTGCCACCTGTTGAAGCCCAAGGTGCAGTACCTAGGTCATGTGGTAAGCGCCGAAGGTGTAGTACCAGACCCTGAAAAAGTCACCGTGATCAAGGTCTGGCCAAGACCCTCCACTATCAAAGAAGTGCGGCAGTTCCTCAGGCTAGTAGGCTACTACAGGAGATTCATCAAGGGTTTCACCAAGATAGCAGCAACCATGCAGGACCTCTTAGTGGGCCAGTCAAAGAGGGCCAAGATCCCGAATCCTCCGTTCAAATGGGGTAAACCAGAAGACGAATCCTTCACTCGACTGAAAGTGGCTCTTACGGGAGACGAAGTCCTGGCCTAACCCGACTATGGCCAACCCTTTATACTCCATATGGATGCCAGCAATGTAGGATTGGGAGCGGTGCTGTCCCAGGTACAGCAGGGCAGAGAGAGAGTGATTGCCTATGCAAGCAGGAAGCTCCGTCCCACGGAAAGGAACCCCGACAACTATAGTTCCTTTAAGTTGGAGTTTTTAGCCACAATCTGGGCTGTAACAGAGCGCTTCAAACACTACCTCGCCTCCTCCAGATTTACAGTCTTCACAGATAACAACCCGCTGACGCACCTGGAGACTGCAAAGCTTGGTGCCGTAGAACAACGATGGATGGCTCGACTGTCCAACTACGAGTTTACCATCAAGTATCGGGCAGGGCATAAAAACGCTAATGCTGATGTGTGGCGCCCCTGAGGGTTTAGTCGCCACAGAGGTACTGCATCTCACCCAGAGGTGTGGTATCTCAATCTCAGGTAAGGATAGAGTGCTGCCCAGGACCCTAACACCCCCATCCAACACTACACTACTCCAGAGCAGCAGGAGGGGCAAGATGCGTCTCTTTTCCTGCTGAGCCCTGTCCCTGGCTGGAGTGGGGGGAAACAAGTGAAGGGGAACCATGTATTGGGTGTGGGTGGAGGAAGAAGATTAGGGGAGCACTTAGAAGGAGGATATAAAAGAGGGAAGCAATCTTGGGAATGTAGTCAGTCTGAGGAGAACAGTGAGAGGAGCAGGAGCTCAGCAGGAGCTCTGCTCAGGAGGAGGGCCTAGCCAGAGAGGCCCAGGACAGACTGAGGAGAAGGAGCAGGAAAAAGAGCTCCAGGAGCGAAGAGGGGATCCCAGGGGTACGGGCAGTGCTGGAGGCCACCCGTACGCCCGAATCTACCAGGCGGTGGAGGGATCGAGCCGCAGAGGGGACCGGCCCCTAACCAGTGAGAATTATAAAGTTCAACTAGAAACCGGAGGCTTCTGTACTTTCAGGGTGCAGTTGCTACATCCGCACTCATTCTCTAAAAAGGTAGCCACATAGGTTCCAGGGAACTCCAGGTTGCCCAGAAAGATCCGAGGATACCGGCTTGGGACACTGTTTGCGAGGCGCAGGGCAGGAAGGGTGAGAGCCAGCGCAGGAAGATGGCTGAGAAGGGCATGTAGAACGGGGTCCTGTCAGGCACTCTTGAAATACCTGGGGGATTGCTGAACCCCTGCCCGGTGAACGCAGCACAACGTGGGAAGTTATGATCTGCAGTCGTAACCAGGAGCAAAGTGAGAACTGTGAGTAAACCCAGAAGACTGCACCCCACTGTCTCTGTGAATTATTGCTGCGCCATCACCCCCTGCACTACACTGCCCAGCATCATCTACAACATCTATAACATCTACACTGCCCTGGAGCTAAGCTCTACCTGTGGAGAGCCAAACCAACTCTGCTGCATTAACAACAGCTCCAGAGGACCTGCTCCGCAGCGGCGGCTCCCTTTAGCCACATACCACAGGTGGCGTCACGAACTTTATATAAAAGCTATAAATCCCCTGTAAATAACCCCTTTTAATGACCACCCTGGGTCACGGACTGGGTCACCGCCACTGTGACATCTCCCCTAGCAACGACCGGCCCGGCACCGAGTAACCCACGGCCCAGGGGGCGCGTCATCGATGCGCTGTCCAGGATGCCCAACTTGCCAGATGGGGGAGAAGACCCGGAAAAGCTGGAGGAGATAGAGTTACCGGCTTTCCATCATCACGGGGTGACCCAGTACTCCCACTGTGTGAGGAACAAGCTCTCCGCCAACAGAGAGGCCACGTTTAACTCGTTGCCCCACCATGGATGGGCAGAGACGCAGGATAGCGTCCCGGCTGTCCACCTAGTAAAGGAGTTGCTGACACAAGCTGACTCACACCTTGATCCAGATGCTCCACAGGAGACCCAACAGTTGTGGAAGGAGAAGGGCAAGCTGTTCATCTATGAGGGAAAGCTGTGTCGAAGAAGCATCAACTTCCGGACACACGAACTGGTCTGGCAGGTGGTAGTCCCGAAGCGGGATATGCCAATGGTCTTAGAGGCGTACTACGATGGAGCAGGACACTTCGGGTGGAAGAAGTTGTAAGTCCTGCTACGTGAGCGATTCTACTGGGCTGGCATGAGGAAAGCAATCAAGAGATGGTGTCGAGAATGTGGTCCATGCAACCTGAGAAGGAAAGACCGTGATGGCCAGAGGGCTCCCCTGCAGCCCATAATCACTAAACAACCACTTGAACTGGTAGCCTTGGACCACATGAAGCTAGCCCCAAGCCGGTCAGGCTATGTCTACGCTCTCACCATAGTAGACCACTAATCCCGATTCCTGGTAGTAGTGCCAGTGAAAGATCAGATGGCTAAGACGGTAGCCAAAGCATTTCAACAACACTTTTGTCACCCCACGGTTACCCTGAGCGAGTGCTTATCGACCAAGGCCCAGCCTTTGAAGAAAAAGTGTTTCAAGAATTTTTTAACTTGTATGGCTGCTAGAAAATAAGAACGATGCCATATCATCCCCAGACCAACGGGTATTGCGAGAAAATGAACCAGGTGGTAATAGACCTGTTGAAGACATTGCCCCTTGAGGAACGTACCCTGTGGCCAGAGAAGTTACCAGATTTGGTGGACCTATACAACCACATCTCAGTGAACTCCACCAACGGTACACCCGCTTACCTGATGAGAGCAAGACCTGGCAAGTAACCCATTGACTTAGAAATTGGGAGTTTTAACACCTGAAATGACATCACCAGATGCAGACTGGGATACGAAGCGGCAGCAACAATACCGCAAGGTGCAAGAATGTGTGGAGAGAAGGTTGTCCCAGGCAAGACAGTAGAAAACTTATAATCAGCACGCACCTGCAGTTCCCTTGTCACCAGGAGAACAGGAACTCAAAAGGAAAAGATGAGTTCACAAATTAGATGATCAGTGGGAGGTTGAGCCATACACCATCTTACCATCAAATTTTGACAACACCAAGGTGTGCCTCATCAGTAAAGATGGAGGAGAGACATCAGCGGCAGTCTCACGAGACCACCTGAAGATATGCCCTGATCAATTGAGACACAAAGAGGAAGATCAAAACAGCCCCCATCACACAGAAAAGAAGGAAGAGACGGTCCAAACCATCCTTGGAGAATTTCCCCGGTCCTGGACGCAGGTGAATCAAGCAATCGTGGTATCTGTCTTAACCTTTCCCCAAGTAGCCTCACCGGAAGCCACAGAGACTCTAGAACAGCAGAGAGACCAGTCAGCCCCAGAAACAGATGCTTCATCAGCAGCGGATCAGGAGAATCTACCCCCTGCTAGTGGTGAATCTGTCATACCCATGGTGAGTTTAGGAGTTCGCAGAAGGCGATCTGGTATACCAGTACTACGTAGGTCCACAAGAAGCGTAGTGAATAATGCAACCACCATACCAGCGGTAGACACTAGAGACCCGGGTAGGTCATTTGCAACAACTGTACTGCATAGATCAACCTATAGTACCATAGGTCAGCTCCCTGCCTGTTATAGGGACTAAGAAGTAGTAAAATAATAGTATATGGTGTATAGTTGTAACCGTTAAGTAATCCTGAGTATATATAGTTATTCAATTTATGGACAAATGGACCACAGGACTAGGTGTGGTCAGTACAATGCTGAATAAAGTTGATTGTTGGCCTTGAAAATAAACCATAGGCGTGGCTGAAAACCAGGCCCACCAACAGGGTGCCCTGAAGTCACGCCAAGGGACGATACACGAAGTGGGTTGAGGCGGTTCTCACCAACCAACCTTCAGGTATCCAGAAAAAAAGTCAATTCCTGGATTGTGGCGTAAAGACTAAGCGCCGCAGTGACTGCTACCAATTTATGTTGTGTTTTTGTGATTTTTGCTTTTTGAGACTTTGTAAACTATTTGTAATGTGAATTGTTATTGTTGTTAATTGTTCAATTCAAAAGGTGTCCTCAGTCTGGGAGTACTGAATTTAACTAGGGGGGAATGTGGCGCCCTAGGGAGTCCGGTTGCCTCCCTCAAAGGGGGTGATGCCATGCCTGAAAGCAAGGAGGGTTCCCTAATCCGGTCTACCAGCATACAACCAGGGGTGGATTAAGAGTAGCAAGGGCCCCGGGCAGTTTAGAAGGCGCGGGCCCCCCCCCCACACCTGATTTATCACGTGACATGTCACATGATCCCCTGTGATAGATCATGTGATAGTTCACGGGAAATTAATTTGGCACAATATTAATTGTGCTGCCTCATCTGAGAGCAGCACAATATAGGGGCAGATACCCTGATTCCAGCGATGTGTCACTTTTTCAGCTGCTTGTCATTTTGAGAAAATCACCGTTTCATCTGCTGCAGATCTAGCAGCTCTCTGAATGCTGCGCTCTGTATAGCCCCACCCACACCACTGATTGGCAGCTTTCTGCCCATGCTCAGTGTACACAGAAATCTACTGATCAGTGATGGGGGTGGGGTCCTACAGAACTTACTAGTCATCTAGTGATAATTACCTTCTGACAAATCAATGATTTTATCAAAACAACACTAAGCAGCCCAGTAAGTGACACATTACTGGAATCAGTGCCTCTAACCCTACATTATGCTGCTCTCAGATTAGGTGGCAAAAACATGATGACAGATTCCCTTTAAAGGAG